>NC_086198.1:92002177-92302177 GCF_035770615.1 Melospiza melodia melodia | reverse complement strand
GGAAGGAAATGAGATGTGTTAAATCACTGGGATGAGGGGGTTTGGGACACCCATGAGGCTGGTTCTGAAGGGGGTCTGGGGTCTCTCTTTGGGACCCACCCAGGGGTTGGGGGCTGTGCTGTGGAGAGAAGCCTGGACTGGCAAAGCAGAACCTGCACTCTCCCCATGGAATGGAATGCCCCTGGCATTCAGTTACAGGGCCATATATGAGCTGTAAGCTACCAGATGCAGCAGATATCAGCAGTGAGGGGCTGCTTTGGCTGGCCCTGGCCCCACCACAGGCTCCCCATACCTAATCCAAAGGGCCAAAAGGGATCTTTGTGTCCCCATCCAACCTGTGCCCTGCTCACCGATTCCTGCACAGGCACTCTGGCCTCCAGCTCCGTGCTCGTGGTGGTGCCAGCGCTGGGCAGGACAGGGGGATGGTCACCAGTGGCCAGGTCTCGGCGTGGCTGCCCAGCCAGCGGGGCAGAATTTGGCCCCCGGGGTGGTGTCTGGGCACTGGTGGAGGAGGGCCTGGGATGGGCATCACTGGGAAGGGAGGGGGCAGCAGCAGGAGCTGAGGAACCTGGAAGAGACAAGTGGATCATTGCAGGAAAAGTTGAGGAAGCAGAGGATAAGTGTGACACTGAGACAGTCCCTGCTCTGTCCCCACATCAGCCAAGCCCACAGCACCCCTTTGTTCATCTTTCCATCTTCCCTCAGCCGCTTTCAAACATGGATCTGTCATCCTCAGACATGTCACCACAGTGAAGGACATCCCTGGGACAGTCACAAACACCTCCAGCACCCTGGGAAACTGAGGCAGGCACAGAGACAACTTCATGCCCCCATCTCCAGCACCCCACAGGACACACCCAGGAAGGACGAGGCTACATACGAGGTCGAGGTTGCCAGGCATCATAGATTTCCTGCAGCTCATCAGCCAAGTGCCCTGCGTTGTTGTGGTGCAGTGCCTGGATGAGATCCTGCACCCAGCCCCTGCGGCACCTCAGGTGCTGATAGAACCTAAACACGGCTGCCTGGTTGCCCCGTGTCTCCTCCCGGGCCAGGAGTTCCTCCTAGGAAAAACACACAGGGTATCTAAGAGAGGGTCTGCTTTAGAGGTAAGACAGCTCTATGTTGTCCTTGGGGAAGGAGCCTGGCAGAGCTCAGGCAAACAGGAAATTACTCTGTCAGAATCGACCAGGCAGGTCAGGGAATTGGCCAGCGACGCCACTCGGATAGTGCCGAACTTCTTGAGGTTTCCCGTAATGTGGATGTACACTTTGTCCTCAGCCAAACCCATCGTGGCTCAGCACCTGCGGAGGGACAGAGGCTGCGGGTGAGCACAGGCTGCGGGTGAGCCTCAGGCTGTCTCAGAAGCTCGGGCAGGCACCCGTGCCCTGGCACAGACACCGCGATGAGACAGGGGAAATCCTGTCGGAAATCACGCACAGAAAATTCGTGTGGGTTTAAGCTCAACGCTCAGCTTCACTTCCATAAACCTCGCTTATTTCTACCATTGCCCAGACCGTGTTTATTCCCACTCTGGTTGTTTGGATTCCGCCGGCGGGTTGGGGGCTGGCCTGGCGGCAGGGTCACGACAGGCGACAGGGAAAAACAAGCGGCACGGCCAAGACAAGCGCCAGAGGCCAGGGCGGGAATCTCGCACAAGCAACGGGAAAACCAAAGGGGAAAGCACAGGGCTCCTTCCCACAGGGAACAGCGGCCCGCAGGCCGCGACGCGGCTCTGCGCGCCCTCACGGCGGGGGCCCCCCCGCCCTCAGCGCGACCTTCAGCCCCCGGGGGAGCTCCGGGAGGTTCTCCGCTCGCAGATCCGCCTGGCAGAGCAGCCGGCGGTGGCGGCCAGGGCCGTGGCGGCCGGAGGGGTCAGTGCGGCCCCGGTGTCCCCTCCCCGCCGCCCTCACGGCCCCTGAGGGCCCCTCACCTGCGCCCGCCGCCGCCGCGCGCCCGGCACGCTATGGTCCCGCCCCCTTTGCGTCGCGTCCGCCGCTGATTGGCTGTGGCGCACGCCCGTCACGGTGATTGACAGGTAGTGATTGACAGGGGATGTGACCGGTTCCGGGTGTCTGGGGACAGCGGGGACCGGGAGGGCATGGAGCGGGGACAGGGAGGGCATGGAGTGGGGACAGGGAGAACATGGAGCGGAGACAGGGAGAACATGGAGCGGAGACAGGGAGGGCATGGAGTGGGGACAGATCCTGGAGAGGGGACAAGGAGAGCATGGAGAGCGGACAGATCCTGGAGAGGGGACAGGGCAATCCTGGAGCGGGGACAGGGAGAGCATGGAGCAGGGACAGATCCTGGAGCGGGGGGACAGGGAGAGCATGGAGCGGGGACAGATGCTGGAACGGGGACAGGGCGGTCCGGGAGCGGGACAGGGTGACATGGAGCGGGGACAGATCCTGGAACGGGGACAGGGAGACCATGGAAGAATTTCTTTATGTTGTGGGTGGCAGAGCACTGGAACAGCTGCCCAGGGAGGCCCTGGAGTCTCCCTCTCTGGAGACATTCCAAACCCACCTGGACACATTCCAGTGTCACCTGCTCCATGTGACACTGCCTTGACAGGGGGTTGGACTGGATGATCTCCAGAGGTCCTTTTGAACCTCGGTATTCTGTGATTCTGGGAGCCTCAAGAGCAGACATCTGAGGGGGGACTTCATCAATGTGTATAAACATCTAAAGGTGGCGTGCCAAGAGGATGGACTAGGCTCTGCTCCGTGGTGCCCAGCAATGGGACAAGAGGCAAAGGGCAGAAACTGATGGAAGTTCCACCTGGATATGAGGAACTTGGTCTTTCATGTGAGCACTGGTGCAGTTTCTCCAAAAAAGCCTCATCCCTGGAAGTGTCTGAGGCCACGGGTGATGGGGCTTGGAGCAACCTGGGATGGTGGAAAATTGTCCATGGCAGGGAGTAGAACCAGATGCTCTTTAAGGTTCCTTCATACCCAAACCATTCTGTAGTTATAATTAATTGAAGCCAGCTTTTCTCATTCTAAATTATAAAAAAGGATCATTTTTCTGGATTGTTTCTGATTAAGAAGAGATCTTGTTGGTGATCAAAACTTACCTCACGAAAACAAAAAAACCACTCAGTTGCACCCAGGAACTTCTGTTCACAGAATCACAGAGTGTACAATCATCATCATAAATCCCAGAATCACAGAATCATACAATCACGATCATAAATTACAGAACCACAGAATCGTACAATCATGATCATAAAGACCAGAATCATAGAATCACAAAATGTTAAAGGTTTGGAAGGGACTTTAAAGAGCATCCCAAGCCTGCCACGGTCAGAGTGAGGCCCCATTAAACCAGGTTGCTCAAGGCCTTATCCCACCTGGCTTTGAAAACTTCCAGCGCTGGGGCATCCACGACTTCCTTGGGCAACCTGCTCTGTTCTCACCATGGTCACAGCAAAGAATTTCCCCCTGATATCCAACAGAAATTCCCCCTTTTTCAACTTGTACGCGTTACTCATTGTCCTGTCTCTGCACCTCCTTCCTAAGAGGTTTCTCCGACATTCCTGTAGTACCCCACCAAAACTTTATGTTTGCAATTAATTTCCTCATTAATAGTGAGTTAGTTAATTAATTAATTTATTAATTAATTTATTTATTAATTAATTTTTCCTACGCCGGAATTTTGGGACGTGGGACCGGGAATGGGCGCAGTGCCGCCTCCGGGCCACCAGGGGGCAGCACCGCCCCGCGCCGCGGGCCCGCCTGGCCACGCCCATGGGCACGCCCCGGCCACGCCCCCGGGCCGGAGCCGCACGATGGCGGCGGCAGCGGGCGGGCGGCGGCGGCGGCGCCGCTGAGCGCCGGGAGAGCCCCGAGGGGCGGCGGGGGCTTCCCGCACCCCTTCCCCTTCCCTCATCTCCCCCTCCCCTTTTCCCCCGATCCCCTCCACCCCCGCGTCCTCCCCCGCTGCGCCGTCCATGGTTACGGGCGGCCGGGGCGGCCTCGCAGCGGAGCCGTTTGGGCGGGAGCCGGTCCGGGAGCGGCGGCCGCAGGTGAGCGGGGAGGGCCCGCAGGTGCCCCCCGGGGTGGGCTCGGGGTGGTCGTGGTGGCCTGGGGGTGATGGAAGGGGCGAGGGGAGCGATCCAGGCGTGTGCGTGGAGTTGGGGCACCCCCGCCCTGCCGGCGCTGAACTTGGGGTTTGGTGTTTGTGTGTTTGTCGGTGTTGTTTGTTGGTGAGAATGAGGATTTCTGAAAGTGAGCGCGGGCTGGGGATCTTGGATTTGCTCCCTTGGAGCGGCTCCAGAGGAGGCCACTGAGTTGATGGGAGGGATGCGAGGAAAGGCTGGGAAAATTGGGATTGTCCAGCCTGGAGGAGAGAGGGATCCGGGGAGATCTAATGGGGCTCTGTCAGTGCTTGAAGGCAGCACGCAGGAAAAATAGAGAGAGACTTTTTATAAGGGTGACAGGATAAGGGGGAATACTCTCACGCTGAGAGTATGGTTAGATTAGATGTCAGGAAGGAATTCTTCCCTGGGTGAGTGGTGAGGCCCTGGCACAGGTTGCTCAGAGAAGCTGTGGCTGCCCCGGGATCCCTGGAAGTGTTTAATGCCAGCTTGGATGGGGCTCTGAGCACCCTGGGACAGTGGAAAGTGTCCTTGCCATGGCAGGGGATGGAACAAGGTGAGCTTTAAGGTCCCTTCCCACCCAAACCATTCCCTCATTCTATGAACTCCCACCTGTGGATCTGTAGTGACCCACAGGGCTGGACACGGGGGTCCAAGCTGGGGACACCACTCCAAAACCCAAAAAACATCTGCAGGGCAGGGCCACCATGGCCACAACCTCCTGCCACCACCCAGCACCACCGGGGTCCCTGCACGCCTCCATCAGGCTCAGTGAGGAACCCTCCTGAATCCCTGGGCACGTCCAGGTGGCCAAAAGCTTCTTTGGGGACCAATATTCCAGCTTGGGGACTTGTGGCCTGGCTGCTCCCTGGGCCATCCTTCCAGGAGATGCTCCAGGGTGCAGAATTGGAAGGGAGGAACCCTGTGTGGTCTGAGGGCTCTGTCCCTTCCTCCAGAGCTCTGTCCTGTTCTCCAGAGCTCTGTCCTGTTCTCCAGGGCTCTGTCCCTTCCTCCAGGGCTCTGTCCCTTCCTCCAGGGCTCTGTCCCTTCCTCCAGAGCTCTGTCCTGTTCTCCAGAGCTCTGTCCTGTTCTCCAGAGCTCTGTCCCTTCCTCCAGGGCTCTGTCCTTTCCTCCAGGGCACTGTCCCTTCCTCCAGGGCTCTGTCCTGTTCTCCAGGGCTCTGTCCCTTCCTCCAGGGCTCTGGCCCCTTCCCACTGGCTCTTCCCACTCCTCCAAGGGTGTGTCCCCTCCGACGGGAATCCCAAATGGGAATGTCCCTGCTGCTGTCCCTCTCCAGGCTCTCCCACGCTCGGGGAGCTGCATCCTCCTCCCTCCTCGGCCAGCGCTCGCTTGTTTCTGATCTTGGATGTCATCGAGGGTGGAAAATGTGACAGGAAGGAAGGGAGGCTTTTTTTCCCTCCTGCTAAATATGGACTGACATTAAAAAAAAAATAAAAAAAATCCGAATACTGTCGTGAAAGGAATCCCAAGCTCTGTTTGTGGAGGGGAGAGCAAAGATGTTTTGTGCCTTTTCATTTCCAGCTGGGAAGTTTCGCAAGGAGCGCTGGAGTCCTTGCCGGGAGCCTCAGGAATTTACTGAGCTCGTTCACAGGACGCTCTCCCAGCGTCTTTTATGCTAAAATAAAAATTAGTCATCCTTTTCTCTGCCTGCCCGTGGCTGGGGGAGAGCTTGCTGCAAGCATGCAGGATGCTTGGAAATATTTAAGGATTTATTTTTTTTTCCTCCTGTACAAGGAGTTCTAGAAAGGACAGGAAATAAAAGCGCGGCCCCAACAGGAGTTTTTCATCTTTATTTTAATTCCTGTTGCTGCAGCAGGGGAAGGATGTGCAGCCAGGTTTGCAGGGAGGATTTGTCTCTGTGGAGCATCAGATGGAAACTGTGCTGGTTGGGAAAGCACCACTCCCAGGCTCGATGTGGATGGTGATGGCATCGTCACAGGGATCACAGGGGATGGTGATGGCACTGCCACCTCCCTGGTGGCTTCTGCTGTGGCCAGGTGAAGAGCTAGGAAGGTTTTTGGGGAACAGGGAGCCCAAATCCCCTGGGATCTGGGGCTGCTGGGGAGACAGAGACTGAGTGGGCACTGCCACCTTCCCATTCCACAGGTTTCTTTCCATCCCTGCTGGAGAGCTTCCTGGGGGTTTCTGCCTGATCTTTATTAAAACAGCTTTGCTTAAAGCACCTGGTTGGTTACAGCTGGCTGAAGGTGGTGGAGTCATCCAAGGAACAGCTGAATGTGTCCTGAGTGCTCTGCTCTGGTGACAAGGTGGGGATTGGTCACCAGATGATCTCGGAGGTCTTTTCCAGCCTAAATGGCTCTGGGATTGTGTGAAAGCACTGGGGGGTGCTGGAACAGATATTTCCCATTTCCAGCGTGCTGGTGCTGCTGTGGACTAAGGAGACACAGCCCTGCCCTCCTGACACATCCCTCACAAACAGCTGCACCTCTGTGCTGCTCTGTGATCCTGCTCCACGTCCAGCATCATCATCCTCATGCATGAGTGGCTCCAATTCCCCTCTCCCTGTCTCCTCCTGCTGCCAGCCTGCATCTGTGCTGCCCCAGCCCTCTGAGTTTCCAGCAGGGTAATCCCAATGCAGAGGCTGTGTGACCTCTGCTGGGCTTGGCTGACACTCTGTGCTCTGGGGGATGCTCAAAACACCGGGGAGCGTGGGGTGGGATATCCTCTGTGGGACTGAGCACCTGGAGTGCTTCCATGGGGTCAGGGGTGCCACCTGTAGGGTTTCCATGGGGTCAGGAGTGTTCCATAGGGTCAGGAGTGGCACCTGTAGGGTTTCCATAGGGTCAGGGGTGGCACCTGTGGGGTTTCCATGGGGTCAGGAGTGGCACTTGTGGGGTTTCCATAGGGTCAGGAGTGTTCCATGGGGTCAGGAGTGACACCTGTGGGGTTTCCATGGGGTCAGGGGTGCCACCTCAGGGTTTCCATGGGGTCAGGGCTGGCACCTGTAGGGTTTCCATGGGGTCAGGAGTGTTCCATAGGGTCAGGGCTGGCACCTGTAGGGTGTCCATGGGGTCAGGGCTGGCACCTGTAGGGTTTCCATGGGGTCAGGGCTGGCACCTGTAGGGTTTCCATGGGGTCAGGGCTGGCACCAGCTGCTCCTGGTCCCCCCTCCTGGTGTGACACGGTGACCCCTGGCAGCTGCTCTCTGGGCTCATTCACAAATCCCATTTTCCCCTGGGAATCAAAGCAATCCCTGGGCTTTCCCCTGGCTGTGGAAGTCACTGGGAGGCAGGCAGGTCTGTGAGCATCCCCAAGGCTGCAGACAGGAAGAGTCACTTGAGCAGAGGTAGGAAATGTCCACCTGGAGAGCGGTGCCTGATTCATCTCCTGCTCTTTAACCCTTTCCCCCCTGCTTTCAGTGGCATCCTGCTGCTTTCCTTCCAGGCTCAGAGCCCAGGGAGGCTGTGGCTGGATCACAGAGCACTGCTGGGTTTCGTGTGTTGTGTTTCTGTGGTTTGGGGTGTGTGGTTATCCAAACTGGATAACCAGAACATCAGCAGTCACATTAGGGAGGATTAATATTTAATATCTAGGGTATGAACCATTGTGCTTAATCACTATCTGAAGGGCTTAGGAAGAGATTTAGTGATAAGCAAGTGATTCCTGAGCTGTCCAGAATGATTTCTTGCATCTTCCTCTGGAGCAGCAGCTCCTGGGTATCGCTGCAGGCTGGTGCAATCCTGTTCTTCCTGATGCCTCCAGTTTTTATAAGTGGCTAGAGTGGCTTTCATCACGAGTGTTTGCTGCTCATTAAACCCCCAAATTAAACTCTGGAAACCCTTTTTCTCTGGTGCAGCTCACGTGGCTGGGCTGTCAGAGTGCCACCTGTCAGCACTTGAAACTTCTGTGTGTGTGGGAAACATGTGGGATCCATGGCATTGTCACTGTCACACACAGGCACCGGTGAAGGGGCAGCTCTTAATTTTTTTGTCTGTCTGACCCCTTTAGGAGGATTTCCAGGTCATCTCCAGGCTCCCACCATGGTCCTGGAGCTCCCCATGAGAGCAGTGCTGCTTCCCCAGCTGCTCCATGTGGCCTGACCTGGGTTTTTTCTGTAGTGCAGCAAGGTGGGAGCTGCCCCTCTGGGGAGGGGTTGCTGTGTTTGTGCAGGGAGGAGGGGATGGTGGGGAGTGCTGGCTCCAACAAGAACCTAAAGTGACTCCAGAAGAAGCAATAAAGGTTCTCCAAGGGCTGGAGCCCCTCTGCTCTGCTCAGGCTGAGAGCTTCTCTCACCTGGAGAAGAAAAGGCTCCAGGGAGACCTCAGAACCTCTTCCATGGCCTGAAGAGAGGCTCCAGGAGAGCTGGAGAGGGATTTGGGACAAGGGATGGAGGGACAGGACACAGGGAATGGATTCCCACTGCCAGAGGTTGGGTCAGACAGGATTTCAATAAGAAATGTTTGCCTGTGAGGGTGGGCAGGCCCTGGCACAGGGTGCCCAGAGAAGCTGTGGCTGCTCCATCCCCAGGCTGGACAGGACTTGGAGCAACCTGGGATGGTGGAAGATGTCCTTTATCATGGCTGGGGGTTGGAATGACATGAGCTTTAAGGTCCCTCCCAACCCCAACCATGCTGTGATTCCACAATTCTGTACCAGAGCATTCCAGTCATGCATCTCCACAGCCCCAAGTCCTGCAGGCTTGAGGTTGTGTCTCCATGGAGGGAAACCCTGTGTGCCTGCCCCTCCCTGCCTCCCTCCCTGGCCCAAATCAGGGCTCTCCTGGCTGGAGGCATCACCCACAACTTTCAAACCCACCGTGCTGTGGTTCTTCCTGTGGTACCTGTGTGTTTATGGCAGCTGCAGGTTTGATGGTGGCAGTCAAAACACCTGAGTGTGGGTTGGGTTTGGCACATTGGTCATGCACAACGTCCTGGTGTCTGCTGTAACAGGCATGGAGCTTGGAAATCTTTATAGAATTGGGATTCTTTTTTTCCCAAAAAGACCTGTGGAAGAATTACACCTGTGGGAGAATAACAGGTGTGGAGGTTGGAAATCTTCATAAAATTGGGACTATTTTTTTCCCAAAAAGACCTGTGGAAGAATTACACCTGTGGGAGAATGAGTAACAGGTGTGGAGGTTGGAAATATTTTTAAAATTGGAACTAATTTTTTTCCCCAGACAGAAGAATTAGAAAATCAGGGAATAATTTGGGTTAGAATGGACCTTGAAACTCATCTCATTCCAGCTTAAATAATAATGATAAAGGACACCTTCCACCATCCCAGGTTGCTCCAAGCCCTGTCCAACCTGGCCTTGAGAAAGCTCCTTTTCTTCTCTGTGCAAACAAACAGATCACTTGCTCAGGCAGCAGTGACTCTTTATTCCAGAATAATTTGTTGTCCTAATTCCTTCCTGTTGAAGCAACTCCATTTTGCATGGAATAATTAGCACTAATTTGGGCCTGGGATGGGAAACAAGAGTTCTCTGACTTCAGAGGAGCAGATGAGAGTGTAACCTCTGCCTTTCCCACGTGAGTCAGGTCATGCCATGCCATCTGAAGCAAAATTAAAAGCTGTCTGTGAGCCCAAGCATTGCAGGGTGGCAGGAGGTGGAGGTGTCACCAATTTGAAGCTTTCTGCTGTTGCAGGGAGCCGAGCACAAGTGTGGTGAGGGGAGGAACAGAGCAGCACCTCCTTCCTTCTTGGCTGAGGCTGAGGAACAAATAAACAGAAATGTTCTCACTGCACTGATGTGAAAAGCTGCTTCTGAGCCAGCCTGGCCTGTTGGTGGATTCCTGGCACCCCAGCCAAGCACTTGAGACCTTTTTATTGCCACAAGGAGGATTTCCTCATCCTGCCCCGCAGTCTGACTCCATCCACTGCTGTTTTCTGGTCCTTCCAGGACATCCCTGCTCTGCCTTCCTTTGTGAGGGAAGGGAAAGCAGCCAAATCCCTTCCCTGCCCCAAATCCCTGCATGTCTGAAGAAGGGGGGGTGCAGGGCATCCTTCCTGCTTTACCCAGGTAAAATGAGATGAATTTCAGTGCAGGTTCAGTGTTTGCTGATGGGGTTGTGAGCACTGAGGCCATGGACATCTCTTCAGGATGAGTCCTGGAGGAATTGGAAATGGGAGATGTCCAGCCTGGAAATGCCAGCTGGCAGAAAATGAACTTTTATTGGCTTGATACGTGACCAGCAGACCCCTTGGTTGATTGATGCTGCTTAGACACAGAGTTTTAAAACCTGAATTCATAATTTGGGGGTCCAGGACACTTCTTGGCACTGCAAACTCCATCAGTAAAGGTGTGTTAGAGGCTCATTGTGTGTGACAGTGTTCACAGGGGTCTGAGGATGAGGGAAGAGATGAGGATCTCTCCATCTTTCAGAAGACTGATTTATTATTTCACTATATATATTACATTAAAACTATACTAAAAGGATAGAAGAAAGGATTTCATCAGAAGGCTAGCAAGAATAGGAAAAGAAAGACTGTTAACAAAAGCTTGTGTCTCAGACTTTCTGTCCAAACCATCTCACTGTGATTGGCCATTAATTACAAACATCCAACATGGGCCAATCACAGATGCACCTGTTGCATTCCACAGCAGCAGATAATCAATGTTTACATTTTGTTCCTGAGGCCTCTCAGCTTCTCAGGAGTAAAAATCCTAAAGAAAGGATTTTTCATAAAAGATGTCTGTGACAATTGTGGAGGTGCTGCAGCAGCATACCTGTCTGAAAAAGCAGGGTTTGGCCTGTTGGAGCTTGTTGGTTTTGTGCATGAAGTAATAGGTGAGAGGAAGGCTGGATGCAGGTATGAGCAGTGAATCAATCAGCACTGGATCGCTCTGGGGCTGAACCAGCCCCCCCAGCATGACTGTCCTCCCATATCATGAGGTTTTGAAATAATCTCTGATTGTTGTGATGATCTAAACCCCAGGGGGGTTAGCTGGCTTTGGGCTCCACCCCAGCAGTGGTGACCTTGCTCCAGGGCTGAGGGGAGCAGCAGTTCCTGCTGAGGCTGCTGAGGCCAGGATGTGTCCCTGGGGCTGTTCTTCCCCAGGGAGCTGGAGATCATCTGCCCAAAAGAGAATTTGTGGAGCTTCTCCCCAAAACTGCCACCCAGCCATCCTCACTTGTCCTCTGGGAGCACTGATGATGGAATCACAGAATCACAGCGTGGTTTGGTTGAAAAGGGCCTTGAAGATCATCTCATTCCACTCCCTGCCATGTGCAGGGACACTTTCCACTATCCCAGGGTGCTCCAAGCCCCATCCTTGGGCACTGCCAGGGATCCAGGGGCAGCCACAGCTTCTCTGGGCACCCTGTGCCAGGGCCTGCCCACCCTCACAGGGAAGAATTCCTTCCCAATATCTGATCTAAACCTCCTCTCTTTCAGTGGGAAGCCATTCCCCCTTCTCCTGTTGCTCCAGTCTCTTTTTATATTTTTATAATATTAGGAAGGCCCCAGTTAGGTCATGCCAAAGCCTTCCCTTCTCCAGGCTGAGCAATCCCAGTTCTCTCTCTTTCCTCACAGCAGATCTGATCATCTTGGTGGCCTCCTCTGGACTCCTTGCAAGAGGCCACAGTGGTGAATTTGCCAATTAAGCAGCAGATCCACAAATCCCTGGCATTGTCTGAGCTCCATCCCTGGCATTGCCTGAGCTCCATCCCTGGCATTGCCTGAGCTCCATCCCTGGCATTGCCTGAGCTCCATCCCTGGCATTGTCTGAGCTCCATCCCTTCCTTTCCACCTGGATTTTTGGAGGTAGTGTGTCAGTTCCTCCTCTGGGGATTTCAAACACTTCAATCACAACCTCAGGGCTGATGGGACTCATTTGTGTCAGTCCCTGCTGTTGTGCTCCCTGTCACACAGGGTTCTGCACCCAGGAAATCTGCTCCTGGCCCCAGTGGGGTTGCAACCAGCTCAAAGTGCTGCTTGCTTCCAGCCACTCCATCCCCAAAAAACTCTGCTATACCCAGTGCAGACCCAGCCCTGGACCAGGGACAGGAGCAGCAGGGCTGGAGGAAGAAATGACCAAGCAAGGCAGGGAAATAGGTGACAAAAAAAAAAAGCCAGGAAGGAAGTCAGGTCTCCAAACCAGGAGCAAAAGGATCTGCCAATCCTGATGCTGTTAGAGCTTTCTGGAACCCTCAAATAAGTAAATCTCACTGAGTAAGAGGAGAAATATGAAGAACAGGATTTGCTTTTGTGTGTGATTTTTTTTAAAAAGCATTTTAGTGGTTTATAAAGATTCCAGCACAGCCTCCTGTTCCAGGCACCATGATCAGCACAGGAATATCCTGGCTCACGACCTGCAGGTCGAGAGGTACCATCAGTTTTTCTGCTGATATTGTGTGGCAGGCCAGCATGCAAAACTTTTCCTGCTGCTTTACAATTTGAATCATGTTTTTATCACACCAGCAGATAATCATCTCACTCGTGTTGCAGAAGCCCAGCTCATGTGGATGTGTTTGAAAATAAATATATTCACATGTGTTTGCCAGTGGTGTTGAACACATGGTGTGTCTCAGAGCCTCTGGATTTCACTCTTGCAAACTGGCCACTCTTGAAGGCTCAGAAGTACAACTTTATTCCAAATGCTGCAGTTTCATACCCCTTCCACAGCACTAATGCCATCCCCTCAATGATGAATTAGAGATGAATGGAGACGAGTTAGAAATGAATAATAAATTGGAAAGCATGGATAATCCTCGAGATTTTCTCTTGAGGAGACTTTAAACCTATTTGGCTACAGGCAAATAGATGTTTTTAATCCCAGTTGCTGTGTAGAATTTGCATCCTCGTTCTGGTGGCAGGGTGAAAATGCCAGGTGGCATCTTTGGGTGCCTTGGTGGCAGCAGTTTATCTTTAGATACTGAGACTGGGATTAGAGAGGTTCAATTATTTTCTAATCTTATCTAGGAGTGTGCTTGATAACCCTTTCCATGAAGAAATTTTCCTTTCTATCCAATCTAAACTTCCCCTGGTGCAACTTGAGGCTGTTTCCTTCTGTCCTGTCCCTGTTCCCTGGGAGCAGAGCCTGATCCCCACCTGGCTCCATCCTTCTGCTAGGGACTTGGATTCAGACAACTCATTTATCATCTTTTTATCCCTGTCTTGCCCTTCAGTGGTGGTGTGAGGGTTATTTTTTAAAATCTGTGGCCCAGCCATTTGTGCTTGAACTGGGGCTGTGGTTCTAGGTCTGGCCTCCCAGAATCCAACATCCAACTGAATAAAAGCAGGGATAATAAATCAGGAAAAGGCTAGCTGAGAGAGGAAAGCAGCTGTGGAAGGGCTAAGGTGGATCCCTGCTCTCCTGAGAGGTAAATAAAAGGTGCAGTCATGTTTTCTCATCTCTCTGATCCCCTTCTCAACTGAGGCTCCAGAAAGGATGGCAAACCTGGTGGCTGCCTGAGCTTGGATCCATCAGCATTTAGGATGGTTTGGAAGGGTCTCCAAGTGAATTCATCCCTCTTGGTGGCTGTTGTGGGGGTCCTTGTGGCACCTCATGTCCCTCAGCCAGGGCTGCAGGGGAGCTCTTGGTGATCCATGTGCAAAGCCAGTGCTGCAGGTGCATCTTCCACAAAGGTGACACATCTGATCCACCCAGGATTGGCTGTGGAGGCACCTGAGTATCTGATACTGCTTCTTGTGTCCAGGTCTTATTCATGATATAACGATGGATTTACTCCTCACTTCCCTTAAAATGTTTCAGAGCAACTTCTGTGCCTGTGCAGAGGTATTTGCCTTTTTTTCTAGGATATTCTGTGGAGGCACCTGAGTATCTGATACTGCTTCTTGTGTCCAGATTTTATTCATGATATAACGATGGATTTACTCCTCACTTCCCTTAAAATGTTTCAGAGCAACTTCTGTGCCTGTGCAGAGGTATTTGCCTTTTTTTTTTTTCTCCAGGATATTCTGTGGGGGTTGTTGGAGTTTATGTAACTTCCCATATGTTGCCCTCTTCTTGTAGAAACTTGAAGATAAATTGTGAAATGCAGGGAGCTGCTTTAAAAGGATCCATCCTCAGCTGGAGCTCATCCTGTTTGCAGGCAGAAAGGGGAACCTGGGAGCCCTCAGTGCCTGTTTGCTCTGTGGCACAGCTGAGTGAGCAGCATGGCATGGAGCATCTGGTGCTGCTGCAGGGAGCTGGCACGTGCTGGGAGGGTGGTGCTTTCTCCATGGAGGGGCTGCAGCATCCCCTGCAAGTTCTTTCCTCTTTCCAGAGCTGCTGCATTCCCTGCAGGCCCCTCTGCCCAGCACAGAGGGTGTTTTAGGTGGAGGTTTAAGTCAGGATTTGTTAAACCACTTTGCTGGGCCTGATCCTGCCAGGTGCTGCTTGGTCTGCATTGCCATGTGTATCAGAGAATCATGGAATTGTTTGGGTTGGAAAAGCTCTGTAAGATCTTTGAGTCCAGCCATTCCCCCAGCACTGCCAAGGCCACCACTGACCATGTCCCCAGGTGCCACATCCACATGGCTTCTAAATCCCTCCAGGGATGGGGACTCCATCACTGCTCTGGGCAGCTGTGCTAAGGCTGGAGAGCCCTTTCCATGAAGAAATTTTTCCAATATCCAATCTAAAGCTCCCCTGGCCCAGCCTGAGGCCGTTGCCTCTCCTCCTGTCCCTGTTCCCTGGGAGCAGAGCCTGACCCCCCCGGCTGTCCCCTCAGAGCCACAAGGGCCCCCCTGATCCCCCTTTGCTCCAGGCTGAGCCCCTTCCCAGCTCCCTCAGCCCCTCCTGGTGCTCCAGACCCTTCCCCAGCTCCACTGCCCACATCAAAGGGTCTGAGGGTGCTCAGTGTCCTGCAGATCCACATTTCTTGAGCCACAAGCTCAGCTGGTAGGAGATTCATGGCTCTTGTTCTCTGCAAACTTAAACAAAGCCCTTCACTCATCACCCAGGTCATTTCTGCTTATCATTTTTGAGAATGGTTCAGTCCCAAGTGCCAAAGGAGTTGTAGGCAGGATGCTGGCAGAGCTTGGAGCTGCCTTCCCCTGGGGCATCACACCATGTGCAGTTAGGGTCTCCCAAAACATCCCTTTCCATTCCCTCTGCAACCCCCCTGGAGCAAAGCCAGGAAGCCCAGGCACTGAACAAACCCCTCTTTGGAATTTCAGGGCTGAGAAACTGAATTTGTGCCCTGCCTATTGCTCTTGTTTGTGGACAGAGAAGGAGGAACTAACTCTGTGCACAAAGTGGATGGGAGAGGTGGAAAGTCCTGAGGGGAAAAAGTGCTTCAGGGATGAGCCACAGCAGGTCTGCCTGGGTCCCTTCTTTAGGGTCCCTTCCAACACAAACCATTCCATGATTCTGTGAAGTTCTGGCATTCTGGGCAGCAGAAAAAGGCAGAACTTGTTGAGAACTGCCTGGAAACTTCAGCCAGGGCTCCTGGACAGCCAGTGCTGGGAAAACTGAGCTCCCCCACATCCAAACCCAGGAACTGACCCATTTGGGGTTTTCTGAAGTTACTGCAAGATCATGAGTGTCTTTAGGAAGCCAGGAACTTTGCAGTTGCTCAATACTCACTCAGCTGCTTTGGCATGGCTTATTTGGAATGGCTTTATTTTTGTAGGATGGATTCAGAGTTCCCAGCGTGGGATCTTTGGAGATGAGTGTGTTTAGCTGCTGTGGAAAGAGGTCCTTGAGAGGTGGGGTCTGGCTTGGTGGCTGTGGCTTCGCTGGAGGTGACATGACAGACCAGAACACCAGTCTTGGAGTTTAATTAGTTTAAATGTCTCTGCTGCACAAAACAAATTCCTGCCTTTTGCTGCCCAGAATGCCAGAATTTCATAAAATCTTTGAATCATGGAATGGTTTGGGTTGGAAGGGACCCTAAAAACCATCTGGTTCCAACCCCTGCCATGGGCAGGGACACCTTTTACTGTCCCAGGGTTCTCCAAGCCCCATCCAACCTGGCATTAAACACTTGCAGGGATCCAGGGACAGCCCCAGCTTCTCTTGTGCTTGAAGGGTGCAAATCTCACAGGCTCAGTTTGGGAGAGAATCTTTAAAATTGTATTTTGAAGCTTGCAAGGATTCATCCTTTCAGAGAACTCATGATGCTCTGTGTGTACAGGGAGATTAATTTTGGGCTGTTCAGTGCCCCACAGGCCAAGGAAAGTGCCATGGATTTAAGGAAATTTGAGTTCCTGAAGCCAGAGAAGGTATCCCTGCCCAGCTAAGATCATTCTTTATATTTAATATTGAATTCTCCCTCCCCTGCTGCTTCATTAAGGCAGTGGAGTTGCAGAAATGTCAGTAATTAACTAATGAAGGACAGGGGGGTAGTGCAGTGACAGCTTCCATAGGTGCCTGCTGTTATTCCAGGCTTTTCAATCCAGCATGGAAAGGTCACCTCTGCATTACCCATCATGGCTGGGGCTGCTCCCATCCCACTTCCAGAACTTTCTGTGCCACTTCAGCTGCTCCCAGCCCCTGTGATGGTCCTGGCAGTGCATTCCATGTCCCCCCTCCAAAATGGGATTCCAGGCAGGCTCCCAGCCCTGCCATCAGATCCTGAGCCCAGGGCTAGGAACAGGTTTGCCACTTCCACTTTTTTTGGTTTTTTTTCCATTTTGCCTGTTACAGGAATTGTTGCTGACCTTTTTATTGTATTTGTGTTCCCCCCCATATGAAGGAAGGAATGATGAATCTGACTCCATGTTCTCAGAAGGCTAATTTATTATTTTATGATACTATATTATATTAAAGAATTATAAACTACACTAAAGAATACAGAAAGGATACTTAGAGAAGGCTAAAAAGATAACAATGAAAACTCCTGAGTCTTTCCAGAGTCCTGACACAGCTTGGCCCTGATTGGCCAAAGAGTGAAAACAACTCCCAGCAGAATCCAATGGAACAATCACCTGTGGGTAAACAATCTGCAAACACATTCCACATGAGCACAACACAGGAGAAGCAAATGAGATAAGAATTGTTTTCCTTTTCTCTGAGTCTTCTCAGCTTCCCAGGAGAAAAATCCTGGGCAAAGGGATTTTTCAGAAAATGTGGATGTGGCACCTCCTCAAGCATTCCTTGAGCTTTGTCTTCTCTGGCAGGACTGGGCTGTTGGCACAGGGCATTTCCAGGAGGATTCTTTTGTTCTGGAGGTGACAAATGGCAGCTCAGCTCCTTTGGGATGCCGTGACTCTTCCCAGGGGAGCACCTGGAATGCAGAGCTCAGATCTCTGTGTCTCTCCCTGAATGAAATCCTTATTTAAGGTCCTGCAGGCTCTGCCCTGGGGAGATTCAGAGTTCAGCCACTGGATTCATGAATTTTGGTGGGTTTTTTGGAGAACCAGTCCTGTGTCAAGCCTTGGCAGGTGCTGTGGCACAAACCCACCTTTGGACTTGGGCTGCCAAGTTCCATCCCTGGGCCAGCTCTCAGTAACAGTGGCTTTTGCCAAAGGCAGGATGGAATTTGGTGTCCTTCCTGTAGGAAGCCCTTGCAGTGACCCTCCTGTGGCTCTTCAGCCAGTTCTGAAGCATCTCTGGCTACCCCAATTTGCCTGTGGTCACTTGATGTGCAGTTCCAAATGACCCTGTGGTGTTGGATGTTACATTAGAATACATTTTTCTCATTGCTGATGGTTTTACTTCATATATATTTTAGAAGCTGGGCCATGATTTTATTAGAAACTATCAAAACATTGAATAAAACACTCCAAAGCTTTCAAAGCATTTGAACTGTGTTCTCCCCTCAGACATTCTCAGTCATTTCCATCCTGGATCTGACCCCCAGGTTGCAGGTTGCTCCTTGGATCCACCTCCAGAGAGAAACAAGAGGCTTGAGGAACATTGGGAATGCTGGTTTGGGGGAGAGGAACTGAAAAGGAGTGTGGTGGTTAAATCTCTTCTTGCTACTAAGAGCCACTTGAATTTATTTTTGGGAGCAATTTTGGTCCATCCTGTTCTGGAGCTAAATTCATTATTTACTTTTTGGATTATCTCTTCCTTCCCTCTTGGCCTCCAGCTGCCAAAGCCTCCCTTCTCCCCCCATGCCCTGGCACCCAGAATTGCAGCATCCTGAGCTCCAGCACTGCAGATGTGCCAGATGGGGACACTGAGCTCCTGCAGGTCGCAATTTTGGAAGCAACACAAAAATGATGATTTGAGAAAAACTTTCTTTTTGTACTGAATTTTGTCAGAGCCCAGCAGTGTTGAACAGGCACCTCAAGCTTTGTGCCAGAGAGCTCGCAAGTGTTGCTGCTGTTCATGGGATGGTTTGGGTTGGAAAGACCTTAAAGACCAACAATTCCAACCAGCAGGGACACCTTCCACTAGACCAGGTTGCTCCAAGCCCCTCAAACCTGGCCTTAAAGCCACAAACATCCTCTGCTTCTGAAAACCTGCCCCCTTTTGTCCCTTTGCTGTGGACAAAATCACACACCAAACACTTGCCCACTTGATTCTCACATCTGTTATTTTTCTTTCCTCTGTTTTTTAGCAGCTTTGAGTGCAAAGATGCCTATTTGTTGTTTCCTGGCTGCAGAGTTGAAACTCTTTAATATTCCTGTCTTCTGTGAGCTCTGTTCCATGAACCTTCCTTCACTCCCCACCCTCCTCCCATTTATCAAAGCCTGCCTTGCTCACACATTTGGTGCCTGATGAGGGCCTGGGGTTATTCCCATTGTGTCACACCAGGCTGCCTGCTGTCCCCAGGGAGAGGGGATGGGTGTGAAATGAAAGGAGAGGAGGAGTTGGTGCTGTGGGACTGAGAATTGCTGGTCTTTGAAATGCCCTAAGCCTGGAGTCTCTTGCTTGGAGAACAGGCCCAATGATGCTGGCCACTTCCCACTCCAGTTCCCTATTCCTTGGTCCAACAGGGATTTATTCCCTCAGAAATGGGGCTCATTCATCCCACTTCAGGTAATGGGCAGCTGAGGAGGCACCAATTTAATTTTTTCCTAGAATAGAACATTCTGCATTGACTTCCATGTTTGACAGTTAGCTGTGAAACCTTGTGGTCTTTGATTTCAAGTGCTGTGAGCTGAACTCAGTGGTTTAGGCACAGAATCTCTGAATGGTTTGGGTTGGGATCTTTAAAGACCATCCCATTCCAATCCCTGCCACAAGCAGGGTCACCTTCCATAGACCAGATTGCTGCAAACCCCATTCAGCCTGGCCTTGGACACTTCCAGGGATGGGACAACCTGTGCCAGAGCCTCACCACCCCCACAGGAATAATTTCTGCCTAATATCCAATCCAAACTCTTTCAATTCTGTCTTCCAGCCTCTCCTTCACCTTAGTGTCAGCTCTGCCTCTTTCACCATTAACATCTGCACTTAATATTCCCACTTCCCGCTTAATAATTAGAGGGATCAAGCCCTGTCTTGTCCAAATTGGGAGTTCTCTGTGGCCCTGGTGAGCAGCACTGGCCCCTCCATCAATCCCTGGCTGAGCAGGGAGGGCTGCTGCCCCGGTGCCAGGAGGAAATGAAGGTGCCAAGAGCTGCTGAGTTGTTTCATGGCAGGGTGAGCTGATGTAAGATGGAGCTGGTGTTGTTTTGGAGAGCTGATTTTTCTGTTCTCTCCTTCCTGCACGTGTTGGACCACGTCTGGTGGTGAGTAAGGCAGCTCAGCTTGCTTCCCGTGGCGTGCTCTGGCACAGCACCCTGGCCTGGCCAGCACTGGGGCTGACACAGAGCCTGGCACAGCTGGTTCTGGGGGTGCTTGGAGGAGAAGGGAGCTCTCACCTGGTGGCACTGGCCTCTCTGATCATCCAGCACAGAATCCCCAGCTCCACTGGATGTCCTGCAAGCCTGACTCCTGCCTCTGGTTAGGCTGAAAGGAAAATGTGGGAACCAGATGTGGCCCACCAGCACTATCTTGTTTAACACCCCATCTCCAGATGTTTCCAGCTTGTAGTGCTAATTTCCACTTGCAGTTATCCAAGAGACAAATCCAAGATGCTTGCTGCCTGTAGAAAGAGGAGTCCAGCTGACCTCAGTGTTCTCTCTTGCTTTGCTCAGTCCCACATCTCTTCCACCAGGTAGGACAAGCCCATCTCCAAACTGTCCCTTCCGTCTCAAAATTCATCTTACAGTGAAACTTTTCCTTCATTCTCTGGATAAGAGGATTGAAAAGCAAGAAGAATTGGATTTTTGCTTTATGAAGAGGAGTCCAACTGACCTCAGTGTTCTCTCTTGCTTTGCTCAGTCCCACATCTCTTACACCAGGTAGAACAGCTCTGCCCATCTCTAAACTGCCCTTCCCACTCAAAATCATCTCAGAGTGAAACTTTTCCTTCATTCTCTGGATAAGAGGATTGAAAAGCAAGAAGAATTGGATTTTTGGTTTAGAAAGAGAAGTCCAACTGACCTCAGTGTTCTCTCTTGCTTTGCTCAGTCCCACATTTCTTGCACCAGGTAGGACAAGCCCATCTCCAAACTGTCCCTTCCATCTCAAAATCATCTTACCGTGGAATTTTTTCTTCATTCTCTGGGGAAGAGGATTGAAAAGCAAGAAGAATCAGATTTTTGCCCAGGAAATTTTGTGCTTTTCAAGGGCATTTCATCACATCCTTTTTTGAAGGCTGTAAGAACAGCTTTCTCCAAGGGATGCTCTTCCCTTGGGACTGCATGTGCTTTTCTTAAATTTCACCAGCACGTGACCACAGGGCATGGAAGGACTTGCAGGAATGTTCCTAACTCCCTTTGAAAGGCAAGCTGTTCTTCCAGCCTCTTGCAGAATCACTCTGACAGGAGACTCTGCAATCAGGCTGCAGAGGTAATTGCATTTGTAATGTGAAAGACAGAACAGGGTCTATAATTCTCATCCTCAACAGGCTCTGCGCAGGGACTCAAGGTAATAAAAAAAAACCCAAAAAAACAAAACCCAAACCAACAGACCCAATCACTGCTTCTGACATTTGTGATTGGTCTGGGCAAAATATTAGGAAACAACATACTCAAGGGGACAAGATGATCTCATACAGCTGATTTTAAAGCAACATGCTCCCATGGAAATTTGTTTCCATGCCTGTTGCAGAGCCCTGGCTGCTGCCTGGATCTCCCTGCCCCCCCTGGCCCACCTCAGCTTCGTCAGCAAGTTCCAGTTCAACTTCTGCCTTTTATTTTGTGCCTGTACCTGAGTGAGCTCCATTCCTCAGTAACAGCTCTTTGTCAGAGGAAAGGCTTCCAGGATGCTGCCAGCTACTCATTGTCCATTTCCTGAGGAGAACTGCTTGCTTTTAAGTAGTTTGCCTGAAATCTTGAATATTCCAGTGCAGCTAAGGCTTCCTGTGTTGGTTTGCTTTCCTGGGATGAAGTTCCAGCCACCCACATGAGCTGTCTGGATTTAGTTTGGAGTCTGGAGAAGAAATCTCTGCTGCAGGGTTTCACCATCACTGTGTTGTTGTTCCTCTGACATTGCGATATGCGACTGTCCTGGATGTGGCAACTGATTTACGAGCAGCAGCTCCCCACTGATTATTGCTTGTTTATTGCTGTTAATTGTTGAATTTTGAGGGGTGTGGGGACAGGAGCTGGGCTGGAGCAAGCTACAGCCTTGAAGGTTGGAGGTTGGATGTAGCAATGTTGGAAAAAATCACATTTGGATCCCTTGGCTTGGGTGAGGGATGCTTCTGCCATGGCACATCCTCCCTGGTCCTTCCTCCAGTGCAGATCAGACCTTTATGATGTTCATAGCTCCTCAGTATGAAGGCAGTGGAAGGATCTTGGCATCCCAGGTGGAGATGAACTTGTTTGCATCCAAGTTCCTCAAGGTTTTCCTCTGATAAAGCCTTGGTGCTCCCCATTTGGCTGGCTGGAACACCAGGCTGATTCTTTCTTCCATGTCATCATGTGGGCTTTCCCAATAGAATGTTGCTCATTCAGTCCCATGTTTTGAAAAAGAATAGACCAGATTATCTTTCCAGAGCCTGACTCTTGCTGGTTTTTCAGCTGCTGTGGCCATGAATGAAGTGATGCAGGAGAAACTTCTCCAGAACTGACTGTACCTTCCTCTCTGTCTCTGAAGGCTTTACCCTTCCTGAAAGCTTTCCATTCTCATTAAATCCACCCATAGCAATGAAACCTGAAAAAACCATGAACTCCCACCTCCAGCAGGCTGGCTGGTGCTGGTGTTGTTTGGGTTTTTAACTGGGGAGAATGAGTCAGCTTGTCCTCAGAAAGCACCAGGACTATCAGCACCGCTTGACCATCAGTTTCCTGTTGCTCCCTTTTGTTTCTCTCATTTTTTTTATTTTGTTGAAGCTTTTAGGGCCTGGATGCACAACTGTGAGAGTGTCTGGATGTTTCCCATTACTGGGACTCTACTGTGTGTGTCTTCTCTGATTATTTTTTTTCAAAAGGACGACCAGAAAGATGCAGAGATCAAGACCTTGTCTGAACATCAACTTCCAGAATCATAACTCAACTGCTGGCCTTAGAGAGCTGTCAGGTCTTCAAATAAATCTTTATAAATAAATTCACACAACTTGATTGCAATGTTGCTTAAAGCAGATCTTAAAACATGTTAACTATTTTGGGGTAAAGCTTTAATGGTAGGTTAGGTCACAGAGGACTGATGAAGTTACGGCAAACTCATACCAAACTCTAGTGTTTGGTCTCTGGGATATGGCCTTGGTGTCCCAGCCCATGTTTTGCATGCTGGGCACTCCTATTTTTTATTTTCCTAAAAGAAAGGAGCTCAGGGATGTACAGGAATGCCAGAGCAGAGCTTGTGTGCTGGGGTGCTGAAGGCACATCTTTGTCATGTCAGCATGTGGGAATATCTGCGTGGAAACCTGTGCTTTTGGGGATGGGAACCATCCTGAGTGAAGGCAGAGCAGATGGGACATGCAGCCTGAACCAGCCTGTCTCGTTTGTGCTTTATTAATTAGACATCTTATCAGAGTCATCTGTGTTTTCTTTCCTTTTCTCCTTTCCAAACCAGTTCTGCTGCTTCGCTGCCCGCAGAGCCTCTGATGAGGAGCCCAGTTTGAATCCCTGAGAGTTGCATGGCAGCACTTGTTCCTTGTGCTGTGTGTTAGCAGTGTAAAAACTTTGGGGAGAGGACTCAGAGGAGTTTTGTGAGCTCTGGGGAATCAGAATTTTGGGTGTTGATGGTGCTGTCCTGGTTGCACATCCTCCCCCTGTGTACTGTCAGTGTTTGTAAGAATTTCCACGGGTTAATCACAGAACCACAGAATGGTTTCAGTTGGAAGGGGCTTAAAAATCAACTTGTTCCAAACCCTGCCATGGGCTGGGACAGCTTCCACTGTCCCAGGGTGCTCCAAGCCCCCTCCAACCTGGTCTGGGACACTTGCAGAGATCCAGGGGCAGCCACAGCTGCTCTGGGCACCCTGTGCTGCTGCTTTCTGTAGGATGCTCAAAAACTGCCATGGATCAGGAAGGTGACTGGATAAACTGGTGGAAGGATGATACAAAGATCCCTGGGTAGAAACAGTCAGTGCTGAAGACTGGGAAGTGTTCTGGGGAGGAAATGGTAGGGACTGGTGTGGGTCTGACCTTGCTAGACCTGCTGCTGATTGCTGTTGGAGGAACTGAATTAAGCAGATCTCAGATGGGGTCTGTTGTGCTCATGGGACAGTGTCAGGCTGTCCCTGTGCACATTCAGTTTTAAAATTTCACTGAAATGGACAGAAGCCTTTTCCAGTGCTGGGGTGGGAGCCAGGAGTAGGGATTTTCTCACATTTCCCTTTGAACCTTTATCTCCCAGCAGGTTAACTTCTGAATCCTCAATGTCAGTGCCCTTTATCTGTATATAAGGTTGTAAAACCCTTTGAGTGAACCCCTTACAGTCTCAAGCTGCTCCAATGGAGGTTCAAGTCGGTCATTAGGAGGAAATTCCTCATAGAAAAGGTGATAAAATATTGGACTGGAACTGCCTAGGGGGTGGTGGAGTCCCCATCCCTGGAGGTCCTTAAGGCAGGACTGGATGTGTCACTCAGTGCTCTGGTCTGGGTGACAGGGTGCTGATGGGTCACAGATTGGACTCAGTTATCTTGGAGGTCCTTTAGGGCCTGGGTGATTGTGTGTGTGCCCATCTCTGAGGTGGGAGATGGTGAAACAGGAGCTGGATTCAATGATCCCTGCCTGGGTCGCTTTGAGCTCAGGATATTCTGTGATTCTCTGAAACCCCATAAAGACACCCTGAGTATCCTTTCTGACACCTGGCTCTTGTTTTATGGCCACCATTTGGTGAGCTGAAGGGAAGACCTATGGATTTGCTTTGTCTGATGCCCTTCCAGTAAAAATTCCCACTCCCTGAAGGAGCAGCAGGATCATCCCTGCACACACAGCAGGGAAATAACTTTTAACAATGGGCTGGCTTGGATACTGCCCAGATCCCTTCTCTTAGAGCAGGACAAGAGGATGACCATGCCCAGGCTCTTCCCTGGCACACACACTCAGAATATGTTATCCTTGGAGTCCTTTTCCCAGGCGTGGCATGCCTTTGTGCAGGCACAGCGTGTACCCTGCTAATGGGATGCTGGTGGCTTCTGGCAGCCCCTTAATTGGGTCCCTGGGTGCTGGGATATTTCCTGCTGCTGCATCCTCTTCCCACAGCTATTCCTCCACCTTGGGAACCTCCCTGCTGATGGAGATGTGCTGCTGAGCTCTCTGCAGTGCCCAGAGGTTAAATCCCAAATAAAGCTTTGGGATTGCTCACAGCCCTGGGGAGGGATGCACACAGTGAGAGGTTGCTGGAGGGATTTTAATTGTGTTGTGTTTATCGAGCTGCCTGTAAACACAGCAGGAGCTTGCTGCTTCTCCAGAGCCTGGGAGCCAAAGGTGGATTGATCTCAGGGAGCTGTGGGACCCAGGTACACACTGGTGGAGATCTCAGCTGGGTTATTTCCAGCTGAGGATGAAATTTCTCTGTTTCCTGCCCTTCCTCCTCAACTCGTGTCAAGCTGTAACGATTTTATAACCCAACTTTGTCAGCTGATTCCTCCCCAAAGCAAGAAGCCCTGTTGCTAGGAGTGGGGTGTGGGGGGAGAAAAAAAACCTCAGGAATACTCATGTTCAGCAGTCCAGCACTGCAGATAACATTGAGTCACTGCTGAAAGCCTCAAAGCAAAACAGATGTTCAGTTTCTAGTGACTGAGTAAGTATTAAAGGTACCAGATGAGCAAAGTTTTAACTGAGATACTTCATTTGTGGTTGGCAGCTGAGACAAAGCATGAGCAAACAAGGTGCAATGCAGAAATGGTCTCCCTCCTGTCTTACACATGCTGGTGTGTTTTCATAAAACTTTTTTTGTTCCATTTTTTCCCCCATTTTTTAAATATGTCTTTCCTGCTTGACTCATTCTCTCTGTAGTTGTAACCTTTAGTTCTGGGTGGGAAGGCAATTATTTTGTGAGACGTGAGACCAGTGGCAGGGTGAGTGGGCTCTTGTTGCTGCCTCTGTCATCTCCTTGTTTGACAAGTCACTTCTCCAGGAGCAGTTTGTGTCTCTGAAGTTGGGGATAATTACATGTGTTGGCAAAAATAAGGGAACTGGACTTAATGGTGCATCTGCTCAGCCTGACTTTTGAATTCATGAATGAGTAGAAAACTTGGAATGTGGCTGTCATGCAGCTGTTAGCCTTCCAGCAAGAGACAAGTTTTGATGATTATATTCTTTAAAAAAAAAAAAAAAATTAGGATGAGGACTGTGATTCCAGGATGGGCAGCCAACACTGGGAGCTTCTTGAGCTGCTGCTGGTGGAGGAGTTGGGTTCTTTTTGCTTTGATCCCTGGTGAGGAACCTGCAGCACTGTCTGGCTGTGTGGAACAGAGGTGCTGAATCCTTCCTTGCCACCCAAACCTGAGCAGGTGATAACACAAAAGGGCAGGAATTGTGTTCTGTCTCTCGTCATGGGCAGCTTGTGGATTCCTCAGTGAGTAGCTAACCTAAAATACATGAGAACCCTGAGAAAAAGGACCATGATCAGAGCTTCCCTCCTTGGTAAGTCCATAAATCAGCTCATTCTGTATTTTTGGAGGAGTGACTCTCATTGTGGCTGCTCAGCTTGGCTCTTTGCTTTGATCCCTGGTGAGGAACCTGCAGCACTGTCTGGCTGTGTGGAACAGAGGTGCTGAACCCCTCCTTGCCACCCAAACCTGAGCAGGTGATAACACAAAAGGGCAGGAATTGTGTCCTGTCCCTCATCATGGGCAGCTTGTGGATTCCTCAGTGAGTACCTCAAGTAAAACACATGAGAGCCCTGAGAAAAAGGACCCTGATCAGAGCTTCTCTCCTTGGTAAGTCCATAAATCAGCTCCCTCTGTGCTTTCTGGAGGAGTGACTCTCATTGTGGCTGCTCAGCACCACAGGAAGGACAGAATAGACTTTGGAGACAGAATAGACTTTGGGGACAAAATAGATTTTGGGGACAGAATAGACTTTGGGGACAGAATAGATTTTGGGGACAGAATAGACTTTGGGTTGCTTTCCCTGGGCTGTGGGAAGTGCATTTGTACTGCTAAGCCCACGTGGGAGCTGAAGCCAAGGCTCCATCCCGCCAGTCCTGCAGGATTTAAGGGTTTTTGGCAAGTTCTAGATGATTTCTATTAAGAAAAAGGCTTTTTGGATCTCTTCTGAGGGTTGCCTCCCTTTGGAGGCTTTCTCAGGAGCCCATGTGCTGAGCACTTAATCTTCCACCCCACTTAAGGGAAGAGGGACAGACACCAAACCCTGTTGGCACCTTATTTCACTTAATTCTCTCATTTAAT
The DNA here is from genome assembly GCF_035770615.1 of Melospiza melodia melodia. Taxonomy (NCBI): domain Eukaryota; kingdom Metazoa; phylum Chordata; class Aves; order Passeriformes; family Passerellidae; genus Melospiza; species Melospiza melodia. The sequence continues at coordinate 92,275,396 of NC_086198.1, read as the reverse complement.
TGCTCTTCCTTTGCTTTTTAAGAGAATCTCTGCCAAAATCAAGAAGCTCAAAATTAAAGTAATTATTGTGGTGGTGGAAGCAATCAGAGAGGCCACACCAGGCTCCTGCTCTGTGTGCTGTGGAGGAAGGAGCAGGCTGGGACTGAGCTCATCTCCTGGGACACACTGAGCTCCAAGAGTTAATTTTGTTCCTGACTTCTCTGTCCATGAGTAATCCATTTGTGCTGGGAGGAAATGGCAAGTTCTTGCAGTGAGGACAGGCTTCACTGCTGGAGAAAATGATGCCTATTTATCATATGATGCTCTCTGTGCCTTTTTTTATTTGTCCTTCATCTGAACTAAGCTCTTTGGTGATGAGCTTCCCTGTCTGACAGCAAATTTTGTAGAGGTTTACAAGTGTTTTTTTTTTCTTTCCTGCATTTGCTGTTTCCCTGCAATTCCTCACCAGTTTGTGCTGGGAAGGAGCTGGACAGGAAAGGAGCTGGGAGTCCTGCTGGGCATCAAAAAAAGTCCCCAAAAAGGGACAGTGGTGGCCTGGGCTGGGGGAGACAAAACTCTTCCAGCAGGCCCAGGGAGGGGATCCTGCCCCTCTGCTCAGCACTGGGGAGGCCACACCTGCAGCACTGGGTGCCAGCACAGGAGGGACATGGACAGACTGGGGACAGCCCAGGGAGGGGCTGGAGCATCTGTGCCCTGAGGAAGGGCTGGGAGAGCTGGGACTGCTCACAAGGAGAAGAGAAGGTTCCAGGAAGGGATGGGAGAGCTGGGAATGCTCACAAGGAGAGGAGAAGGTTCCAGGAAGGGATGGAAGAGCTGGGAATGCTCAGAAGGAGAAGAGAAGGTTCCAGGAAGGGATGAGAGAGCTGGGAATGCTCAGAAGGAGAAGAGAAGGTTCCAGAAAGGGATGGGAGAGCTGGGACTGCTCACAAGGAGAGGAGAAGGTTCCAGGGAGAGCTGGGAATGCTCAGAAGGAGGGGAGAAGGTTCCAGGAAGGGATGGAAGAGCTGGGAATGCTCAGAAGGAGAGGAGAAGGTTCCAGGAAGGGATGGAAGAGCTGGGAATGCTCAGAAGGAGAAGAGAAGGTTCCAGGAAGGGATGGGAGAGCTGGGAATGCTCACAAGGGGAAGAGAAGGTTCCAGGGAGAGCTGGGAATGCTCAGAAGGAGAAGAGAAGGCTCTGGGGCCTCATCCCTGTCCACCCACACCTGCAGAGAGGACAGAGCCAGGCTCTGTCAGGGGTGGCCAGGGACAGGACAAGGGGCTGTGGGCACACACTGACCACAGGAGGGTCCCTCTGAACAGCAGGGAACACATTTTGGCTGTGAGGTGCTGACACAAATTGCCCAAGGATGTTGTGGATTCTCCATCTCTGGGAATACTCAGTATTTTATCTGTCCACAGTCATGGGCAGCTGGCTGTGTGTGGCCCTGCTGAGCAGGGAGTTGGAGCAGACAATCTCCAGAAGTTTCTTCTCACCTCCATCACTCTGAGACACAGAGCTCAAGGTCCTCAGGAGATGCAGGGCTGGGCTGAGCCCTCTGCAGGGGTGTGACTCGTGCACAAATGCATTTGGCATTGAACAGCACTGTGTGATCACATCTCCTTTGCTGTAAGAATGTAAAATGGCTCAATAATGCTTCTCCTGCTGTTTTGGATTAATTTCTGTCTTTATGCTGTGTGTTTTTTATGCTTGTTTCCTCCTTTCACCTTCCCAGCTGTCTCCTCAGAGCAAACTTCCGTGACTCTTATTGTTCTGCTTGTTTTCATTCTCCTTCTTGGGTAAATGTTTGGTGGGGGTTTTTTAAGTGTGGTTTCCTAAAGCTCTGCAAAATGCTATTTTCCTGCTCCATTTTAAAGTATTACTTGCAAAAGAAAGAGCAAGGAGCTTTAATTCAGGTGCATGACTTCCTTTATCTGCTTTTCTTTTCAAAAGTGACTAAAACCACTGATAAATAATGCTAATTTTTGCTGCCATCTGTGAATGCAGGACCAAGCTGTTTCAGAGCAGCGTTTTTAGTGCTGTGTCTATTCAGGAGGGAAGGAAAAAGGCTCTTTGCTTTAGCAGCACTAACCTATCTCCCACAAGTTGTAGTCTGTGCTCCCATCTACCACTAAAACCCAAAGCAAACAAAGATTCTTGCAGAGACAGGAAACCTTTTGGGTGTAATTGCTGGGAGGTCTTTTTGCTTGCAGGATTTTTGGGTTCACCCAGAAAAGCAGCCGAGCAGGGCTGCGGTTCGCTGGGCTGGGTTTCTGATGAGCTCTCACTGGGCTTTAATTGGACTTTTTTGGCAGCTCTGGGAGTTTCAAACGCCCCTCTGCAAGAGTCTCCTGGCCATGCTGAGTGAAAATGTCCCAGGGAGGGAGGGAGGGAAGGAGGGAGGGAAGGGCTGGTGCATGGTGGAGGCACAGCTGAGCTACGCCCTGATGACAGCCCTGCCTCCAGGCTCCTTTATTTTGGCCTGGAGCCTTAGTTTACATAATCCTGCCCTGGTCCCTCATCTTGTGCATGGATCAGCCTCAGAAGACCCTCCAGTTTGACCAGATCAAACTGGGAAGCAGCTCTCTCCCATCATCTGAGCCAAGAGGTGCTGGTGTTGGTGCAATCAGGTGGCTTTGGCTGGATCAGACCTCACCAGTGCCAGGACTTGATTTGGGGGCTCTTTTGGAGGCTGGAAAAAAGAAACCAAATCTTGAACATGGTCTGGAGAGCTGTGGAACAGGTGTGGCTCCTGGAGCCTGTGTATTGAATAGGTGCAGCCCTGCATGGGGGAGCTCTCACCTGCACAGTCCAGGTGGCTTTTTCCCATGGGATTATCTCTGGGTTCTGTGAGGTTCCCAAACCAGAACTGGGCTGTGATTTAGGATCAGTTTCCCATACCAGAATTGGACTGTGATTTAGGATCAGTTTCCCACTTCCAAACCAGAACTGGACTGTGATTTAGACCAGAACTGGACTGTGATTTAGGACCAGTTTCTCCCAAACCAGAACTGGACTGTGATTTAGGATCAGTTTGCCCCAAACCAGAATTGGGTTGTGATTTAGAATCAGTTTCCCATTCCCAAACCAGAACTGGACTGTGATTTAGGACCAGAATTGGACTGTGATCTAGGATCAATTTTCCAAACCAGAACTGGAGTATGATTTAGATTAGAATTGGGCTGTGATTTAGGATCAGTTTCTCCCAAACCAGAATTGGACTGTGATTTAGGATCAGTTTCCCAGACCAGAATTGGACTGTGATTTAGACCAGAACTGGACTGTGATTTAGGATTAGTTTTCCAAACCAGAATAGGGCTGTGATTTAGGATTAGTTTCCCAAACCAGAATTGTGCTATGATTTAGGATCAGTTTCCCAGACCAGAACTGGCTGTGATTTAGGATCAGTGTCCCAGAACTGGACTGGGATTTAGGACCAGTTTCCCATTCCCAAACCAGAATTGGGCTGTGATTTAGGATCAGTTTCCCAAACCAGAATTGGGTTGTGATTTAGAATCAGTTTCTCCCAAACCAGAACTGGACTGTGATTTAGAATCAGTTTCTCCCAAACCAGAACTGGACTGTGATTTAGGATCAGTTTCCCAAACCAGAATTGTGCTGTGATTTAGGATCAGGTCTTTAGGGAAGCTTGTCACAGTGATGTGTAATAGCATAATAAAACCCTAACTGCTTCACTTTAATGTGTCAAATGACTCATTTCCAGTGTCAGCTGGGAGAGATGAGGCTCTATGAGATAAGTAAGACTTGCATGAGGAGGGAATATTGAGTAATGGACCCACAGCTATAATTGGAGGAGGAATAGATCTTCCATTTCAGAGCTGAGGAAGTGGTTTGTCTGCCCAGTGTGTAAGTGGATGATTCTTCTCTCAACTTCCTCCACATATTCCCCACTTCCTCTGTGTAATATTCCTGTTATTTATAACTGGTGCATTGAATCCTAGAGGCAGATGCTGCCTGCATTTCTGTATCATATAGAAGTTGAGGTCCAACAGGTTTGTGGATAGTCTTGACCTTCTGAGAGCAAAGAATTGATATGGAAGCAGGGAAAACATTCATGTCCCTATAACTAAACCCTTTTTCTCTTTATTTATATGTCTGAATATAGAGCAGCCCTGTCCATCTCTTCCCATCCCACAGGAAGCCAGGGAAGTGGCAGACAGACATACAAAGGATTATTATATTTGATCAGGCTTGGAAATGGGCTGGAGATAAAGCTCTTGGTGTTTACTGGACCATTAAACATTTATTATCATCTCTCCAGCGTGCTGGTGGTGCTGTAAATAACAGCTGTGACAAAAGAGTGGGGTCAGCATTTGCCTTTTGCACCAATATTTGTAAATGCAGAAGCAGGTCCTGTGATTTTGAAGAGCTTGGCTGGGGGGGAGCAATCTGCCCAATGCCATGGAGAAAAGGGGCAGATGAGCCAGCCAGAGCTCCTCTTTATCACAAAGGAACACTGAAATCGTAGGAAGTGGGAGAATTCAAACAACACTGAAAAAAAAGATTAGAGCCAGAGTTAGGAGTTAATTTCTCCCTGCCCTTCCTAACAAAAATATTTAATGCACTTGGATCAGAACAGCTTTTGGATCTGGATTTAATTAGGTGGAAGGAGGGTTCAGGCCTCTCTCTCCCCAGCTCAGCCACACTCCATGAGGCATTTCCATCATCAGATTTTTATTTTCCTCTCCCCCCCTTCCCAGGATTTTGCATGGAGAGGAGAAGTGTTGCTGCAGGGCTGGAACTCGGCTCATGGGGCCTGAGCTGCAGCACCTGGATGGATGATGGGCCTTTTGAAAGGGGGAATATGAAGGGATTACTCCATTGCTGGGAGGCCACAGCCTGGTGATTCCTACTGAAGTCAGAGGCAATCCCTCTGAAGTCAATGGGATTGGAAAGCGTGTAAATCAGTATGGAATTCAGCATTTTCCTGGAAAAGTGGGGGGGATATTTGTTTCACTTGCATATAAATTACTTCTAATAAGGCTCCACAGACACAACTGATCCTTCTCATCACTCTGTTGCTCCTTCCAGCCCCAGAGTTGCTCTTGCCCTCTCATTTTTAAATAATTTTGCCAGAAAAGCCTCCTGTGTGGGAATTGTGAGTGCTTGGGAAGCGTTGCTGGGAGTGACTCAGGCGGGAGCGAGTCCTCGTGCGCTCGGGGCCTGCGGTGCGAGCAGAGAAAGGAGCCAGGCTTGTTTTCACACTCCCTCATTTTGTGTCTCTGCCGTGCTTCTGTTCCACCATTCAGATGTCAGCAGGCTGAGGGATAATTAGAGGGGGCCTGTTTTGCTGCAGAGCCGGATTGGGAATGCACATGGCCGTGAGCAGGCTGGGTTGTTCCTTGGGGAATGGAGTGGGAGTCCAGGGAGCGCTGCTGCACCAGCAGGGAGAAGATGCTCTGCTGCTCCTTCCCTGTGCCTGCAGAATGGATCTCCTTTCTCCAACTTAAAATAAATCCATAGAAACACAGAATGGTTTGGGTTGGAAGGGTTTTTTGAGATGTTTTAGTTCCAAGACGAGTTGTAGGGACAACTTCAACTAAACCAGGTTGCCCCAATCCCCATCCAGCCTGGCTTTGGACACTTGCAGGGATGCTGGATGTGAGGATTTGGCTCTCTAGCCTGGCAGTCTCCATCACCTTCACCAGAATGTTTAAGGGACACCTGGAAGCTGCTGTTTGTGACAGTGTTCACAGGGGTCTGAGGATGAGGGAAGACACGAGGATCTGACTCCATGCTTCAAAAGGCTGATGTATTATTTTATGGTGTATATTATATTAAAACTATACTAAAAGAATAGAAGAAAGGATTTCATCAGAAGGCCAGCTAAGAATAGAAAAAGAATGGAATGATAACAAAAGCTTGTGGCTTGGATTCTCTGTCCGAGCCAGCTGACTGTGATTGGCCATTAATTACAAACAACCACATGAGACCAATCACAGATGCACCTGTTGCATTCCACAGCAGCAGATAATCAATGTTTACATTTTGTTCCTGAGGCTTTTCAGCTTCCCAGGAGAAAAAATGCTAAGGAAAGGATTTTTCATAAAACATGTCTGTGACAGCTGTTGGAATATTGGTTCTGCTGCTGCCTTTGCTGTGGGTGGGTGGTTTGGGTGCTCATTCTCTGTGAGGCTTTAATGCCCTAATAAAGAATTTGAACAAAGAGCATCAGCTTTTCTCTTATTCTATTGAGGAGGGCATTGAATTTTGCCAGATGTTCCCACACTACAGGTGGTTTCAACTGTTTTAGACTCACCTTAAAAAATGCACGTCTCCTGTTTGCACAATATGTAGAAGATGTAACCAACTTTAAAATGAGATCTAAAACTGGAGGAGTCCTACAGAAAGTAACTGAGGAGCCAAATATGAATAACTGAGGAGACAACCAAGTCCCATGAAGTGGTTGCCAAGGGAATAATTCACTTGTCTCTCCCCCAGCCTGGTGGAATATTGTTTTCCTGTCTTGCCAACATACCCACAGCTCCAGAGGAGCCACTCTCACTCCTGTAGATGCTTTAACTGATACATTTCTAATTCCACCTCGGGGCTGTTTTCATGAACAGAGGAGCCTTTGAAGGCACCTTGCCCTGTTCCAGGCCTCCAGAAGGGTTTGTGCTGTCCAGAGGTTTGTCCTCTCTTCCCACTGGTGTTGGCTGGCCTGATGAGTACCTGGCTGCTGCCCACAAACCTTCACTTTCCTCTCCAAAAATAAGGGCATTTTTAAGGCAGCAATCTAGATTTGGATGTAAAATCTTGCAGAAAATGAGATCATTCCAGCTTCAGGCCAAGTGGTGTGTGTTCTTTGGTGTCCTCTCTGCAAAACAGAACAATTTAAGACTCATTTTTTTTGTTGTTGTTAATTAACTGCTGCTGTATTAGCAGGCTGTGGTTTGTTCCCTGAAATATGAGCTATGGTCTTCAGTCTTCTCCTTGACCATCTCCCTGTCTTCTGCAAGCTGAGCTTGGAATACTTGGATAAACTTATTTTACATGAGGATTGCAATAATGGCTGGGACAATATCAGTCCTCCACAGCAGAACCCAAGCATTTGGGGCAGAAAAGGCTGTTTCACCTTGGCACAAGCCACTCACTGGGTGTTCCTCTCTTCCAGGGTGCTTTGAGAATAATCATCAGCCTTAGCAAGGATTGATTGTGTGCTCCTCATCCTCCTGGTTTGGTTTTACTCAGAAAAAGCTTTGGCTGTGGCGTCGGGGAGGCGAAGAGGTGAATGAAGGTCCCTTCCAAGGTACAGTGGAGGCATGGCTGAGGTGTTTGGGGTGTGGAGCTGGTGCTGGGGCAGCCTTTGGAGGTTCCAGGGGGTACAGCTTCCTCATGGATTCACATCCCTCAATCCTACAAGGAGAAATCTGCACTCCATCGTTCCCTTGTTCAATCCTAACGAGCTCAATCTTTTTAATGTTGGCTTTGTTTTGGTCTAACCTTGGATAAATCCAGTGTATTGTCTTCATTTACCTTTAAAGAATCTTTCATTTTTGAAACTTCTGGGTTGTGTCATGAGTAGAGTTTGGGCATCAATATTTGAGCTATTTTTAAGATATTTTTTAATAAATTTCTTTTTGCTGTCTATTCAAACCAGTATTAGACTAAAGTATACTGAATTAGACTGAAATATATTCTTACTTTGGTGCAGATGGGCATGAATTCTTGCATGAATGATTTATAAAGGAGGGGTAAAGAAAAAAACCAGAGTCTTTCTAAGGAAAGGAAGGCCATGGAGTAAGAAGAAAGGTCCCAGAGTAAGAAGTGTTGCTCAGGACATTGGTGAATTAAAACCCAACATCCATCAGGGAGTCTGTGGGAAGTTTTTCTGGTCAAAGTTCTTCCCGTGGTCTAACCTGTGGAAACGATTGAAGAATGCTTTTAAAAATGAAAAATAAAAACCCTACTGTAAGATTTCTTGTTGGGTGTTTGGAAGGACTCGTTCCAACCCAGGTGGATTCAGTGCTGGGATGGTGCTGCTGGAGCAGCAAAGGGAGATGTGCCTGTGAAACCTGGGATTTGTATCCACAAGGTCTTTTCCTCAAGCATTTCTTGTTGCTGTGGTTTTCACAGGTTCACCCTGTCTGGAGAAGTAGTTTGTATTTGTGGTTTGATATTTCCCTAAAGCCTCCACACAGAGTCCAGCTGACACTGCCTGCTTCACAAACTTAACCAATTTATGGTTTCCTATAAAAATTCTTTGAACTCGTTGCAAATCTGATTTGATAGCTCAGTGCCAAACTGAAGCCAATCCCAATTTTTAGGGTTGACTAAATCCTTCCCTTGGAATCTGTGTGATATTCAGCTGTGAGTTTCACATCTGTTTGTGTGTGTTCCTCTCTGTACTTCACTGCATTTCGTGTTGTGTTTTGCTACCTGTATTTTTAAGTTGTTTTTTTTTTAATTGTTTTTTTTCTTGCTCACTTTTTAATTTGGGGAAAACTCCTCTTGAGGTCAACAGCTGAATGAATCCCAGTAATTAGAGTTGTCCTGTGCAGGGCCAGGAGTTGGACTTGGATGACCCTTGTGGGTCCCTTCCCACTCAGGGTATTCTATGATTATAATTTACTAATTTTACATTTACATAGTTTTTTATTATTATAATTTTTAAGAAGTGGCCAAGTGTCCTAGGAGAAAGACTTTGTCTTTGGTGCCTGTTTTCTCCATAGCTGATCCCAGAAAATGAATAAATTCAATGAGACTGAAGTCTCAGAAGTAATTAATATGCGATGCTCAGCATAAACATTAATAGACTAAACTCCATTTATTTTTAAGTTTTTGCTAGTATAAGAAAAGGCTTTTTTTAGAGAAGCAAGAGCTTGGATGTGCCTATCAGGGCTTCTGAGCTGTTTGGGGTTGGAATTCAGTGGCCAGCTGGAATCCTGGAGCTGCTGGGATTGGCAGGATGTGCCTGGAGCCACGTGAAGAGGAGTAGTCATGGAATGATCAGTGTGGCCACTGCTGTGAGTGGCCAGGTGAAATGGTCCCAAAAAATTGTGAGTTTGTGTGTTTGTCAGTGGTTTGTCTTGTATGATGAAGCCCCATGTGGATGTGACTCTGTTGGCTGAAGTGAAATAGTCCCACAGCACTTTTCTTTTAAAATTTTGATTAAAACAGCAGCTTCTTCAACAGAGTCCTTTTGGAATAAGACAGCAAAGTCCACCCTGAGGTCATGGGACTTGTTCACCACCTCGTGTGGTGTGGGATTCTAGGTGGGATTCAGGGGTGGAGTATCAGAGGTGTCCATCATACCCAGAGCCTCTTGACTCCTCTGGGCTACTGGAAAGGCATTTTGGGCTGAGTGTTTTTTCTCTCTCTAAAATGATGGTTATGGAGCAGCTGATGGAGCTGGAAGGGCTTGTGCACCCATTTCTGCTTGTGTTTCATTATCCATCACTTCCTGATTGGTGTCACAGGGCCAGAGCATTCACATTTGGATTATGTGGGGGAAAAGTGATGCATGAAACCCATACAAAACTGCCCACTCAGATTTCTGGGCTTTGTTTGCACTGGTCACATTCACTTGTCACAAGCTGCTGTCTTCTTTCTGTCAGCTCTTTTAGCAGTGTCACACTTTTATTCCAGCTCAGGCAGAGCAGCAGCAGTGCTGGCCGAGCAGGGAACCTGTGTTTGCAGAGCACAGGTGAGAACACTTCTGAATTTAGATCTGAAATGTTGATTATATCCTAAAACGTTCTTCTTGTGCAATTGGAAACCTTGGGATCCTGGACATCGTTGTGGTCCAAGCACTCTGTAGAGATCATGGTGGTCTCAAATCAAAATTGGCTTGAAAAATTGGCATTACTGGAGGAGGGGAAGGAGGGTGAGAGGTAGGAACAGACCCACCACCAGACAGGTGCTATCTGTCCCAGAGGGTATGAGTGGGAACTGTAGAATATTTGGTTGGAAAGGTTCTTTAAAGGTCACCCCTCATTCCACCCCTGCCATGGGCAGGGACACCTTCCACTGTCCCAGGTGGCTCCAAGCCCTGTCCAACCTGGTCTTGGGCACTGCCAGGGATCCAGGGGCACCCACAGCTTCTCTGGGCACCCTGTGCCAGGCCTCACTGCTCTCAGAGTCAAGAAATTCCTTCGAAAATCTGGGTTCACACATTTTCCATCATAATAATTTTCATGATCCCAGCAGGTTTACATGAAGGGTAGGTGGGAAGCATTCCTGATGCCATGCAAAACCTGGAATGAGAATGTGGGCAGGATCATCTTCTCCAGGTCTTCAGACCACCAGCCCTGAATTAAGCTCACAGAAATAGTTTTGTTTGAGAAAATCAAGAGCCTTGTTCAGAAACGCTGGAATTTCTTTGGAAATTCAGCTTCCAAAACCCGCAGAGAAGCCACCTCAGCTCCCGCAGCGGGTCGGAAGCTGGGTTTTTTGGGATTGCTGCCAAGAAACATTTCTTGGAAACCCTTCAGTGTGCAGTGTGAACAGCAGGACAGGAGGTCTGGGTTTGAACTCAGGATGATAAAACCAGGGAGGTTTTGGCAGGGCTGTGTTCAGATGCCTCATTCTTGGCCTTTCTCCTTGGGGTGTACGGGAAAACTCCTGCCTGGGCTGGCTCAGAAACTTCCACTTCCCTCTGACTTTGTAGCAAAGCTGAATTTTCCACTGACTAGGAAAGTTTTTCAGACTGAAACAGCTCTCTAATTTTTTGGATGGATTTCTCCAACTCATTGACTACACCTAATCTGTATTTTTGAATGGAGCTAGTGCTGAACCTTTCTTACAGGAGCAAGAATTTTCATAAAATCATGAAATGCTTTGGATTGGAAAGGACCTTAGAGACCATCTGCTTCAACACAGGGACATCCTGCACTAGACCAGGTTGCTCCAAACTCCATCCAGCCTGAGAATTCCCTGAAACCATCCCCTGCTTTTGTGATTAGTTGAAAATGGGTGAAGCTGTAGCTTGGAGTATCAATTACCCCTTCACCCAGGTCAAACTTTCCCCTTTTCTTCTGTTCCCCATTGATCTCTCTGAATCCCTTATTTCTATTTTTTTTTAAGGAAACTATAAAATTTATGTGGAGAAGGAAGGAAAATCTCTTTCTTACTGCAAGGGGCAGGTCAGCATCTTTTTATTAAATCCCTATGAGAGCAATTTGTCAGAAAACCTTGTGGAAAGCACAGAGCTTGAGCCTAGAGGAGCCAAGCTGAGCTTGAACACTCCCTTGATTTGAGCACATATCACCAGCAGGACCAGAAATCTTTTTATCAGTGACTTTACAGGATAAGAAGGAGAATTTCCCAAAGAATGGCTTCTTCCTTAAGTTTCATTCTCTCCAAGGAGGCCCTGAGAAAAGCAGATCCACTGGGAAGTTGGTAGCTCCAGACAAGTAGGTGCATGCTCTGGTGTGCATACTCACCTGTAGGTACACAGAGAGCTTTCCCAAATTGCCCAGAACCTGAGAAAATGGAGATAAAATCAGAAAGGCAATTGCAGTTAATTACACTTCCAAGGCAACTGGAGATTGGTTGGAGTCCTGTGGGATTTCTGAGGCCTCCCAGTGCAGTTTCAGGTGCAGTGTGGGCAGGAAGGTTTGGTGTCTGTGGTTGGAGATGTCTCAGTTGTGACTGTGAGCTCTGTGCATGGCGTAGATGTCACCACCAGAGCACAGCTATTGTCCCATGGCAAATTCTTCACAGAAATCTTGAGTTTTGATTAAAAAAATACAAGAAATAAAAAGCATTTTGTGCACGACTGAACTCTGTTGTTCTTTTTTCACCTACATGCTTTCCCATTTCTTCCCATCCTCACCAAAACCTGGCCTGAATTTTGTGTTTTGAGCAATGGGAAAAAACCATAAAATAAGACAGTAATGTCTTATTTTCTGTTATGTTAGCTTGGAAAATTAAAGGAAAGCCTAACTTTTAACTCCAGAATAACCAAAGTCTGAAGGAATTCAGCAGTGGGAGTCACAAAATACTAAAAGCTGTATGGGACAGTATTTCCCTTCTGTTCCTGAGGGAATTTGGGTCAAAAAATGCTCTGCTAACTTCAGAATTTTGCTTGACCCAACCCTTGGGTCTCCAAACCCACTGTAACCACGTCCTATCCACTCATTATTACCTGAATTTGCAGGTTTTGGGAGGTCCATGTGAGTATTTGTTCAGGCCTAGACTTCACCAGAAACACATGATGTTTTTTAAAAAAGATAACACAGACTTGTTTTTATTCCCTTAAGATGGCAAATCTTTCTTCAAAGAATCATGAATCAAACAAGACAGTGCCTCACAGCGGGTATTAAGGAAAAAATAATAATTTTTAAAAAAGCCTTTGGAATGGTCTTTCCCTCTGGCATCTTCACTCAGGTTCTGCAATCAGTGATTCAAAGGAGGTTTTGTGGGGAGGAGAGATGCAGGAGTTGATATGACTTCCCCAAGGGTGAGAACTTTGAGAGCAGGGACCTGAGCATTAATCTCTTTAATTCCAGCTCAGCACTTCACTGTGAGATCGTTACTTTGTGGGATTAATCCCTGCAATGCCTCCAAAGCCTCTAAAACCATAATGCTGCACATGTATTGAGGAATGGTGCTGCCAGTGGTGTGTTTGGGATCTGTGGCCATCCCTGGCACCTTTTTGCTTCAATTTTGAGTATAGTGAAGCATTCCCTGGCCTTGGTTGGTCTTTCTCTGTTCTAATCATCAAGGCTGATGTTGTCTTCTTGGAGGAATTCTGTTTTCAATAGGGAGAAAAAGTTCTGAGTGCAAAAATCAGCTGAAATGCATTTGATAAGTACATGTACAACAGCAGCAATGTCAGCATCATTCAGAGTTTTCTTGCAGTGATAACATGTTGTGTTCTTAAAACTCATTTCCTAAAAACAGGAGAGCAGTAACAGGACACAGTCTATGTTTATAGGCCCCTCCATCCCAAATAATCCCCAGGCATTTCCAGCAATGTTTGAGAAACTTCAAAATCCTCAAATCTTGCAAATTCTGTGAAAACTGAGTAGCAGTGGGAGGAGGGGCTGGGTGGAGAGACCTTGAGACTTCCCAGACTCAATGCAAATTTTGCAGTCTAAATTTACTTCTTAGGTAATCCATGTCTGATTTTTAGGATGTGTAGAAACCCAGGGCTCTGGGAATATTTCTCTGTCTGCTTTGGGGTGCCCTGACCCCCAGGGCAGCACTGACTTTCACCCTCATTCATGGAGAAAATTTTCTAGAGCTCAAGATAGACTGGAATCCACAAAAGTATGAAATAGGTTATAGAGAGCAGTGTAGGTGTATCCCTTGGTGAGAAATTGAGGTTTTGGGATTTTTGGTATGTTGTGGATGGCAGCAAGATGGAGGGCACAGGGTGTCATCCTGGGTTTCTTCTTCATGCCTCTTCTTCCTCCTTCTCCATGGGTTTGGGTGGCATTTTGTAATTGGGCAGAAAGGTCCTCATTGTGGGCTCTTTGGGATCAGTTATTGGGTTAAAAGGGAAAACAATTCAGGTGTCAGTTCTTAATTGGATAGTTTAGTCTTAAAAAACCTTATAACAAAAAATTGTTGGCCATTTTGTGCCTTCTAATGAAAAGCTGCAGAACTCACAGTAGTGAGACTGTTTTACTGATAAAAAATAATAAACACCTGAGTCCAAACATGAATTACTGTCTCAAGTGCCTTCAATCCAGACCCAAAATACCAACAACTAAAACCCCCACAAGGATGTTACCAACTCCTCAAATGAGGTCGTGGTGCTACCAAAGCCTTGAGTGTGATCTGGGCAGTCACTCTGCCCTTCCGCTGCCTTAACCCCAATTTTATTCAGGATGACTTCATCCCCTTCCCTCAGAGGCACGTGCTGCCTCTTTCACACTGCGGATTTACCAGCAGCACCTCACACAGCTCAGACTCTTTGAGAGCCCCGGGAGCGTGTGATGCATCGCGTTGCAAAGTGTGAAATTGAAGATTCAGCCCCACTTTGATGCTTTGGCTCTGTGAGCAGCAGAACTAATGTGGCTCAGCATACTAATGAGGGAATATTTATTGTTCAGGGCCTGGCTGATGCTCAGCTTCGCCCTTGAAAAATTCCTGGGAGGATGGTCTTCCTCTGGGGATGGGTCTGTGGGGTCCTTGGCAAACAACTGGCATGGCAGTGGCAGGGGGAAAAGCCCAACTTTCAAGAAAATAGCTTCAGAATTATTATAATTTATAAAATTATTTAAATGAATTTTAAATTTAATTTTCTTATATATTTTATTGAAATGTTTTTATTAAAATATCGTATTATAAAATATATTATTTAAATTATTTTTAAATATTTGTTCATAAGATACCTTAAGGGAGGTAGGAGGAGGGATTGAAGTGGAAATTGTGGCTTTTCATGGAGAGAAAGTGAGGGTGAAACTAAGAAGAGGCCCAAGCCCACAGGTCACCACAAGGATAAAATTAAGATGCCAACAACTTTCAGCATCACTGAGGACATTAAGAAATGTTGGTTTTATTTTGGAGAAGCCTTTCTCCAGCACTGTCTGTTTGGGTCACTGACATCTGTTCATTTTAATTGCAATGGAACCAAAATGAGTGAAAGTGTTGCTTTTAATTTTGGTCTGGGTTTGGTGGAATAGCACTTAGAACTAAAAAAGAACTTAGAACTAAAAGCTGCTGGTTGGTGGTGGTACCTGGAAATACTGACTGGAGAAGGCTTCATTGAGATAAAACCTCTTTATGAAGACAGGACTTCAAAATTCTGTGTGTTTGTCAGGTGCCGGATCCTTTGGGCTTAGCTGGGAGAGAGGAATCCTTTACACCCTCAAATTTGTCATCTGGGCAGTTCAAATTCTCTAGAAAGGGGTGGGGGATTATTTGGAAGAATTTTCTTGCTAGGATGGCTTCCACCAGGAGGGGAGAATGCCATGGTTGGACTGAGGGCTTGGGCACGAGGGTTTTGTGGTTTCTGGGAATTTTTGAGATTTCCCTGGAGGCTGGCCAGGTTGGAGACCCAAACCTCTGAGTTATGTGTAATGTAACAGCTGAGTTAATGAAAAATCCCAGAATCATTTGGGTTGGAAAAGATCTCCAAGATTCTTGAGTCCAATTCCCACCTTGTGACCCAGACCTGAGCACCAAGTGCCATCTCAGGTCATTCCCTGAACACCTCCAGGGATGGATCTCCACCACCTCCTGCAATGCTTAACAACCTTTTCCGTGAAGAAATTCCTTAAAATCTCCTGAAAATTCCTTAAAATCTCCTGAATATCTGACTCAGCTGGAGAGCCTCCAAAAGCCAAGATGGTTTTGGTTTAGGTTCCCTTAGCAATGAAATGTTCGTGAAAACTCACAAACACACAAATCCTGCTTGATTTGCTTGTCTTCTCCACGTCCAGCTTTTATATCCCTGGCATGAAAAGAAAAGAAAAATTAAAATCCACAAAAAAAAAAAAAAAATTCTACAAAAAAAAAATTTATTTATTTATTTGTTTATTTATATATTCTAAAATTAATTATTTATATATTGTATATATTTATATCTATTCAATATTTATTTATGTATATTAATATACATTTATTTATAATTATTTATTTATCTATTTATTATAAAATTAATTATTCATATATGTTTAAGATATATTTATATATATTTTATATATATTTATATGTATTAATATATATTTATTCCTATTTATTTATTTATTTATTTATTTATTTATTTATTTATTTATTATATAATTAATTGTTGTCTTCTCCACATCCAGCTTTTATATCCCTGGGATGAAAAGAAAAGGAAAATTAAAATCCACCAAAAAAATTTCAATTCTACCCCAAAAATAAATTTATTTATTTATTTATTTATTTATTTATTCAAAAATTCATTATTTTTATATATATATATTTATATCTATTTAATATATATTTATATATCAATAGGTATTTATTTATAATTATTTATTTATTTATTCCAAAAGTAATTATTTACATATGTTTAGTATATATTTATATGCATTAAATATATATAAATTTTATTTATTTATTTATTTATTTATTTATTTATTTATTTATTTATTTATTATAGAATTAATTGTTGTCTTCTTCACATCCAGCTTTTATATCTCTGGAATGAAAAGAAAGGAAAAATTAAATTCCACCAAAAACAATTAAATTCCACCCAAAAAATTTATTTATTTCTTTATTTATTCTAAGGTTAATTATTTATATATATTTAATATACATTTATAATTTATATATTTAACATATATTTATATATGTTAATATATATAGTTATAATTATTTATTTACTTATTTTTCTATTTATTAT
This sequence comes from Melospiza melodia melodia, assembly GCF_035770615.1. NCBI lineage: Eukaryota > Metazoa > Chordata > Aves > Passeriformes > Passerellidae > Melospiza > Melospiza melodia. Next base: position 92,259,132 of record NC_086198.1, on the reverse strand, counting down.
AAAATAATTATTTATATATATTTAATATATATATTTATCTATTTAATATATATTATATGTTAATATTTAGGTTCATTTATTTATTTATTTATTATAAAATTAATTATTGTCTTCTCCACATCCAGCTTTTATATCCCTGGGGTGGAAAGAAAAGAAAAATTAAATTTCACAAAAAAAATTAAATTCCACCCCAAAAAAATTTATTTACTTATTCTAAGATTAATTATTTATATATATTTAATATACATTTATAATTTATATATTTAATACATATATATTAATATATATAGTTATAATTTTTTCTTTGCTTATTTTTCTATTTATTATAAAATAATTATTTCTATATATTTAAAATATTTATTTATCTATTTAATATATATTATATATTTATATCTATTCAATATTTATTTATATATATAAATATACATTCATTTATAATTATTTATTTATCTATATATTATAAAATTATTTATTTATATATGTTTAATATATATTTTTATATATTTAATACATATTTATATGTATTAATATATATGTATTCTTATTTATTTATTTATTTATTTATTTATTTATTTATTTATTTATTTATTTATTTATTATAAAATTAATTGTTGTCTTCTCCACATCCAGCTTTTATATCCCTGGGGTGGAAAGAAAAGAAAAATTAAATTTCACAAAAAAAAAATTAAATTCCACCCCAGAAAAAATTTATTTACTTATTCTAAGATTAATTATTTATATATATTTAATATACATTTATAATTTATATATTTAATATATATATTAATATATATAGTTATAATTTTTATTTACTTATTTTTCTATTTATTATAAAATAGTGTTTTATATATATTTAAAATATATATTTATCTATTTAATATATATTATATATTTATATCTATTCAATATTTATTTATATATAAAAATATTCATTTATTTATAATTATTTATTTATTTATCTATCTATTATAAAATTATTTATTTATATATGTTTAATATATATTTTTATATATTTAATACATATTTATATGTATTAATATTTATTTGTTTGTTTGTTTGTTTGTTTGTTTATTATAAAATTAATTATTATCTTCTCCACATCCAGCTTTTATATTCCTGGGTTGAAAAGAAAAGAAAACATAAATTTCACCAAAAAAATTAAATTCCACCCCAAAAAAAATTTATTTACTTATTCTAAGATTAATTATTTATATATATTTAATATACATTTATAATTTATATATTTAATATATATATATAAATATATATAGTTATAATTTTTCTTTCCTTATTTCTTTATAAATTTTCTTTATATTTCTTTATAAATATATATATTTCTAAATAAATTTTCTTTACCTGTTTTACTTATTTACTTATTTCTATTTATTATGAAATAATTATTTATATATATTTAATATATATATTTATCTATTTAATATATATTATATATTAATATTTAGATTTATTTATTTATTTATTTATTATAAATTTAATTATTGTCTTCTCCACATCTGCCTTTTATATCCCTGAGGTGAAAAGAATAGAAAAATTCAATTCCACCAAAAAAAAAAAAAAAAAATAAAATCCACCAAAAACAATTAAATTCCACCAAAAAAAATTTAAATTCTGAACCACATGGTCCAGAACTCCAAGCAGCACCTTGTCATGGTGTTGCCTGGGGAACCCAAAGGGTTTTAGGAGCCTGATTGGAAATTCCAAGAGCAAACCAGGAGTGTTTGCAACCAATTTCCAGCTTGAAGTCCTGCAGGATTTCCCAGTGCTCTACATTTACGGCAGCTCTCCCAGGCCAGGAAACGAGCAGGCACTGCTGTACTCCTGTGTGTGATATTTCTGACACACAATGTTATCTTGGGGATTGTTAGGTCGGCTTTTATGTGGCGTGGGGAGGGTGGGGCAGAGGTTAATTGGTCGTGTTAATGGTTTTCATGTTCCTAATTTAGGCTCTCAGCGCTGTCCCTGCGTTGGGAGGGAGTTACAGGAATTATTCATTCTATTGTGGTGCTGTCACATCTGTGGTGTGCGGAGATGGCTTCAGCTGCAGCCCAGATCACTCCTAAAGCTCATTCAGTCAAGTTTTGGGGTTTTCTCCTGTTTATTCCATGCTGGAAAGTCCTGAGAATCCTAATGGATGGACTTGGTGTGAAACCAGACCTGTCTGGACAGACCTACACCCAGCTGAGGGACAGGAACTGCTCACTTTGTATTTATTCAAACCCATCTCTGGCAAAATGTCTTTAATTCCCCCAAAATGTGTCTCTTTGGACATGTGTTCTGGAAATGGAATGGAAACTAGTGCAGAGTTCATGGCTTTGTGGTTACAGGGCTTTTTTCCTTCATAGAATGACAGAATTACAGAATTGTTTGGGTTGGAAAATGCCTCTAAGATCATTGAAGCCAGCACTGCCAAGGCCACCACTAACCCATGTCCCCAAGTGCCACATCCACTTGGCTTTAAATCCCTCCAAAAGTGTGAATCCATCACTGCCCTGGGCAGCTCTGCCAGGGCTGGACAACCCTTTCCATGGAGAAATTTTCCCTCATATCCAATTAAAACCTTCCCTGGTGCAACTTGAGGTCATTTCCTCTTGTCCACAAAATAAAAAAAGCCCCAGAAATTAAAACCCCAAACCACTGCAACACCCAAACCCTCAACTTGCTTTGTTTAGTGACCATTCTTAAAATAGTTCTGTTCACCAAGGCTGTGGAAATAGGCACCTAATGTAGTGGTTGGGGGGTACAGCTCAATGCAAAATGTAAAAAAAATTGGCTTTTAAAAATTTTTTTAGTTTTCAGTGTGCTGGTGAAAGCAGAAAAATCAGTGAGGAAGTTAAAATTTTGTAGTCTTCAGCTTCCTAATGGCTCAAAATGCATCTTTTTGCATGAATTTAAAGTTTAAAAGTGTTCCAGGCCAGGTTGGATGGGGCTTGGAGCACCCTGGGATAGTGGAAGTGTCCCTGCCCATGGCAGGGGTGGGACCAAATGATCTTTAAGGTCCCATCCAACCCAAACCACTCTGTGATTCACAAAAGTTATTAAATACCTGTCTCTTTTTCTAGAAGCTAAAATGTCACAGCCATCCTGGGGTGGTTACAGAAAAAAACACACACAACCATTCTGCCAGGGATGAAACTTCCTTTTTATTTATGATGTGCTCCTCTCACACATAAAAAGCTTATTTGCTAAAGACCATTTGCTTTTCCCCAGCCAGACCAACAAGGCTGCGCTCAGGAAGCACCAGAGGGATGGCTTCATTTTATAAAAATAAAAAAGAAAACACTTCAGAGAGAGCTCTTGGTGTTGTACTTCCTCTATTCAGGACTCCAAGTCTTTCACAAAACTGAGCAGAATCCCGTGGGGCTGCAGCCATCCCAGGGTGGTGGATTGAATGACTTAAGTATCTTTTTCTGGCCTGATTTGTGAGTGTAGCTTTAATTTATTGCCTCCTCTGTGAACCACAGATATGTTTGTTATTTGCAATTACATGGTAGAAAAAAAAAAAAAAAAAAGGAAAAAAAAAAGAGCTTTATTTGGATATTTAAGTCATTCTTGTTCTTTGCAGTGGTATTTGTTGCAGTGAAATCCTTTTATGAGGCTTGTGGGGAGAGCTGGGATGAAATGGTTTCTCAAAGGGACTCGTGACAGGCTCAAGGAAGGGATAGGTTGGATATTGGGAAAATTCCTTCATGGAAAGGGTGGTCCCGCCCTGGGGATCCAAAAGCCCTGTGGATATGGCACTGCTGGGGGAACAGAGGACCCAATGACCTTAGAGGGCTTTTCCAACCTTAATAGTTCTGGTTCTGAGCATAAAAATGAAGTTTTTATCTCTTTGTGGGGCCAGAGTAGTGTAGCATTCACCCAAGTCAATTTTACACATGGAATATTTGGAATATTTTTATTTTTACTGTAGAAACCCACCTACTTGAAATTTAAACACCCACAGGAGCTGAACTTCAGTTTCTCTTTCAAAAAATTCTCCCCATGACAAGCACCTCATGGTCTGATGTTTATGGTCACCATATTCACACGCCTTGAGTCAGCAACCTCCTCCTTGTCACTTAACACAGCTTTAAAATGTTCATGCTGAAATCTCCCATGTGTGTAATAGTTTCTCTGTTTTGCTTGGCTGAAGCTGAAATTTTTGCATTTTTAGAGCAGGGAGAAGCTTGTGGTCCAGATCCAGGGATTAGTGATAAAATATTTGGGGAAAAAAAATTAGCTTTCATGTTGGTTTCAAATCCATCAATCCCTTGAAAAAGCAGAAGGAGAGGATGCTCAGAGAAGCTGTGGCTGCTCCTGGATCCCTGGAAGTGTCCAAGGCCAGGCTGGATGGGGCTTGGAGCCACCTGGGATGGTGGAAGGTGTCCCTGCCCATGGCAGCAGGTGGGACTGGATGAACTTTAGGGGCCTTTCCACCCCAAAAATCCTGGGATTCTCATATGATTCTGTTCCAAAGGACACAGTAACCAACCACACTGTTCAGCAGTGCTGGTTTTGGGAGGCTCTGCTGTCTGGATTCCAGTCTGTTGTGAAAAATCTCATCCACAATGTAGTGGAGTTGTAGACCCAGTGCATGGAGCAACCAGGCGTGAAAATAAATTAGATTGCTAATTAGATTGCTCATAAATATTTGACTGTATTTTAAAAAACGTTGCCCAGTAATTGCTTTCCTATCATTACCTTCTGCCTGCATGAAAATAACATATGCCAACATGAACCCCAGTGGCAGTGGGGAAGGATTGAGTGGGAGAAAATTAAGTTATCTCTTGATCAGTATTTTATCAGCTCAATAATAATATTTTCATTAGGAGAAGTAGTGCACTGTCCCTCAAAGAGGCACAGGCTTCTTGTGATTTCTGTGGCACCAGAGTTGTTTGAGGAGGGATGAATCCCACATGGCTTAAAAACACCAAACCACTAAGACCAAAGGATCATCTTTTACCAACTCTGTCATCTGCTTTAAATCCTTTTCATTTCTCCAGCCTGAGTGCCAGAAGGAAACTGGAGCTCTTCCCTGGGTGGTGTTGCTGCCTCTGGCCTGCTCTGGACATGTAGAGGAGAATTTGTGAGCAGGGGCACATCAAAGGGCCCTGAGTTAAGGGATTATCAGCACCCAGGGTCAGGGTGGTCTCAGGGCTGCTCCTCTTTCCATTTCTCGTGGCCATGGGCATGGGGTGGCTCCAGTTACACAGTCACAGAATAGCTTGGATGGGAAAGAACTTTAAAAACCATCCAGTTCCACCCCCCTGTCAAGGTCAGGGACACCTTTCATTATCCCAGGTTACTCCAACCCCATCCAGCCTGGCCTTGGGCACTTCCAGGGATCCAGGGGCAGCCACAGCTGCTCTGGGCATCCTGTGCCAGGGCCTCCCCACCCTCACAGGGAACAATTCCTGCCCAGTATGCCATCCATCCCTGCCCTCTGGCAGTGGGAGCCATTCCCTGGGTCCTGTCCCTCCATCCCTTGTCCCCAGTCCCTCTCCAGCTCTCCTGGAGCCCCTTCAGGCCCTGCAAGGGGTCTGAGCTCTCCCTGGAGCCTTCTCCTCTCCAGGTGAGCACCCCCAGCTCTCCCAGCCTGGCTCCAGCCCTGGAGCAGCTCCTTGGCCTCCTCTGGACCTGCTTTTACAGATCTGTGCCTTTCCTCTGCTGGGGAACCCAGAAAATGCCACTGATCAATGCCTTGGCACAACCCTGCAGTTCCTGGCTTTGGGATCTGGCTGGAATTACTGAGCTCAGCCCAGATTCCCTTTCCTCACACTGCTGGGAAATGAGGAGTAACCCAAGTGCATCCCAGGAGTTCTGCAGCTGCAGAAGGTGCTCAGTGAGAGCTGCAGGGTGCCTTTACCTCCCTGCCCTTCCCCGAGCACACTCCCCACACTCCCTGCCTGCTGCAGATCGCTCCCTTCTGGTGCTGAGAGCCTCTCTCCATCCCATGGCTCAGGAGGCAGCAGTTCCTGATGGACCAGCACAGCAGATCATGGCACTGTGCCTCACCCGTGACCTCAGCAAAGCCTTCTCCCTGCTCCTGCTGCTCAAAATCCAGGATAAAAGGCAGTACCTCATAAAAAGGAAGGTCTGAAGGTGATGCTTGCATGTAGCTCTCTTTGTTGTAGGTGTCTGTACTCCCAACATCCTTCTCATCCTCAGAAATCTAAAGGCTCTGTGACACTCAGCAAAGGACTGCAGTGCATGGGGCTTGTGGCAGTGTGCACTTAATCACCAGGCTACATCCAGAGAAAAAAGAGAAACCCTTTGCTCATAAAAAGGGCAGAAAAGGGATCAAGTTTTTTGCATAAATCAAGCGATCTTTGCAGCAGCACGGTGCCGTTGCTGGGAAAATTCATGGGGACCTCAAAGATAAAGGGGAACAGGAGTGCTGAGCACCATGGGGTTGTATTTTAAAAACTACACAGTTCATCTCTTTTTTTGGATGTTAGAGAAAATTGTGTGGGCAGAAGTAGTGGTAGAGTCTCTGCACTTGTATCAGGGAAGCTGCTGATGGGTTTCACCAAATATTTTCATGGTGAATTGAGATTGTGGAGGAGATAAATCATAATGCCTGGAGGTTCCTTGTGGAGGGTGGCAAACTGGATTTCTGGGCTTTGAAGGTGCAGCCATGGGGGAGTTACCAGAAAGACAAAGAAACAAATCCAGGATTACTGCTGGGATGTTTGCTGATAGTAAATATACCCATGAGATGTGCAACAGAAAAACCACGAGTGCCAATGCTGGGTACGCTGCAAATATCCACAAATTGGTTTAAAAAATCCCAAAATCTTCAGTGTTTAAAATGAATTCTGCAGGGAGAAGAGGTGGAGATGCCAAAACTGGGAGGAGCTTTGATAGGCAGCGTTGAAAAGCCATTTCCTGAGTGGGAGGCTGGAAGGATGGATAGGACTGCCTTTCCTATTGCCCCCCTCATTCCCAAATATTTATTATTTCACACGGCTTCTAATTCCTCATTGGTGCACGGGGGTGTGGGAGGGGGAAGGAAATGATGCCTTTTTTGCAGGACTTTGGGAAGAGCTGCAGAATAAAGGTTTGGCTCTAAGAGCTCAGTAGAAATGCCACGCTTCTGAGTGAATTCCTGCAGGTGAAGTAACCTGAAACCTACCTGGCATTTGGGGTGTGGCACAGGAAGATTGCAACCTGTCCAGTTTTGCCTTGTAATGTAACAAACCGTGGAAATGTGCCTGACTGGGTTTTTTGAACACTTTTTTTGTCTTTTAGGCTTGTAGTGGCTCGATGGTTTTGGGTGCTCCCCAGCCGAAGGTGGCTGGGCTTTGTTTGCCTCCCTGTTTCCCTTCACACAGTCACAATCAGGCAGGAAATGGGTTTCTTGTCCAGCCAGCCTGGTTTTCTCGACAGCAGAAGCTGCCTGGGTCCTGCTGGGAAGCTCTGCTCACCCCCATGCTTCTCTGTGCAATTCCTCCAGCCCAAGCTCAGCCTCACCTGAGGAATAACCCCGTGCACAATGCTCCTTGCAGATTTTCTACCTTTTACCTCAAAAAAAACCACACCCAAGCAGCTTTGCCTGTTCCTTTTTATGTCATTGTACAAACTGCAGCTGTCACACCCACTGGCTTCCTTTTAGGTTTTACCCAGCTCTGGGCTCTGGGTGCTTTGAATAAAGGGATTTATGCCTGGACATGGCAGTGGCAGGCTTTTCTCCTGGCATGACCAGACTCTCAATGTGACATTCAGAGCTGTAAAACACTGCCTGACAATAGCTTGTGTTGTTCAAAGAGCAGCATAAATAATCGAGGGGGGGTTTTTTTTAGGGTTTTTTATTTGGTGAGAAGAATAACATCTCTCCAGGCTGGCTGGGGAGGCGAAGGGCAGGCACTGTTGGAATGTGGAGGGGAAGCTCAGGAAGGGGTGACATGGAAAAGGGGGACTTGAGGTTGTTTTCTAGAAGGTTTTTAACAGCATGGCATTGGGCTATCTCTCTAATAAGGTGCTGGAACACCTCTGTAAAAAGGAACAAACTCTGTTCCTTTTTACACAGGTTTTTATACAGAATAAAATAATTCTATTATCCAGGTATCTGTGTGTTTGCAGAGACCGTGTGGCTCTGCACAACTCCCTGACAGGAGGGGACAGCCAGGGGAGATTGGGCTGTGCTCCCAGGGAACAGGGACTGGAGCAGAGGGAACAGCCTCAGGCTGAATATCCTATCCTTAAATTGGATATTTTTGCCTGGAAAAGGCTCTCCAGCCCTGGCACAGCTGCCCCAGGCAGTGTTGGAGTCCCCATCCCTGGAGGGGTTTAAAAATCAGATGTGGATGTGACACTTGGGGACACGATTTAATGGTGGCCTTGGCAGTGCTGGGGGATTCAGTGATCTTGGGGGGCTTTTCCAACTTTTTATTCTGTTAATTTGCTCAGGGCTTTCTCCATCTTGAAAACCTCCAGGGATGGAATTGCCCAAGCTCTGGGCACCCAGCTTGACTCACCTCATGGTGGAAAAGCTTCTCCCTGCACCTTGAACATCCCAATTCATCTTCTGCCCATCACCTCCTGTGAGAGCCGGGCTCTCCCTTCTCCCCAGTGTCCTTGGAGATGCTGAAAAGCTGCTCAAAGTCCCCTTCCTCACCTGGTGCTGGTCGCTAAATATGCCCAAAGAGCAAAAGAGACAAATATTTGTGTTTGTGCACCTACCACATACCTCAAATTCAAAATAGAAAAACAATTTTTTTTGAAGAATTTAGCAAAAATAATTGCTAATTGCATTAGCAATTCAGTGACATTTCTTCCTGGTTCATTAACCCCTGTATCTGGTGACTTGCCTCTTCTGAAACTTTCCTAGAAAACAATTTATTTTTTTATTTTGCTTCAGTCTTTACATCCCCTCCTGTCAGTACCTAAGAGGTGACGTGATCCCAGCATTATTTTGTCAATTAGGCATCTTTTTGGTGCTGTGACCTGAATACAGGGCAGAGCAACTGCTGCTTTAATCCTCTTCAATATGATTTTTATCTTCTTTTTTACAATTCTTTTTTTTTTAAATCAAGAATTTCACCACCAATCCAGCTCCTTTTTCTGTTGATTTCTCCAATCCTGTGAAAATAAAACACTGAATAAATGTATTTTATGCTATGAACGTGCAGAGGGAAAAGCTTACACAACCTCATCTATTAAAATTTCATATTTATAAAAAAATCTTACTTAAATATGCTGATTTTATTTTAAAAAGTGTTCTTAAAATGAGCTTAAACTGGGGGAAAAAAAATCCCCCATGCAGTAGTTGTGGCCATGCCCAGAGTCTGCCCAGCACGTGCCGTGGGTATGAATGAGCCCTGACAGTTTTGTCTCAGGGCTGGATTAGGCACAGTTGCTACTGGAAACTGCACAGCCTGGCTCAGGGAGGCTGTTCCTCTCCAAAACAGAGTTTTGGGGGTTGGAATTAGAGGATATTTGAGGTCCCTTCTGACCCAAATTGTTCTGTGATGCTGTGAAAGCAGCTCCGAGGTTGGGGAACTCACTGGGGTGTGAGGACGTGCCCCAGCATCACTAAGTGTCACTTTTGACCTGCAGCAGCATCCAGGGGAGGCTTTTCCTTCTGGGATTTGATTTCTTACCTTCATTTCTTTAAAAAAAGAAGAATGAAATAATTTTTCTTTCATTCAAACCCGACAAAATCTGGGCTTTTGCACAGTTTGGGTTTGAGCCCCGCTGCTTGCAGGGGCAGTTGTCAGTCCCAGAGCAGCAACGGGGGCTTGGTTTGGAGATGTAAAACAAAAGCTTTTGTGCAGCAGGGCTGGTGTGTGCTGCTTTCTGCTGTCAGGGGGGAAGCTGAGCCCTGTGCTGAGCCCTTTCCTCCCCTGTGAGCCCATTGAGCTGACCCTGTCAATCAGCAGTGCTTTCAGGATGAGTGTGTGTGTGGGGGACAGAGCTCCAAAGAGTGTCAGTGTCAGCTCAGGGCTGCTCCTGCCCTGCTGCCCTTGGGGCTCTGCAGAGCTGCCCATGCAGTCCCTTTTGCACACTCATTTTTGCCTCTTGTGCTCAGTAATCCTCCTGGGTCCCTTCCAGCTCAGGACATTCTGTGCTTCTAATCTGGGATCTCTGATCTCTAGCAGAGCTCAGTAATTTTATTTTTTTTTTTTTAATCTTAGATCCCATTCATTCTTTCTAGACTCAGTCTAATAAAGCAGCTTTGAGCTGCAGCAGGGACAGGGTGGTGTGGCATCCCCTCCAGAATAACTGGGAGCTCCATGAATGGTCTGTGCACAGGGGATGGGGCATTTTAGTACTTAAAGGGATTTAAAGAGGGAGAGTGATTTTTTTATACAGGACAAAGGGGAGGGGGTGGTTTTAAAATAGAAGAGGAGAGATTTAGATTTGATTTTTGATGGAAATTCTCTATTGTGAGGCCCTGAGAAGCTGCTCCTGGATCCCTGGGAGTGTCCAAGGCCAGGTTGGATAAAGCTTGGAGCACCCTGGGATGGTGGAAGGTGTCCCAGCCCATGACAGGGGAATGGAATGAGATGATCTCTCCATCCCAAAGCATTCCATGATTCTCTAACACCTTTTGCTCTCCTCCCCATGCTGAGCTGCCCTTTGCAGGCTGAGAAAAGCACAGTCAGGTTTTATTTCACCCTGGCAGCATATTTTAAGTCCAGGCTGACAGAGCAGTGGACCCGAGAACAGAAAAGATGTCAAAGCTGTGGTGATTATTGGGAGTGCTGGAGCAGCGTAGGTGCAGAAATAATAAGAATTTTATTGTGTTGTGTTGTTTGGATCATAAAAACTACTTCTTTTTAGGTTTTTTTTTTCAGATATTTGCTCATATTTTTTGTCATTGACTGCAGTGCTTGAGTGAAACCCCCCTGCCCTTGCCCTGGGAGGTGCTGCTGCTGTCAGCAGCTCTGCCACCAGGACCAGCCTGTCCTCCCCTCTGCTGCCAGAGAAATCCTCAGCCCTGGCAGAGCAGTGACCTCCAGTTTATACTTCTGTACCTGGAATTCTCCCTGGAGCTGTGTTGTGCAACAGGGAGCGTGATCCCACATGTGTTTTATGTAAGCCAGAGAGGATTTTGGGTGTTGTGCTGGAGAATCAAAGCCCTGTTTGGGGGAACCTGCAGTCTGACTATCCAGTTGGACAAGCTCAGCTTTCCCTGCAATTTAAATAGACTCTGCCAGAATGTTAATTGTGCCAGGCTCCAGAATTACCTTTTAACTCCTTAGGAGCATGTAGGGTTTCCAGGCCACCCTCACTCTCCTGTTTAAATGGAAAACAGCTTTGGATGTGTGTGTCCATCACCCTGGAATGCTTTTATGGCTGCAGTGTGTCATTTGGGATAATCCAGGACATTTCTGCACAGCTCAGGAAGGTCCTTTCCTCCCCACTGTGTGGAAGTGTGGATCTCCCTCAGAGCAAAATTTTTCTTTTTATTCATCCCAGAAATTCCTCCACTTTGAGGCTGACTATTTGATACCCAGAATGTCTTGGCACTTCAATTCTGTTTACTTGTTCTCAGTTTATGGCACTTTTCTAACTAAATTCAACCAGAATAAACAGCATCCTGAGAGAGAAAATCCAGTTTATGCTGAATATCAACAGCACTGGAGAAACAGCTGCTCAGATCAAGGGCAAACTCACTCAAAAATCATTATCTTGTTTATTAGAAGGCAAAAAAGAGCTTCAGGTGTCAGAGATAGAGAAGGGATCATCTCCAGTTTGGTTTGTTGTGGTATTGTGGGAACACAGGTGCACTTAGCCCCAGCTGGAGCTGTGGCAAAACCTGTCCCCTGGAAATGCTGAAAGCTTTGCTGTTCATTTACATGGATGCAGAGTGCAACCCTGCCTGCTCACAGATTGGTATGATTTTACCACCTGTAAAAGTTTCTGCAGCAAAACCTTCCTTTGAATAGAGGAGGTTTAGGATAGCAAAGAAAACAGGCATAAATTAGGGCAAAACCATTTGGGTTTGTTCTTGCTGCAGGGCAATAGTGGGAAAAGAAAAAGAAAATTAACCTCCTTTTTCCCAGGATTCTGCCTTACCTGGAGCATTTACCTCCCCTAAGAGGTGGCAGATGGATTTCTTTGTTTTTCTTCAGGCTTGGGAAGCATCCAGGATTTTTGGAGGAGCAGCTGTGTACCTCAAGAGTTGGATTTAGATGTTTCCTTGTAGCCTGGCATATCCCAGCTGCTGCTCCTGGATCTTCTGATGCCATCCTGGACTCTGTCTTTAAGGTTCCTGGGATGGTCTTGAAGGTCCCTTCCAACCCAAACCATTCTGTGATTCTGGGTTATTGGGGGTCTGAGTCCTTGGCACCTTCACTGTTAATTATTTTTTAAAGTTTAGGTAATTAATCATCTCAAACAAGTTAAGCTGGTAGCTAAGGTAGGACAGAATATTTGTGTGGGAAGGCAGAGTCCTGGCTGGACACTTGAGGGAAGGACCTGAGTGAATTTGAACCAAAAATGTGTGGGTTTAAATTTAATTAAACAAAACCAAAAATTGTTCCTTTTTAAAGCAACATTTTGTATTTTAAACAAAGAATACAGAGCTATGGGCAAACTTCCAGAAAAGCAAAAAATTTACAGTTGGAGCAGGGTCTTTAGTGGTGAAACAAAACTGAAACCCCCAAAGGGAACCAAGAGCTGTGGTGGCCTGAAGGCTGCAGGAGATCACAGTGATGGATTGAAGGGAAGCTCCACAGCTGCACACAGCACCTGCCACCACAGCTCTGGCACAGCTTTTCCATCCATGGGGAGGTCTCATCCAAGACTTTTGGCTCCACTTTCCATCTCCAGGATGTCCAAAGGTTACAGAATTCCCATGGGAGGATTCCCAGTGCAGAGTTGGACTGATCCCAGTGCTGGTGTGATGAGTCCTGCAGGTTTAGTCCTGCTGTCCACTGAATCTCCACAAAAAAACCATCAAAACCTGTGGCAGGAAATTTCCTGGATCTTTTGCTGGTTTTGGGAATCTGGGTGGAGTAGACCAGGAGGTGGCTCCTCCAGGGCTGCACCTCCAGAAATTTGCCCTGTAGCCCCTTTGTATTGTAACGCCCTTAATGCTTCCAGACCTGATGCACATGAGGGTTTGTGCCCCAGTTCTCCTCATCCTGAGGTCTGCAGAGTCCCCATGGACTTCAGTGGTGTTTGTGGGGCAGGGAGATTGTCAAAACTCTGAATTTCAGCCAGCCTAAAAGCTACAACAGAACCAGAATTATTGTTTGGTGGAAGGAGAAGAGCCTGGTCCTGCAGAGTGTCCATCCCTTCCCTCTCTGGAGTTACCACAGGGACTGGACCAGCCTGTGGGGGGGAGCTGTGTCCAGGTTCAGGTTGGATATTGGGAAAATTTCATCATGGAAAGGGTTGTCCAGCCCAGGACAAGGGTGGAGTCCCCATCCCTGGAGGGATTTAAAAGCCATGTGGATGTGGTACTTGGGGGCATGGTCAGTGGTGGCATGGCAGTGCTGGGGGAATGGTTGAACTTGATATTCTTAGAGATCTTTTCCAACCTAAATAATTCTATGATTCTATAAAATTGAGTGGATTTATCCACAAACTTTACTTTGACCATGAATTTAGAGCCTGATGGTCGGGTCTGGAGGTTCAGCTCGTTCATGAACACACTGAAGTGGAGCAGTGACAGTGGCAGAAGTGAAACCCATTTTCATTTGGTCGCTGCTGCTCTAGTTTGGTTTTTTTGGGTTTTTTTTTTTTTTTTTTGCTCATATTTAGCTTTGTTAAAAGCCTTACTCTGCACTATCACCATCTGAGGGTTTGTTTGAGGTTCAGCTGGAGCAGGATGGGGCTGAGATGCACAGGGTGTGTGGGTGTGTCACAGGGTGTCCTGATCAGCACTGATAACACAGCTGGAGATGCAGACACCTGGCCCTCAGAAAGGAACCCCAGAAAAGGGTTCTGAGGACCCAGGTGTCAGTGCCAGGCAGAAAGGAACTGTTGATTTTTGAGCTACAATAGCTCAAAATTTGAGCAATATCCTGGCTCCAACAGTTTTGTATTTAAATCCACAGCTCAGAAATCCATCTGTGGGAGGAGTGAAGAATATCCTGTTGCTGTCCAGTGCTATAACTTGCTGGAGCTTGATCCTTGGGTTGCTTCCTGAATGGTCACTCCCTGTTCTCATCCCTCTCCCTGTCCCTACTCCTTCACACACAAAAATCCCAGCCAAAACCACCGCTTGACTCCTGCATTATGTGGATCTGTCTTAAAACCAGATCCTGCTTGCTTTCAAGTGGATAAATCTCTGCCTGGGGCTTGGCAGGTGTGGGCTGGGATCTGGTGGAATGATGGGCAGGAAAAGCCAAGTGAAACCTCTCCCAGCAGGAACAAGGATGTTTCCATCACTGTGATTTGCACCGGTGAACAGAGCAGGGAGTGGCAATAAGGTGGGATATGGGTTTGGGACAACCCGTGTCCCTTGGTCAGACAAGGAAATTCTTGAATTTGACATTTGGCAAGCAAAAAGCACGATATGGGACATGGGATTTATTTCTCAAAGTTTTAGGAAAGCACAAATTATAAAATCCTGGAATGGTTTGGGCTGGAAGGACCTTGAAGACCATCTCATTCCAACACCCTGCCATGGCAGGGACACCTTCCACCATCCCAGGGTGCTCCAAGCCCTGTCCAGCCTGGCCCTGGACATCTCCAGGGATCCAGGGGCAGCCACAGCTGCTCTGGCCACCCTGTTCCACTGCATTTATTCACTCCCAAAATGCACAGGACACAGCACAGCCTCTTGCAAACTCCTGGTGTGTGTCCCACCTGCTCTGTTCATGAAGTGGATCAGATTAAGACCTTCCCAAAAATGAAACCAGCCCCGATCCATCAGCAGGAGTTGCCCTTGAAGCATTTTGTGAGGTTCTGTCCCCAGTGCACTGCTCAAAACCTCGTCTCCATTCCCCTTCCCAGCTGCTCCCAGCAAACCCAGGCTGTGCAGAGGACAACTGGTGCTGCAAGTGGGTTTTTTTCCCCCCTTCAGACTTTTGTTTATTCATTAAGGAAGTCAAAAGAGGAAGAGGAATAGAAAGGTTGCAAATGTTTTGCTTAGAAATGAGACCTCAGTGACTGGGCTGCACATTGCCCTGTGTGGGATACGTTGGGCAGCTCTGGTGGCCCTGGTGGGAGCTCAGGAAGACCCAAGGTGCCCTCCCAAGGCATGCTCAGGTAGGGTCACAGCTTGTTTGTGTGTCTGCTCACATCCATATGGCCCAGGCTTCCTATGGAGACGGGCTGGGAGAGCTGGGGTTGGTCAGCTCATTGAAGTGAAGGCTCAGGGGAGAACTTCCAGCACCTTCCAGTGCCTAAAGAGGCTCCAGGAGAGCTGGAGAGGGATCTGGGGCAAGGTCTGGAGTGACAGCACAGGGGGAATGATCTCTGCACTGGCAGAGAGTAGGTTTAGACTGGATATTTGGGAAAGGATTTTACTCTGAGGGTGCTGAGCCCTGGCACAGGGTGCCCAGAGAAGCTGTGGCTGCCCCTGGATCCCTGGAATGCCCAAGGCCAGGCAGGGCAGGGCTTGGAGCAGCCTGGGATAATGAAAGGTGTCCTTGCCCATGGCAAGGGGTGGAACTGGGTGATGTTTAAGGTCCCTTCCAACCCAAACATTCCATAATTCTGTATGCCAGTGTTTGACTGTCAGATCTTCACTCATCAAAGCCTCTCACTTGGAGTTCTGCATCCACTGGCTTCCCAGAGCCTGGCTCTTAAAGATGCAGAAATCCTCCTCTGCATCCCGGGATTTCTTCTCCCAGCTGCATCACTTTTCTTTGCAAAGGATGCCTCTTTTCAAACAGCTTTGCCCTGTCTCTTTGCACATTCCAATGTAAAAACCAGCAAGGTTAAATTTTACAGGCACCAGGAGATGTTGGGGTGCTCCTGCTCTGGGATCAGGCACCAGCCCTGCATCCCATGCACGGGAGCAGAAAATGCCAGGGAATGGCTGCTCTGTGCACACAGAGAGGGCAGGGCAAGGAAAGCAGAGAGCTTTGCCAAGGGAAATGGGCCTGTTACACACACAGAGTGTTTTCTTTGGGTGTTTGTTTCCCAGCCCTTGCCCGGGATGCAGAGCTGCCTTTGGGAGACTCAGCCCGCCGGGTTTATCTCGGGGTGTGGCTTTGCTGCAGGCTCTTATCAGGTGTGTCCTGGTGAGCAAAGCCATTCAAACAAAAGCCTTTCACCTCCATTTGTGCACAGTTCCTGAGCTTGGCCAGGGGCTGCTGTCTGCACCAGGGTGGGATTGGTCCACAATTAATGTGTCTGCAAGAAAACTGAGGGGGTTTTTGGTTGTTAATACTTTTTTTGGAGATGGAAATCCTAGGGTGGATTGGTACAAATGAATGAGGTTAGAAACACCAGTGAGGCCACATGCAAGGACCAGGACCAAAATTAATTAGATTAGAATTACAGAATATTAGAATTACAGAACCATTAATGTTGGAACAGACTTTTAAGATCACCTGTAGAAGGAGTTGCCGTGGTTTAGAAGAGTAGCAAAGCTTTTCCTCCTGGAATCTGCTGGCTTGTTCAGCTGTCAGGAGAGAGCTGGATGCTTTCCTTGCTCTCAGCTGCTCCTTTAGCTCTGACAGGCTGTTTGCTGGGATGAAAGGAGAGACACCAACAGCAAAACTGTGAGAGCTGCAGCGTTTGTTGCTGTCACACCTGCGTGGTGGCACTGCCAGCACGGCAAACAGGCAGGTAGAGTAAATAATGCTCGATTTTTTTTTTTTTTTTTTACAAGAAAGGAGATAACAACTGGATGCTGTCCCATTTTCAGCCTAGGAATTGTTTGCCAGACTTGAATTACAGGAATTGCTGTGGTGAGGCAGAGCAGCTCCATGGGCTGGAGCTGGCAGGGCTGGGGGAGCCCTGGGCCCCGCGTTGTGCTCCCGTCAGGAACGATTAAAGGAGCTGTTTGTGATGGAAACAAAACCAAATTGGGCTGATGCTTTAAGGGGAAATAAAACAGGGAAGAATACTTTATTGAGCTTGTTTATTAAATCTTGCTGTGTTCCCTTCTGAGCAGCAGAAACTGTTGGAGCTGCTGGTGCAGCCAGCTCGTGTTTTGTCTTTCCCTTTTTTGAACTTGATTTGGTGTGGAGAGGCTTTGCACAAAACCTTTTCATATCCCTTTGGCTTAGTTGCAATCCTAAACTGATCTGCTGGTGACAGACTAAAACTAATTATCACTAAAGAGTGCAGAGAAGAGGTTTTTAAGCTCTTGTTTTGATAAGATGGAGGGTGTTCAGAGAGGCTTGGGAATTACTGGGTGTTAGGATGCTGATGTTGGCCCATGCCAGGATCCATATTCCATCACAGAGAGGGAGAGAAGAGTTTGCTTTCACTGCTAAACTACTTAGAGAAGGTTCTGCTTAAAGATGAGGGGGGAAAGCCACCACCCAGCTGCTCATGCTCCAGGGGAGCAGCAGAAGAGCAGAAGGAAGCTGAGTACAGATATTTTTTCCCTTTGTATCTCACTAATTCCTTTGTCCCTGCAGCTGAAGCAGCTCAGTTCTGCTCCCTGCTCCAGCTGGCTATGGGGCATCTCCCAGTTCCCATGTCCTTCTGCCTTTTTAGTGTTTCATCCTTCCACCTTTATTGAAAACCATTCAGTTCCACACCCTGCCATGGGCAGGGACACCTTCCACTATCCCAGGCTGCTCCAAGCCCTGTCCAACCTGTCCTTGCACACTTGCAGAGATGGGGCAGCCTCAGCTTCTCTGGGCATCTTCTTCCAGGCTTCCCCTGGCTGGTTTGGTGTTTCACACCCTTATTCTCTGAGCAGTGATGAATTTTTGGTGCTGTACAGAGCGTATTGTGTTTGCTCTCACCTGTGGCACAGTGAGAGTTACCAGATGGTTTGCTCAAAGTTGATTTTTAACACTTCTAGTAGTAGTAGCTCCGTGCTTGCTGCTCTTCTGCTGTATGTTTTTTAGCCAGGCAAAGTGCCAGCACGTCTGTCAGAGGAAAAACTCCTGGCTGGATCCTGGAGAATAAACCAACCTTGAATTCCCTCTGCAGGGAGAGACCTCAATTCCCACACGGAGGATTTTCCAGCATAATGGTCCCATTTGGTAAATTAGTGACCAGTTTTAGAAGGAAAATTGGATGAGTTTGGGAGCATCCCCTGGTGTCCATAAGGAGGAGGGAGATGTGGTGCAGCACCAGCCCCTGGAGCTGGAGCTGAGCAGCAGCAGCAGCAGCAGCAGAGCCATTCTCTGCACAGGGACACAACCACAGCCCTGCAGGATACCTGTGGGATAGCTAAAGAAATCCAAGTTTTGGCAAAAGCCCCTGAAGGTCTTAATAAAAATCCCTTCATAGTTACCTACTCCAGGTAGACCTGCCCTGTGTATGGTGATTTAATGATTTAACCAAGGCTCTGCTGCGAATTTTGGGGTGTCCTGTGCAGGGCCAGCAGTTGGACTCAATGATCCTTTTGGTTCATCCCCAGCTCTGGATATTCTACAATTCCAGAAGGAAAAGCAGTCACTTTGCAGTTTATTTGTTCCTCCCATATCCTTGCTCATTCCATTGGAAAGATTTAGGGTTTTGTTTTTTTTTTCTTTTAGAACAGGGATCATCAGGTAACTCTTATGATACCTCCCTGATCCCAGCAACCATTCCTACCTCTGTTGCAATTCAGGTGGAATTGGAGTGGCTCTGTTTTTATGTTTTTCTTCACATAGATTTGATACAAAGTGCAAGAGATTTGGGTCTCTTGCTCTTTATTTGCTTTACACACACTTCAGGGCTTTGTTTTTCCAGCAGCCACCTATAACCCCACCTGTTTGGTGCATCAGCTTAGGGGGAGTTTAGGATGTGATATTTAGAGAACAGAAACCAGCATTCCAGAGGAAGCAGATCCCACCAGCTCCCCTCACCCCTTCTCCTCCTGTTTTGGGTTGCTGTGAGGCTGTGCCTGCCCCAGCAGGATCCCAGAGGAGCTCCAGCCTTTTCAGAGGCAGCAGCTCCCTCACAGAGCCGTCCCACAGGACTGTGGCAGATTGCAAACACTCTCAGCACAATCACAGCAGCCCAATTAGCATAATGATGCTGCCTAATTTATGCACAAATTGCCCTAATTTATGTGTGTCGATACATGTGATTAAACCAAGCACAGGTGGAACAGGGTTTGGTCTCACCCAGCCAATGAAGCACAAAGCTTCCCAATCCCAAAATGCGTGAAAAATCCAAAAATTCCTTCTTTCTATTACTAAAATATGGAGCTTTGTGTTGTTTTGCTCTGGCAGCATGAATGGGGTGCAGGGCAGGGCTCAGCTCATGGCAGGAGGTAAGAGAATAAAGGATTCCTGGGCTGAGATTTGCATGGATTAAAGGCAGCTTTAATTTGCCTTGATACACTTGGGTTTCAGGTGGATTAACAGGCAGTGGGATTTGGGGCTGTCTAGCCAACAAATAATACCTGCCTTCCTGTTATTTTCATTATTTTAATAGGGGATGAAGGACTCTGGAGCTGTGGGCCACCTTTGCCAACCCCTGATCTTGAGCATTTTTGTGTGTTTTAACCATTTTTGTATTTTATACCATTGATATTCCCAAATAACAAAACTGCTGTCATCATCTGAATTCCCAGAGCATTTTCTCAGCAGGGTTCTTCCAAAAAACCCCTCTCAGACTGTAACCTTGTATTCCTCATTTTAATAAAAGAAATAGGTGATTTTTTTTTCCATACAATCACAAACTGGTGATCTTAAAGATCATCTTGTTCCTATTAATCTGTCATGGTCTCCATCACCTGTGAAATTCTCTGATTTTCCTGCACTTAGCACCATCCAAAGCTGTGCTTGGAATCTGTCAGCCTCATGAATGAAGGAATAAATTGACCATGAAAATATTGACAGCACATTTGCTTATGCCAACTTCCTGACTGGGTCCCATAAAATTTACCTCTTTGTTGAAATGCACAGAGCTAACCAATAATCCCATCCTAAATCTCAGACACTCTACCAGCTACTGGGAAGAAAATGAAGTCTATCCCAAAAATTAACTCTCTCCCAGCCAAAACCAGGACAAGCTGGGCACAGCACCAAGCCTCTCTGAGTTGGAGAAGTTTTTGGGCAGCTCTCTCAGGCACAGGGTGGGATCCTTGGGGTGTTCTGCACAGGGTTAGGAGTTGGACTCAGTGATTCTGATGGGTCCTTTCCAGCTCAGGATATTCCATGGTTCTAACCATCCTGGAGGACACTTGACCCTGAGTCCAATGGTCTTTTTCATAACTGGAATTTCTTTCTGAATCAACTTTTGATTGTCAGAAATACCTGGAGCAGGTCAGTGTTGGATTTCCCAGTGCTACCAGGGTTAGAAAACTGAATTTTCATGGTAGAGAATGAAAGTTCCTTCCTATATCTGGCATGTCTTCCTTGCCATTGGTGTGCTGTAACAGCAGGTTAAATTGCTTTCATCCAAATGCATTCAAATGGTTTAGAAATAATAATTATGAATTATTATGGTTTTCCCAAGGTCAGTGGGTTACATGGATGGCTTTCCACACTCTGATGGCACCAGATCCTCCTGATGCAGATTTTGGGAGGATTATCTGGCAAGAGGATTTCACTGCTGGCACATCATGGCGCAGTGGGGTCAGGGAAAGGCAGAGGAGTGGAAAGGATGTGTGGGGCTGCAGGAGCCAAATGTGGGACACAGCTCTGTGCCACTCTTGCTCCTTGGCAGTCACACTTCCTCTCTGCACGGAAACTGGTTTCTGAGGCCAGTGAGTAATTTCTAAGAACAGATGTGCATGTAAGACACTCCCGGGAGTGTGTACAACATGAGATGTTTCTGCTCTCATACTCGAGTGCCTCACCATGCTCTGTACCTGTCACAAGGAGTGAGGGCTGTGACTCACTGCAAGTCACACATCCCAAATTCCCCTCTGCTCCTGCCTCTGCTCCCTTTTTGCAGCCCTCTGAAGGCACAGCCAGCTCACGCACGTGCCACTGGCATTTATGAGCTCTCTTGTGTTCCTTGTGCCTCTGCATTTGCTGGGTTTTGTGTGCACTCCTCTTGCAGGCCGTGCTGTCCTTATCTTGTGCAAGGAGCTTTGGGAAAACTCAGCTTCATTGCTGATTCCCTTTGAACTCTCAGATGGTGGGAGTTGGAGAAGAGGAGGCTTTGGGGAGACCTTCCAGCACCTAGAGAGGCTGAAACAGAGCTGGAGAGGGACTTTGGACAAGAGCATGGAGTGATGGGATGAGGGGAATGAGCTTAAGCTGTAGGAGAATAAATTTAAATGGGATATTAGGAAGAAATCCTCGGTTTGAGGGTGATGAGCCCTGGCACAAGTTACCCAGAGAGATTGTGGACTTCCCATCCCTGGAAATGCCCAAAGCCAGGTCGGACAGGTTTGGAGCAACCTGGGGTGGTGGAAGGTTTCCCTGTCCATGGCAGTGACACGACTTGATCAGCTCCACAGGTCACTTCCAACCCAAACCATTCCATAATTCTGTGATTCTCTTTCATTCAGCACCACCCAAAGCTGGGTTTGGAATCTGTCAGCCTTGTGAATGAAGGAATAAATTGGCCATGAAAATATTTACCCAGGGAGATTGTGGACTTCCCATCCCTGGAAATGCCCGAAGCCAGGTTGGGCAGGTTTGGAGCAACCTGAGGTAGTGGTAGAAGATCACTGGACTTGATCATCTCCAGAGGTCCTTTCTGACCCAAACCATTTCATCATTCTGTGATTCTCTTTCATTCAGCACCACCCAAAGCTGTGTTTGGAATCTGTCAGCCTTATGAATGAAGGAATAAATTGGCCATGAAAATATTGACAGCTCATTTGCTTATGCCAACTTCCTGACTGGATCCCATAAAATTTACTGCTTTGTTGAAATGCATGGAGCTAACCAAAGGATGGCAGGATGCACAGGGAGGAGAGGACAGGCTGAAGGCTGGACTGAATTCCTGTAGCCCTCAGACCCCTCTGCCCCAGGACAGCAGCTCTGAGAGGTGTTGGGAAATGCTGGATCATAAGGAAGAAAATGCAAGTGGGATGTGGGAATACCAACGAGTCTGGCACATCTGGGGTCACTCATTTAGAGCCAGAGCCAAGAGAAAGCAAATATCTCAGCTGTTCTCCAGCTCCCTTAAAAAAGAAGTATCAGGAAAATAACCCAGCTTTCCTCCTCCCTGGCAGGTCCAATGTCTTTAATCTGCTCTGTCTCACAGCTTCTCTTACAATGGAATTGCTGGTGGTCTGCTCGGGTTAAGCAGCAATTCTGGCAGGCTTCAGAGCAGACATCATCTCCAGGTCTCGTTGCTTTGAAGCTCCCAGTTCTATCACACTCACCTAGAACTAAATCAGATGTTTTTTTCTTCTCAGTGGAGGCAGAAAATCAGCCCTGTGAGCCCATCTGATTGCAGTGCTGAGGCTTGTCTAATTGAACAAGTGCTCGAGTCAACACTTGAGCAGGATGGAAAACAATGAGGAGATCACCCAGGGATTATGTCTGAGCTCCACAGCTCCTGGCCCTGACAGAGCAGATGGCTGGGTCACATCCTGCCCAAGGCTGGCCAGCAAAGATGTCGATAGGAAAAAAAAAAAATTAAATTAATTTGGTTTAAATGTATTCAACTCGAAATCTACAGGTGCCTCAGGTCTCTAATTCTGTGCTCAGGTCTCTAATTCTGTGCTTTAGAGCAGCAGCCCAGAAGATGGGATTAGTTGGGGGTTGGCTCTGCAGAATCCTGCAAGGAGCCCTGCTGCTCCTGCTGCCTCAAAGCTGATGTGGGCAAAAAATATTTTGGGAAGGGGAACTGAGATGCAGGGACTGGAGACGACTTGGCTGGTCCTGTAAAAGTGGGGAACAGCCAGGAGCAGTGTGGGCATGGCAGGTGAGCTGTGAGCCCCGTGGTGTGACTGGGCTGATGGAGCCAGGAACCCAAACCCAGGAGCTGGTGGGGAGGGAGGTGGTTTGTGCAAGTGTGAGGACATCACAAACATCCCTGCAGGTCTCCAGCCTGTTCCTTATGGGATCACACTCGATCCTACAGCCAGAGTCTGTATCCAGAGAGGTTTGGGCTGGTGGCTGTCCCGTGGGTATGTGGCCACCAGAAATCCTGGTGACCTCCATGTGGCTTTCTGTCCCCTTCCCTTGGGGTGGGAGTGAATGAACACACAGAACTGCTTTTCCCAATGCCCAAACTACTTCTGTCTGGGGGAATACACCCTCAGAAGAGCCCTCACTACAACAGCAATTATCTATTCCCTCTAGCTCTGGACCCTCCTACATTTTATTTGCTTTTACCCAAACAGCAGTGCATCTGTCAGGCCAAGCTGAGAATGTCAGAGTCCCTTCATCTGCAGCTGCTGCTGCTCTGTAATTCCCTCCTGCCACCTCTTCCCAAAAGCACTTTTAACCCTGGGAATTCCCAGTTTTGCTCTCGGTACTTAAAAGTTATTTTCATTTTTTTGTGTGTGTCTGTAGCTTGAGCAATAATAAAAAAATTGCATTTTGCATCTGGTAAAATGGAATGGAATTGCCTTGTTGGCAGCAGTAAAAATGCTGTTTCCCTAAGATGTTGCTGTATTTATCTTCTTTGGTTCTAAAAGCTTTTTTTGTTTGTTTGTTTCCAGGGGGCAGCACTGGAAGAACCTTTATGGGCTCCTAATGAAGTGCAGGTGGACGATTGACTGATGATAATTAAGGTAGGAAGAGGTGCTGGTAATTTTGGCATCTTTTTTGTCCTGTCCTCGCAAATAAAATGGTGCTGGCCAGTGGCCATTGGTTTATTTTGGGGTTCAGTACACAACCATGGCTCTATGGCCAAGCAGTAACTTGTGCTAAAGTGTCCCTTTAAACACAGATGGAAGGGAAATCTTATGTAAGAACTACCTGGGAATGTAACTAAGTGGAAAAAATCTGACTTCCTCCCCCAGAGGATAATAAGGTCTCTGTTGGTGCAGAGTTGGAAGGGACATGACTCTTATTTGAGAGCACTCAGCACAGGGATTTTTTTGTTCTGCTGAAACCCAGTGGTTGGGTTGGAATTCAGGTTCTAACTTGCAATCTCAGAAAAAAAAAGAAGAAAACTTGAACTAAAGATATATTTTATTCGTTTATTTTCATCATCTCGAGCGTCTGTGGAAAGCTGGTCTATCTCCAAATGTGGCAAGAGAGTGCTCAGTTCTTGATGGATGAAACAGAGGAAAATCCCTGATTTAAAAGCAGTAAACTGTTGTACAAACTTGGAGAAGGAGATACAAATGTGAGCAGAGCTGAATGGATTTATGAGTAGTTTTTGTGCTGCTTTTTACACCTGAATTCTTGCCTTGCTGGGTTGTTTCTGCTGTGGTGGTTGTGCTTGGAGGCATCATTAGGAGGCTGAGATGGTCGCTGCTGGTCTCTGCCTCCTCTTCCTGAAGCAAAGAGGGTCACCACTCCCAAATATCTACTGGAGCAGAGGCTTTGCTTCCTCTCACAGTTTGGGTCTTCACTTCTGATTAGTGGGTTCAGTTCATGGCTGCTTGGTTTTTGGTGTCAGCAGAGAGCTGTTGGAAGGAGAGGGGGAAATTCAAGCTGCAACAAGAACAAATTCTTTGAACGTGGTTTTACCATTCTCCAGCCTATTCCTGCTTTTTGTTTGGCTTGTGATAAGATGCGCTGCTGTGGAATTTGCTTGGAGCAGGGATTTGCATGAATTATTGTTCCTTGCAACGTGCACATGTGTTCAAACCCTCTCCCTGTGCTCCATGGTACCCCAGCACCCCTTTGGAGGAGGATTTGTGTGCTGGGGCGCAGTGATCAGCAAAAGCCAAGTGCTTGGGGGAAGGAAGGCTGCAGTGATCAAAACAAAGTGCTGAAATAAGGGGGAAACTCCTCCAGGGCTGTGCAGCAGCATTGGGATTTGTGTGTTTATTCTGTGGGCTGACTTTATCCCAGCATGATTTTATAAAAGCAACATCCTCCTGTTAGGGAAAAACTCAGCGGTGCTTGGCCTCTTGCAGAGTTCACTTTTTATTTAGGAGGTGTAATGGCATCAGTCACAGCTGCTGACTGATGTAGTGTGGCCCAAAATTATGTACAAGACGGGAGTAAACAGTCATTGGGGATGGTGTCTTGATTCTGCACTTGGAGCTTTTCATTTGAAAGGTTTCCCCCTTCTCCTAAAGAGATCTTTCTGTAAATCACTAATTAAGCAAATGAGCTACAGTGACATCAGTCTAACTCCAAAAAGAGCTGGTGTTTTGGAGAAACCTTCAAGCTGCAGACTCTCAATTATCCAATATTTAAAATTATGGTGTCTTAGAGGAATATAAAAAGCAAGGAAAGAATTACTGGAATTTCGGGCGACTTCAGGTTTCACATACAAAATCAAGTTTTTTTATGTAATTCTGAATTCTACACTGATGTCTGGTGTCCTCACTAAATTTGACTAAATCTGATGGCATTAAAAAATTTGCTTGCAATCATCTTACTTCCTTTTTGTAGAGAGTAGAAAAGGTTAAGGCAAAAACGTTGAGATGTTAATCCACAATACTTTGTGCAATGTATTTATTTTCTGAAAAATTGACTTTGAAGGGGAAAACCGGGGGAACTTCTGCCCCCAGAGCATCAGGGGCAGGCATGAGTGGATGTTCATCTGCAATACTTTGTGCAATATGTTTATTTTCTGAAAAATTGACTTTGATGGGGGAAACTGGGGAGAACTTCTGCCCCCAGAGCATCAGGGGCAGGTGTGAGTGATGGGAGCATCATTTGTGAGGTCCTGGGTTGGGAAGAGCACCAGTCTGTGTTGAAAGCAATCAGAGCAAGGTGCTCAGTGTGATGGAGCTGTGGCATTGTGTGGAGCTGTATTTGAGTGTGCAAAACTCTGCCAGAGCTGCTGAAAAGGGCAGAAACCATCAGGGTGTGGAAGGGATCCTCCCTTGACACCAGTGCCGTGTTTTTGAGAGGGGGAGCGCTAAAACCACAGATCTAATTTCAACAAAGCCCATCCAGAGCCATCCACAACCTCTGCACCATCCATATCCTCCTCCAGCTGTGCTGCCAGCAGGTTTTGGGGAGGTGGGAGCCACGCTGGGGTGCCCTGGATTTGCAGAA
Source organism: Melospiza melodia melodia (assembly GCF_035770615.1). Classification (NCBI taxonomy): domain Eukaryota; kingdom Metazoa; phylum Chordata; class Aves; order Passeriformes; family Passerellidae; genus Melospiza; species Melospiza melodia. The sequence goes on along the minus strand of NC_086198.1, from coordinate 92,233,069 downwards.
GAGCTTGACAGGTGTGGTTTCCTCCACCGGTTCCCCGAGCTGTTGTTTTCGGTGCTAGCCACAATAACGAAATGTCTTTCCTGAGAGACAAGTCAGTAATTGTGGTTGGCTCCTTCCTCTGGTGTTTGTTCTCTCAGTAACTTGAAAGGTTATTTATCACCAGGGTGCTGCTGGTGCTCCCCTCCAGCACGGTCCCACAGCTTCTCCCTCAAGGATTGCTCCTCAGAAAAGTGCCACAGCTTCGTCTTCTCCTCAGGAACGTGCAGTGCTGACCAAACTTCATGAGATGACAGGAGGTGGTGGGTCAGGACTCATCCCAGCCCTGCACTGCTTCATCCTGGTGGATTTTGCTTGGATTGGCCAAAGTGGTTTTTCCCCCACTTGGATTTGCAGTTTTGGTCAAAGCCACCACCAGCTGCAGTGCTTCTGTGCCCTTTAAAGATTGCTGTCACATTTTGGAACTTGCTGATCCTTGGAGTACGTTTTGGAAACACAGAGTTTGCCCAGAGACCATAAATCACAAGTGAATGATGCTCCTAAATCCCACTGGCACTTCTCCCCACCTCTTTCCTGTGAAGCTTCAAACTTCTACAGTGAAATTTGATCCTGCTGAGGTGAGCTGACCTGGCCTAAAAAAACACCCTGGGATTTGCAGGGACTGCAAACCCTCATTCCCATCACACACCTCCAGCACTGGGTGGTTGAGCTGAGCATGGAATGGGGACAGGAAGGAGAAAACTCCTTGCAGAAACCACTGCAGGCAGCGTGTCAGGACCTGCAGCCCCTACCTGGAGCTGCTGGGTATAAATAAACACATCCACCCTCCTTTTTTCTGACAACTGCCTCCCTGAGGAGTAATTTATTTTTTTTTTTCCCAGTAGCTTGTTCTGCAAGCAGGTTTCCTCTTGCAGGTGATTAGGAAAACCTCATTTTTATGTTAATTAGGAATAACGATCAGTGCACAGACATCAACTGCTCTCACATCCTTCTGAGACTGCGATTTTTATTGAAATTCAGTCCTGAAAAACCGAAACCAGCAACTGATGTACCTGTTGCCTGAACAGATGGGAAACTGCACCAAAGGGGTGGTTGTCTCATAAAAAACATTGCCAGGGTGTAGCAACCACAGGTTCAGCTTTCAGGAGGGTTGCAGCTGCAGTCAGTTTAGGTTTTTAGTTGTGTTTGCTTGCTAAGTTTGAGGGCTTCCTTAACAACTTGTCTCCACTGAGATCAAGCCATGTTAATTTAGTTAATTACAGCTAAGCTCAGCTGCTGCTGGCACTGGTGGGCCTGCACCTATAGGAGCAAATCTTTTTCGTGGTGGTGTCTCCAAACACATCCCTGCTTTGATTGTGTTTGTTCCAGTGGGAGGCTTGAGCTGATTCACATTTTCAATAAAACAGATCCTCCAGTTTTGGCAGATTGGCTGCACCATCCATCAAAGTGCTGAAGGTTGGATGGGGTTTGGAGCAACCTGGTTCAGTGGAAAGTGTCTCTGCCCATGGCAGCAGCATGGAACTAAATTGTCTTTAAGATTCCCCTCCCAACAGAAAAGAAGAGGGAATTCAATCAGGTGTGCTTTGGGTTTGTGGGTAAAACACAAGTGCAGCTGCTTTGGTGACATTTTTTCACAGTACCAGAGGTGGAGGGGCCAGGGGAGAACATCTGGTCCCAGCTGATACAAACCAAAACCCATGAAATTCTGGAATTGTACTCAATTGGAATTGCACTGTCTTGCCCCAACACCACAGGGGATCAGCCAGGTCAATGCTAACACCACTAACTTCTCCTGCCTCCTTCTCCAGAACTCAGCTCTCTGATATTATTTAAGGATTGTGTAATCCAAATCCTTGAGGTTCCTTGCTGAAATCTAAAACAAATACATCCATCTTATCAGGCCTTTCCAAGAGCAAAGCATGGAAATCCCCTGGCAGGCTGGCGCCGTCACCAGCGGTTTCCTCTCTCTGCACCAGCAAATCTCCTTCAACGTTGCTGCACAAATCTGCCCTGCGTTATGCAATGATGAAGAAGAAAAATGAAAATTTACACAGGAATTTGGCAAGGGACGTGTGGACCCCTCACAGCTCCAGTTGGATGGATTGTGATGCGTTGAACACATGGATGTGGTGCAGAACTGTCCCTTGGTCAGGAACCTGTTCCCTTTTCACACAGAGTCATTCTGAGGGCAGGCACATATCTGGGTTGGGGATTTTTGTATGTGGATGTCCACAGGGAGATAAGGCAGGCTGGAAAAATTATTATTTTGTGTATTTCCCAGGGCTGGGATCCATTGATTTTTTTTTTTTTTTCCTTTTCTTTTCTTTTTTTTCTTTTTTTTTTCTTTTTTGAAGTTAGGGTTGGGATTAAATGTATTGATGGTATTTTGTGTTTGGATTCAGATTTTTATTAAATTTTTATCCATATGACAATCTTACATCTTTTGAATTCTATAATATTTTACTAACAAGTTATAAAATGGTTTCATATTTATCTTTTTAATGTTTTTAAAGGAAAAACTATTTAATGAAGAAATGACACTTGAGTTATTTTTACTTTTGACCTAATAATTGCTTATATCTTGTAATGTGGACTTTTTTGTTTAATTATAAATTACTTAAATTTATGAAGCAGAAGGACTAATTATTGCTTTAAAACACCTATTTTAGCTTTATATATATTATATTTTAAAACTTTCAACTCTCAGTTTTCTACAATGTGATAGTACACACATCTATTCAAACTAGTGTTTGAATAGTGTTAGTGTTATTAATTAATTAATTTTGGAAGCTTTCTCTATGGCTTCAGGTCAAATGTAGGGCTTTCTTGGGTGCCTTTCAACACAGAAAATGTAAAATTCTCATCCTCCAGGGTTCCAGCAGGGATCCTTTAGCTGTGGTGGCCTCAGGTGGGTGCATGTCATGGGAAGTGATACCTGGCAGCAGGTAAAGGCTGCAGGTGGGGAGAAGCCAGACAAGCTTTTGATGCGTAAATCCTCCAGCTCTGACACAAAATGGGAAATTTTCTTACAAACTCCACCAGTTTCTCTGAGCTTTGTCAAAATACAACATTGTGTGAGAGAGGGCACAGTTGGTACCTGTGGGGCCAAGGGCTGAGCTTGCTGGGCAAGGAGGTAAATTATAATTATAATTTTATAGTTATAAATTGGCTTGGGGGGTCTGGAAGGGTGCTCTGGAGGAGGAAGAGGAGGACAGCTTTATTTGGTTGACCATTGCTGAGGGAATTTAATGCCCAAACTTGATTTTTAATGCATTTTTTAGGTGCCCATCTATATACAAGATATTCTCCCTTCCTCTCCTGTCCTCTCTTACCCAGTGTGAGCTGTAGTGCAGGAAGTGGTGGTGTACCAGGTGAAATGTATAAAATGTACAATATTTGGGGAAGGAAATACTGTAATCTAGAATTTTGCTGCTGCAGAGAGCATTTGTGGGGTGGGGGCTGTGTCTGAGCTGCTTGGCCAGGTCCTGCTTCCATTTGATGTGGTTTGTGTGCCTTGGTGAGAATTCTCTCTTTGCAGAGCTGGAGGGGGGGGAGAAGCTCTTTAAAGTGAAACATTTCAGATATAAATTGAGTTTATGCTACAATAAAGCTATTTTACCTCTTCATGGCTCTTTTTCCCCCATGGAAGGCGCCCAGCTTGGCTGCACCTCCCTCAGCACATTCTTGGCAACCTCAGGTCTTAACCTTGGGCTGAGCTTTGAGGAAGCACAAGGTCAAGCTGCTGTTGCTCTAGAGGAAGTTTGTGGGTCCAAAATTCAACTAGACCTGGTCATTTAATAAAAAAAAAAAAATTAAAAAAATAAAAGCAAGCAGACAAAAAAATACTCATATGGGCTGCTTCCAGTTTTGTACAGGGGAGTGGAGAAGTCATAGAATCACAGAACCATAAAATGTTCTGGCTTGAAAGAGATCTTAAAAACCAGTTAATCCAACCCCTTGCCATGTGCAGGGACACCTTCCACTAGACCAGCTTGCTGAATCAACAGGATCATGTGAACAAGACCAAAATCTTACAAAAAACTTTGTATTTGAGAGAAACTGGTTTAGAGGATGAAATGTTGCTGTTTCTCCCCCAAAATGAGTGGATGTTATGGCATTTAAAGTGACATCTGAGCTTCTGAGGAAGCTCAAGGTCAAGCTGCTGTTGCTCTAGAGGAAGTTTTTGGGTTCAAAATTCAACTAGACCTGGTCATTTAATAAAAAAAATTAAAAAAAAATAAAAGCAAGCCGACCAAAAATATTCATATGGGCTGCTTCCAGTCTTGTACAAGGAGATGGAGAAATCATAGAATCACAGAACCATAAAATGTTCTTGGTTGAAGGAAATCTTAAAAACCATTTAATTCCAACCCCTTGCCCATGTGCAGGGACACCTTCCACAAACCAGCTAGCTCAATCAACAAGATCATGTGAACAAGACCATGATTTTGTAAAATCTTTGTATTTGAGACAAACTAGTTTAGAGGACGAAATGTTGCTGTTTCTCCCCAAAATGAGTGGATGTTATGGCACCTAAAGTGAAATCTGAGCTGCTGAGGTACAGGTGGGACTGAGCAGGGAGATTTCTGCAGCTGCATCCATCTGGGTTTTGTTATTTAAGGTTCCTCCTTGCAGAGGAAACTTGTGGGGAGGTGAGAGCTCTGCAGGAGGGGGGAATGGCTGAAGGGATTGAGCAGCAGAAAGGTGGTGGAGAAATGTGGAAGCTGAGTTGGGTTTTTCAGGAGAGGAGTTGGTCAGGATTCACATTGTGTTGGTGTTTTAATCCGTGTGAGAAGACTCGGGTGTGTGGAAATGTTTGGGATGTTCAGCATCTCCCTGCCTTCATCCCAAAGATGAGCTCAAAATTACAGGTTCTGACCAAGAACAGTGTGAAGGGTCTGGAGGGTGAGAGGTAAATCTGAGCAAAAATGAAATTGTTTGGAAGGGCTGGAGTTCTGCCCTTCAGTGCTTCCATGTGAAGGGTCTGGAGGGAAAGAGCTAAATCTGAGCAAAAATGGAATTATTTGGAAGGGTTGGAGCTCTGCCCCACGCTAGGAGGTGCAGGGAGCCCCAGGAATGGCTGAAACACCTGGGGATCCCCATGAAGGGTGGTGCTGGCTTGCCGGTCTCTCGGCTGTTTCAATGACCTGGAAAGGCTCGGGGTGGCCTTGGGCAGCCCGGCGCTTCAAAGGACGAGAAGAGGCTTCAGGTTTTTTCTCGGTCTCGGTGTTTATTAGTTTTTTATCTAAAAGATTTTCTCTCAGCCCGACAGAGGTCTGCACAGCAGCCAGCCATGAGCACACTGCGCGCCCCCGGGGCGGTCACCTATCTTTATACTCAAAATTACGTATACAATATTTATCAATTTTCCCCAATACCTTTTACCCTTATTAACCAGTGCACTTTTAGTAATAACCAATCCCAAAGTGCCAACATCACCACAGAAGATGGAGGCCAAGAAGAAGAAGAAGAAGGACAGGACACGCCCCAATTCCTCCATCTTACTTCTTTAGACCCCCCTGTACAGAAATCTTAAACCCTGTGTTTCACACTCTAATTAACTTAGACCCCCCTGTACAGAAATCCCAAACCCTGTGTTTCACACTCTAATTAACTTATCCCTTCACCATTCACCCAGTGAAATCCTCCCATCCTCATACAGGTGTCGTCTCCCGTGTAGGATCAAAGTCCAGCCACCAGACACTTCTGGAACATTCCAGGACTCCCGAGCCCCCCAAGGGTGGTCTCGGTCACTCTGCACATCAGTGCTGAGGTGCTGAGATCCCACATCGGCTGGATTTTCTCCTTCCCAGTCTGTTTTGGGATGAACACACAGGATGAGGATTCTGCTTGCACACTGCCAGAGCAGGTGTCCCTTACAGCCATCACTCACTGTCAAAAAACCAACCTGAAGCTCTCCAGCTGCAGGGCAGCAGTGCCTGCAGCTGCTGCCAGGTCACCACATCTTCAGAAGAAAGAAGAACCCCCTGCAGGTGCTGGGGGGCAAGAAAACCTGAACCCCCACACTGAGGCGCTGCTCCACCTCCTCCCAGAGGCTCCGTTTGTCTGTCCTGGAGCTCAGACACACCTAGGGCAGGATGGGGATTGGTTTGCTCAAATGCCAGGTCACAGAAATGAATCTTCTGCTCCTCAAGTGGTGTGAGCAGCATTGAAACCACCCCAAAATATTTCACCAGGGATGCTCACAGGTGTCCAGAGCACAAAAACAAATTGGGAAGCCCAGTCTGGCACTGGTTTTGAGGCAGTTGATCAGTGGAAGATCAGCTTTGCTGCTGTTTTGCTTCAGAGGTCAGGCTGTTAAAAGTCCTTTTCCCAAGCAGCCAGAGGCTTGATCAAAACCTATTTCATATCTATTTCTTTATTTTTATGTGCTTTGAATCCTGAAATGGGTCATTTAGGAAGATGGTTTAGATGTGAGATGTTGGCTGGCAACCCAGCTCTGCATTAAGTGCTTTAAAACATCCGCTCCCTGCTTCAATTTTATTTGCTCTTAAATAAAATAAAAAAAAAGATAATATCTGTTAGACACCAGTTTGTTCATCCCTCAGGCAGGTGTTCAGGGGTTTTCATTGTTTTTAAAGTGGCTGTTTCTGGGCTTTGGAAGGGCTGTCAGCTTGCTGAAGTCCATGATGGATCTGTGAGAGGTGCTTAATTGGAAGTGCTGGTTAAATTATGGGATGCAGACAATCAGCAGGATGCTCAACCTTTGGTCCCCTCGCTGTGCTCTGGGCATCCCTACTTTGTCATCTCATGGGCTTTGAGCCTTAGCAGGGGAACAAATTCTCCCTCAGTGCTCCGTGTCTTGCTGGTAATGAAATGACTTTATTTCCTTATGCAGCAATCATAATTTTAATCAATTTTCCCTGTCACAAAAGGAAAGAAATGTCATGAACTGATTTTCTCCTTCTCTTCACCGTGAGGCAGATTTTTGCTTTTCAAAGGAAAATACCTCTTAAAACATTTGCACTTCCTTTCAGCTTGAATGATTTCATCCACACTCCGATTTTTATGAACAAAGGCTCACAGCAAGATGACATTCAGCCCTTTCAGCTGTTGATTTATCCCAGTCTTTATTCTTGGGAGCAAAAATATGGAAAAATTCTGTGTTACACAATTTTTAACATACATTTTCAGAGTTTCATACCACAGAGCATTGTGGGTTGTTTTTTTTTTTCTCAGTGATGCTTTAACATCTGAATTTGGTACAATTCACTGCTTTGGAAGCATTTGGTGACTTTTGCTTTGTGCTTGATCCACTTTTGATGTGAATTGTCCCTACTTCTGTTTCGGGGGAGGAGCAAAGTTATTTTTTTTCTCACCAGCCCACATGGCATTGAATCCATCTGGAGCACGTGGCTGCTGTAATGCAGAAACCACACTTTTTTTTTTCTTTTTTCCTTTTTTTTTCACAAATTCTTCCCTGTGTGGCTTCAGTAGTTAAAGCTGGTTCAGTCTCCTGCCCTGGGACTGTCATGCTGGAAGCTGAAATCTGTTTGTGTTTAAAGATGCTGCTTCTATTTTGGTAGGAAAATGCATCATCAAGAAGTCTTTCTTCCCACTAGCTGCACACTCAGCCTGGAATAAGGACTCCAGGGGCACATCCTAATGAAATAACCCACTGAGACAAAAAAAAATAAAAATAAAAAATAAAACCACCCCTGATAGTGGCATCAAGCTGGATGCTTCCCAAAAGGAATAATTCAAAGTTTTGTGTAGCAGAGGTTGGGCACCATGGAGGCTGGTGACTGATGAGATGGTGTTAGGAGAAAGCTGTTGGTTAAACAAATTCTGATGTTTTAGAGGATAGGAATTTTTATATGGGATGCTGTGTCCCATCAGCAGAAAATAGCAGGGATTTGGGAAATGGCAGCCCTGAAAGTCTTGGGGATGTTGGTGGATGAAAGGCTGGATGTGCCCTGGGTGATCCCACATTGTGGGCAGCAGGGAAGGGGGAATTCAGGGCCTGAAGGGGCTCCAGGAGAGCTGGAGAGGGACTTTGGGCAGAGGATGGAGGGACAGGGAATGGCTCCCACTGCCAGAGGGCAGGGATGGATGGGATATTGGGAATTAGGAATTGTTCCCTGTGAGGGTGGGGAGCCCTGGAGCAGCTGTGGCTGCCCCTGGATCCCTGGCAGTGCCCAGGGCCAGGCTGGATGGGGCTTGGAGCACCCTGGGACAGTGGAAGGTGTCCCTGCCCATGGCAGGGGTTGGGACTTGATCTTTAAGATCCCTCCAGCCCGAACCATTCCATGATCCTGGCTCCAGGATGGCATTTTCATTCAATTCAGATAGGCTGGGATGCAGTGAGGGTCATTAACAGGGGCAGGGGGGTTAATTAACCCACAGGACAATTGCAGGGCGTGTCAGGACTCAGCCATTCCTCATGGGAACATGGGATGGACACACAGGAAGGGTTCTGCTCTTGAACCAAACTTCAGAAGTTGGGAATGTGGTGAAGAATGAAGGAATGAAGGATTTCCCAGTGAGGTGGTGGAGTCATCATCCCTCAAAGAGTTCAAAAAAAGACTGGATGTGGCACTTGCTGCCATGATCTAGTTGAATTGTTAGAGCATGGGTTGGACTTGATGATCTTACAGGTCTCTTCCAGCCTTGAATTTCTGTGATTCTGTGATTCTGTGAATTTCTCCCCTAAAAATCAATGCAGTTGCATAGAGGATGTGTCAGGGACTGAAGGAGCTCACCTGGAGTTCTTTTCCCATCCCTGTCCCTGCCTTCCTGACGTGGATCAGGATGAGTCAAGGACACAGCGCAGGAGAAGGGGTCGGGTGTCCCTCTCTGAGAGCCACCAGCAGATGATCCTGCTGATCCTGCTGCTCTTACACCACACACCCCATCCTCCCCAATATTCCTAGAGGGATTTACAGAGCCTCTGAAGCGATTGAAGTGCTCACAAGTATTTGAATATCCCAGTGAGTATTTATCTGCAATTAAAGCCTTGGGAAAACATTGTGAAACACAGACCCGCCATCGGAGTCCTGCTTCCCTTTGTGTCCAACTGGGAAATGCTGGCTTTGATCCTCTCTTATCCCCATGGATTGGGGCCATCTCCTTTCTTCTCTGCACTCAGGACCCACAGCAGCACCTGGGACCCAAACAAGCAGCAGCCAGGCTCATCTCTCCAATTTTCAGGCTTGCCAGGCATTTTGTGAGATGGTACCAGCTTTGGTAGTTCAAAGAAAGGTGTCAGAAATGCAAAAATGAGCAATTAAGGATTAATCTGCTTGTGGGGATGGGGATCTGCCTCCCCCTCCTGATTGCAGTGTAAATTAGTGGTTGACTTGAGGCCTGTAGTGGAGCTATTTATACCTCCAAGGTTTGAATTATAGCTGGATAGATTATATCATCCCTTTGTTTAATCCTTTTTCCTTTCTTCTGTCAGGCTTTTGACCTCACTGATTTTCAAAGCAGTCAGATTCGCTTCCTACGGTTTTCTTGTGCTGGTATTTGTATCCAGGAAAGGGGAGGAGAATTTAGATGGCTTTTTCTGTACTGTTTTATTTTCTCTTGCTCTCCCTTACTCATTTCCTCATTCAACAGCCCAGTCCTTTTTTTTTTTTTTTTCCTTTTTAACCTTTTCAGGCATTTTCATTCCACAACTGTCATTGCCTTTCTAAGGCTTTTTTTTTTATTTTCTAGGGCTTCAAAAAGCAGAGGTAAGAGGCAGCCTGGGTGAATATTTCACTTTATAGGCTTGAACTCTTCCCAAAAATTTTGGGAGTGAAGCTCTGCAGCCATGCACCTGCCTGCTGGTCAGACCTCAGCTCTCCTTCATTTCCCCCCACCCATGGACAGAGCAGTGTGAGGGAGGCTGCTGTTGTTGCTCTTGGATTTATTGGCTGTGATTTTGCAAATAAATGCTTTATAATCACTTCCTTGCTGCTCCCTGCAGCCAAGAAAGGGAGACAGGGAAGGGCAGGCTGCCTCCCTGTGCTCTGCCTTTCCCTTTGGGTTTGCACTTCCTATTTCCAAAACTGCTTTTTTTTTTTTAGACCTCTAATAAGTGTTAGAGGGTTTAGAATATATGTTTATTCTTACAGCTCTCTAAAAGTTGTGTTTTAAACAAAACCACCCCAAAGTTGGCCCCGGGGCAGTGGCTGCAGTGGTTCCTGGCTCTTTGCTCTGTTGCTGCAGTTTGGATTTTCCTGTACTTCCCATCCAGGAGAAGCTGTCAGAAAAATAAAGGGCACAGGAGATGTAGAAGTCAGCTGAATATTTTTAAATATCAGAACATGCTGTACAAGGGTGGGAATTAAATGTTGCTGCTGAAGCAAGCAGAGGGTTCCTCTGCAGTGTGAGCTTCCCTCACATCTTCCTCGATGGGTTTTCCTACCTGGAGCAGCCCTCCCACCTAAAAAAATCCTATTTGCCTTCAAATCCATTTGTGGCAAGGATTTACACACATGGTTGGGTGGTTTTGGACAAGAGGGAGTGAAGATCTCCAGCAAAACTCCTGGCAGGAGTGGAAGCCTTTAAAAGTGAATCTGAGCTGGGCATCTGTGGGATGGGAACAGCCTTTAATGAGTTCTGATTTCCATCCCTGTATTTCCCCATCCCTGGGAGTGTCCAAGGCCGGGTTGGATGGGGCTTGGAGTAACCTGGGCTGGTGAAAGGTGTCCCTGCCCCAGGGGGAGGACCTTGAAGTGGCAGCAGGCTCTTGGATCCAGTGGGTCATTATTTGCTGAAGATCAAGCCCAAAATAACCATTTTTGGTAATAAATTTGAATATTTTTTACCACCAGACGTGAATATAAAATCCTTTGGGGAAGTAGGATGGTGGCTGAAGCAGAGTTTTCCCACCCAGTACTTTTTCAAGGGCATTTTTTGAAACCATTGCATTTTTGACACCCTTTATCAGTGTGTGCTCAACCTCCAGCCTGGTGGGTGTTTGGGGCTTTGTTTGTCTCTTGCAGCCCTCCCAACATTTGTGAGCAATTATTTCTTTGGAGCAGCATTTGAGCCCTTACTCCTTTTTCTCTCCAAGCTGCTGCCCACGATTTGGCCACGTCTCAGCCTTTCTCCTTGGTATTTCTGGGAAGTGGAAGCTGTTTCCTGGTGCAGAAAACCCAATTATTGGATAAACTCACATCCTTCATCTGGAATGAAGTTGAAAATATTCATCAGGCAACACCAGAATCATAACTTCATTTTCAGACACTTGGGGAATGTTGGAAGCAGTTAAGGCTGAGCAGATGGGATGGGTCCCTCTGCCCTGTCCCCTTATCCCACCCTTTCTTACTCTTTTCTCTGCTTCCTTTCCTTCCTCCCTAAAAAAGGAGAAGGGGAAAAGAAAAACAAAGTAACTTGTATGGATAGAGGGGAGGTGTAATTATGAGCAGTGGGACCAATTTAAAAAGGAAGATTTCAGGGAGACTCTGACTTCCTTTGACATGTTGAGGGGTTTTGGTAGAGGATAAAAGGAAAATAAACTAATTTATTCCTAAATTGTAATTCCTTTTTGGTATTAATCTGTTTCATTAGTGTAGTTCACAAACGCTCACAGGCAGGGGAGAGAGGGGGGCAGCAAATTGAAATGAAGACATTTTCAAAAGGAAAATCTTGCTAGGAAAGGCTTCCTGCAGGGAGAAATCATATCCCAGGAGAAGAGCTGGAAACTCCACTGCTTTGGACTTTTCAAGTGAGACTGCATAAAGCAATTGGGGAAATTTCTTGTAGGGAGCAGTTTTTGCTGCGTGGTGGGTAGGACCAGATGGTCTAATTGATCCCTTCCCTGGCCAGTCCATGTGGTTTTCATTTCCTCCTGGGGAAAAAAACCCTTTCCTCCTGGGAAGGGCACTGGACTGAGGAGTGTGGTGCCCTCAGGGATCTGTCACTGCTTACAGGGTTGCTGTTCTGAGCTGTCATTCTGCTACTATGAAATATTTTTAATTTTAAAAGGTTTTTTTTATATCCCCTGCTGTGATTCCAGGTTTAGGAGGGTGTAACCATCTTTGCAGGGAGTGCTCTTCCCCTTCCTGCAGCTGAGGCATCTCTCAAAACTGCCTGGTGTCCATGGGAGCCTGTGAACTGAAAATGGTTTCACTGAGATCTGAACAGCTTTTCCTTGACTTTCACCCACAAAAAATCCTGTTTATTATTGCTCCATGAGCTCTGAGAATGGGGAAGAAATTGGGGCAGGATGGGGAAGAAGTTGGGGCAGAATATGTCATTATAGTATCACAGAATGGGCATTAAAGCTCAGCCTGGTGGATATTTGGGTATGAGTGGGAATGGTTGGAAAGGTTCTTTAAAGGTCATCTCATTCCATCCCCTGCCATGGGCAGGGACACCTTCCACCATCCCAAGGTGCTCCAAGCCCCATCCAGTGATCCCTTGGACACTTCCAGAGATCCAGGCAATGCCTAGAGAAGGCTGACCCAGAACAGAGGCTGGACAGAGCTAAAGAATAAAGCAGGGATTTATTAGGAGGCCTCAATGGATGCACCTTGGGCAGCACAAGAGCCCAGCCAGGGCTGCACCCAAGATGAACCAAAATGGTCACAAAATGGACCCAAAATGGTCACAAAATGAACCCAGGATGAACCAAAATGGTCACAAAATGCACAACCTCTCACGGGGTCTCTCACTTTTATAATTCTGCTCCATTTGCATATTGGAGTTAATTGTCCCATTCCAGCTTTAGCCCATGCAGTCCCACCCTGCTTGTTTTTCTCTCTTCAGCCCACATTGTTTGTGCTCTTGGGGCTGAGATTTGGATCATTTGTCCTTGGTGCCCAGCTGGAGCAGGAATTGTTTTGTCTCCCTGCTCTGTGCACAGAGCTCACCATCCCCTCATATGAAACCCAGACCCACACACTAAAGCAGCACAGAATCTGAAAAACAGAAAAGCCAAAACCTGAGGCATCACAGGGGCAGCCACAGCTTCTCTGGGTACCCTGTAGCTGGCCATGAACTCTTTATTTCCCCTCTCTTTTCCCCTTGGTCATCCTGCAGATTGGTGATGAGGAACCCTTGTGAAGCAGGTTAGGATTTGCCCCAGCTGTAACATTAAATTTTGTGGCCCTTGGTGTGTCTTGGCTGAATCACAGCTTGATGGCCATGAGTGCTTTGCCACCAACCTTGTTTACTACCGAGGTGAGTGCTGTGCCTGTTGATGGGGAGAAAAGCAAGGATCTGTGACTTGGTATGGATTTCCAAGGAGGAATGGGGAGATCTGGGAATCATTTCTTACCTAGGAATGATGGTTGTGATGGAGGAAACAGCTGTAGGACGTGGGAGGAGGGAAAAGTGAGAAAGTGGACTGTGTGTAACATTTAGGAAGGAGATGGATTGAGTTTGGTTTAGTGCTGAGTGTGAATTCTTGGGAAAGAGAGAGCTGGAGCAGTGAAGATGAGGATTAGAGAGCACTGGGTAAAGGAACAACTTGTGTGGTGCAGTTGAGCAAATCCAGCTCCATGGTTGTCTTTGTCCTGGAGATACAGGGGTGCATGTGAACACAGTCCACACAGGCCTGGTTTGGAGGCCATGGGCACTGCAGTGCCCATCTTTATTTGATTCTCTCCTTCAGGGCTCGCATTTTCTTACTTCATGTGCAGGAATTGAACCTCTCCTCAGGAAAAGCCTGTGGAGATCTCCCCAGGATCTGTGCTCAGAGCACATTAACTCCCTCACACAAAACCAGGGTCAGGTTTCTGGAGGATCTGGTTTACCCTCAGAAGAAAAGATGGCTTTTCAAAGGAAAACTCCATCCTCCCTGACAGTGACTTTATAAAGCAGGGATTTATTAGGAGGCCTCAATGGATGCACCTTGGGCAGCACAAGAGCCCAGCCAGGGCTGCATCCCAGGTGAACCCAAAATGGTCACAAAATGAACCCAGGATGAACCCAAAATGGTCATAAAATGCACAACTGCTCACAGGGTCTCTCACTTTCTGAAGTGAGAGACTTCACTCCCTCACACAAGAGCAAGGTCATGTTTCTGGAGGATCTGCTTTACCCTCAGAAGAAAAGATGGCTTTTCAAATGAGAAGTTCATCCTCCTTGACAGTGACTTTATCCCCTTGCCAACTCTAAATTCCTCCTGAATTCTCCCAGTGGTCAGGGACAGCAGAAGTTGGATGCTGCATAATCTCCAGTCCCCTGCTGGTTCTGCATCCCTCCTCTCAGCAGTGATTTGTAAATATTATTTTCCCCCCAGTATTTTAAAGGACATTTTCATCTCCCCTGGCAGAAGGAGGAGGATATTTCTGGCACTGCTGTTGTATCAATTTTGCTCCTTGTTTAAGATTAATATTAAAAATAATAACACCAGCAAAGCAAACACAATTTTGGTGTTTTCCTCTTAATTTACCCATTCACTTAAAGTCCTGGAACTGCAGCTTTGCTGCCACTTCAGACACAAAATGCAAATTTAACTGAAGATCACATGGAAATCAACTCATCCATTTTCTGTGTGATGAGTGAAGGTGCATAGAGTGAAAACCACACTGGAATTTAAACCTTGGCAGAAAATAGGGAAGAACTGTGGGCTGCTGTCATGTTGATGGTTTGGACAAGGCAGTTTTGATTTTGGTGTGTTGGTTCTATTTAGCTAATTCTTAGCAGCATAGTGGCAATTTTAGAAAAGTTATTTCAGTCAGCAACACAATAAAGATAGATTTGTTCCCCTGATAACAGTTTTGATCAAGGTTTCCTTTTATCCTGCAGTTTTTAAATAATTGGCCTGCTTGCTCTTGGCTTTTATTGTACTGGGGATATTATAAACTCAGATTGTTTTGTAAACCTCTAATTTTAGACACATCTCAGTGCTTATTGTTCCTTTCATCCCTTTTTTTAATACCATGGCACAATTTCTGCAGAGAGGTGGAAATCATCTGCATCCTGAGACTTTCATGTCTAGACTGGATGAAGGGCACGAAAACCCAACCAGAACAATCCCCCCCAGACTTTTTTATAAAAACACTTCTCCATCCCAGCCCCAAACCTCACAATTCATTTCCTTCACCGTAACACCAGGCAAAAATAAGTGAAAGAAAATCATAAATGCATCTTTATGGGGTGAGTGTGTGCAATCAGGAGCAGCTTTCCAAACCAGTAGCTGTGTATAAAAGCCAGCACAGGCATCAGGAACACAATTGAGTTGCTAAGGCAGAGTTTTCCAATCGTGCCCCGTAGAGCCCCGCATCGTCTCATTATTCCGCTCCAGCGTCAGCCAACAATGGGGGCAAGATAAAATTTGTAAGATAAAAGATAAAAGCCTGGCAACCCCTTTGCTTAGAGGGGTCGATTTATCGCAGCTCTTTGTAGGGCAGTGTAATTTTAGGCTTTTCCAGGGCGGATCAGGCCGAAATCCTCGCGGCAGCACTTCCGTAAATGGGTCAGGAGGGGACTCGGCGAGGCTGGGATTGCACCTTGCTCGGAGGGAATTGTGTTTTCTCAGTGGAAATAAGATGGTTTTGTGATTTTATGAACTTATTCACCTAGTTCATAAAGGGAGAAAAAAAATATGGGTTAGTTGGGCAACAGCAGTGTGTTCCAATGTGCTGAATTTGGGATAGAAAGCTCCTGGAGCCTGGGATTAAAGCTTTCTGCAGCAGCAGCAAGGAGTGATTTTATTTGGATTTTATTTTTTATCCCCCTCAGCAGGAGCTTTGGAAATTATATATAACAGGTGTTTTCACCTTTCTGAACCTTATTCTGATATACTGGACTTGTTTGGCAGAGATTATAAAGCAGTTCTGGGGTTGTTTATCAGCTCCAGCACTTGTGGGTGACCTTGCATCTCATCTTTGGAAGCACCTTAATCCCTGTAACATCCTAAAAGAAGGATCACAGGGTTTTTATTGGTAGTTTCAGTATTTCCCAATACTGTGACAAACTGCAGGTGTTGGGCATGGTCAAGGGCTTGGCCACAGTGGCAAAAGACTTGGGAATAATGGGGTGAAGTTCTTTATTCCTCCCCTCCTCACTGACAAGCCATTAATTAATTACTCAGGGAGGAAATAGGAGGGCTCTGGAAGGCAATCAGGTGCCAAGGTAAATACAGGCTGGCCCTGCCTTTAACTGACTTTCACAAGGAGTCCTCCTTGAAAAGAGTTGGATAACACAGCCCAAGGTGAATAGAAGGCTTTGAACATCCATGATGCAGATCCCTGAGAGCTTTCCTCTCTCCCTCCGTGTGGGAACAAGCAGCAGGCTGGGATCTGTGCTCCCAGAGGTGCTGAGAGGATCAAAGCACTGCAAAGCATCCATAAAAAAAACTAAAATCCACTTTTCCCTGCCTTAACATGGATTTTGCTCTCAAAGCACACCAGAGATAGATGGATGTGTGGGGAGACTGAGGAGCTGCATGAAAACCTTTAGTTGTTCTTCCACCCAAACCACAGATGTCTTGGTAGGCACGGAATAGCCAAATGTTGGAGATGCTTCTCATTTTGCTGGGGAAAAGGAAGGAGAAAGACCACTCCTGTTGGTCCATCCTGTGGGAATGCCAGGGCTTGGTTCAGCAGGGAATTAACACCTCCTTGTGTTTGCTTCATTTCCCAATAGAGCTTCTTCCATCTAGTTCAACCAAAGGACTTCCAAGGTAAGACTTGAAATCAAACTTTCCTCTCCCACTAAAACCTGGGGTCATTTGAGGACCTGTATTTGAGTTGCCTGTATTTGAGGCATTAAATATCATCTGGCAGCCCTCTTTGCACACAGAAGCTGATGGAACTGAGAGAAAAATAAGCAAAGCAACACTGAACCTTTTTTAGCATGACCCAGAGCAGTGACACTCAGGAGAAGCAGAAGCAGCTCTCCCTTTCATGCAGTTCCCCAGTATTTCCATCAACTCAGACACAGGTGTTTTCCTCTCTGCTTCCTCTGCTACTCAGCATAATCTGTGCTGCCACTCAGGTTACATGGCCAGAGGCTGCAGCACAAAGGAACAAGCCCTCACTTTGCTCAGCCCCATCTCCTCACTGACAGTTCCTGCCCTTTCCCATCAGCCTCTCCCCCAGGAGCCTCCTTAGATCCTGGTGCTGGTTTCCTCTATAAAAAGGGTGAAAAGAGCTCAAGTGGGCTGGCAGAGGGGAGCTGGGTGCACAGGGACACACACAAAAACCTGATGCTGTTATTCTGTCAGGCTGAAATAATATCCAGTTCCCCAAGGCTGAAGCTTCTGACAACGAGGAAGGACGGAGGTGATGGCAAAACTTTGGGACATTTCACTGTCCTTGGCTGCCCTGGTTGTCGCCTCCTTCCAGGCTGGCTCCCTGGCTCATGGCAGGTGAGAATTCCCAGAACCTTGTAGGTGTGGTTCTGGGAATGCTTTGCTCCAGGGACCTGCTTGGTGCCAGGTTTCCCTCCTCCCACCCCCCAGTGCTCAGGTTACTGCAGGCCTTGTGCAGTTTGATGTCCCTGAGTGCTCCTGTGCTTTGTGACTCATGGTTTTTACCTGCCAGGCTGTTAAATCCCCAGTTTTGGTGTTCTACATCCCAGCTGTGTTCCAGCATCCCATTTAAAATGGGAAAGAAGCAAAAGCCCCACGTGAAAATGCTGCTGGGCCATGAGGATCTTGTGGGACACAGGGAAGACCCTGGAGTGGTGCTGGGCAGCAGGGACAGGTTTGGATGGATTTTGGGAAGAAATTCTTCCCTGTGAGGAGGTGCAGTGAGAGAACAAAGATGCTGAGGCACGAGGTGATGCTGATGGTGGGACACTGAGTGCCCCTCTGATGGAGCATCAGCCCAGAGACACAGATCCTGTTCCCCACAGCTGACCACAAATTAGAGCCAGCTGTCAGCACAGAAATATTTCACTCTTATCTTCAAGAGAGGGTGGGGACCAAAGGCTGCTCCAGCAGTGAGAGCTGGGAGGGTGGAAAAGTGGAGCTGATGGAGATTTATGGAGCCCCTGAAGCCCAAACTGGAGGGATCCTGTCACCACTTCCAGTGATCCTTCCATCACTCCCTGCCCTGTAAGAGCAGGAGTGGTGCACACACCCATGGGGTGAACCAGCCCCTTTCCCAGGTCACACTGGGCTCCCAGCTGGTCCTCAAGCTCCAGATCCCAAGTTTGGTTGGTGCTCCCCTGAAGCAGTGAGGCAGGAGGGGAAGATGCCAGCTGCAGGCTCTGTTTCTGGTAGCTCCTCTCTGACTTAACAGGAAAAGCCTGACCACAGAAAATGTACAATATTGTTTTTCTCCACATTTTCCTGAAATCTGTTGAAAAGCTTTGCCTGTGGAGGGAGGAGGGCTCATGTGGGGGATGGGGAGGAGGAAATAATGGTGGCTCTGTTCAATGGAACTCCCCTTACAGACAATTTGTGTTGTTATTTTCCCCCTCCAAACACATAGATCTGATCTGAAAATCCCAGGCTTAAAAGCACAGATGTTTAGTCTGACACACAAACGTGGCATCGTTCCAGCAAGTGGAACATCTGGAAAGGTCCTGGTAAAATCTGAGGAGCTGATCTGGGATGAGAGGAGTTAAAGCTGCTCAGCAACAGCTGCATCCTTCAGCCAAATCACCTGAAACTTCCCTTCCCTCCCCTCCAGGTCTTTCCCTTGGTACTACAGCAGCTTCCAGAGATGTGTTACAGCTTCTCCTGTCCCTCCAAGTGTCCTCTTTGAGGAGCAGGGGGAGAATCAGGCGGGGATGGAAAACAGCCCATGGCAGTGCCACCAGGCTGGATAATGTGAGGTGTTTTTGGGGATCTCATCTCTGTGTCCAGATAGGTCTGGGAAAGATGGGGTTGGGTTGATCCTGGCCCTACATTAATGTCACAACCAGAGATGTGTTGGGGTGTGAGTTGGGATGGGTGGCCTTTCATTTCAAACTCATTAATTTTCATTCCAGTCCACACCAGCAAGCATTGAAAGTCATCCCACTGCTGATGTTCCTTTCTTGATTCTTAATGATGTCTCAGCTTCTGCCATGAATAACTGGTTCCTCCAGGTGGTTTAAGAGTGTCCCACAGCTGAAATGTCCTGCTGCTGCCAGGAAAGGCCACCTGGAGAGAGCAGGGCTTGCCCTGCTTTTCTCTGTGCTCTCCCTTTCCAGTCATTTCCAATGGTGCAAAATCAGCTTTAGAGGCTGAGCTGTGCCTGTCACCTTCACTGCTTTGGAGCTGGGAACAGTCAGAATTCCACCCAGGAATCCTTTGCCTTCATCCTCTGCAGGTGGAGATACCAGATTTTCCCTCAGCAAAGTGAATCCCTTGCACTGCTCTTGGGATAATTCATTTACTGAGAATGAAGGTGGCACCATGTTCTCCAAAAACTCCAGGTGTGCCCTTCCTACAGCTCCCAGAGTGGGAGATGGGGAGCACTCATTACATAGCATCCAAATGTGTAATTGTACCCATATTTGTACATCAGAGCATCAGGGATGTACACAGGATATAAAGAGATCCCAGAACATCTGGCAAACTTGGGTTTTAAAAGCAGGCAAGCAGGCAGATCACACCCAGAACCCATGGGATGGATGCCTGTGGGGGAGAGGAGCAGAGGAAAGTTCTCCACAGAAGAGTGGAGGCTGATTGGTTCATGGTTAAGTTAAGGCACTTGTGGAAATCACATCTGGATCTCTGAAATTATGTGGAGAAATCGAAATGAAATTATATGGAGATGGTTCCTTTGAGATCACTGCCCTAACATGAGGGTGTTACTAAGGTAGAAACAGAATCATAGACTCATTTAGGTTGGAAAAGTCCTCTCAGATCATTGAATCCAACCATGAACCCAGCACTGCTGTGTCCACAAATAACCCTGTAATGAACTGACTGCTCATAACATCCCCATTGCTGTCTATGTATTACATGTTGTCCCTTTTCCATCTGTAGGATTTTGGTTTTAAGCCTTTTGCATGTCCCAAAATGACATCTTCTCCTTTTCTCCCTCCTCTTTGGAACATCCCTTCATTTGGTTATGGAAGGATTACAGGTCTTCCTTCACTGCTGTGCAAGCACAAGATGGCTTGGGGTACAGCATCACCCGTGTAGGATGAACAAATCCCATAGACAATCATCCAGGAAGGGTTGGTTTGGGACAGGGGATGGCTTGGGGTACAGTATCACCATTTGGGATGAACCATCCCACAGATAATCATCCAGGAATGGCTGGTTTGGGACAGGGCATGGCTTGGAGATGTGAGTCACTGAAGGATGGGACTGGATTTGGTTTGGACTAAGGACAACAAGGAGGATTTGAGGCAGGATGGCCTCAGGGTGCATGGCAAGGAGTCAGAAGTGGTGGCACCAAGCTGAGAGGTGCAGGTGGTTCACGTGAGGGACAGGATTCCGTGCTGAGGGACCTTGGCAGGCTGAGGAAGAGGGACCTTGTGATCCTCATGACAAGGCCAGGTCTAAGGTCCTGTGCCTGGGTCGGGGCATTCCCAGGGTCAGAACAGACTGGGGGGTGAAAGGATGGAGAGCAGCCCTGCCCAGAAGGATTTTGGGATGCTGATGGGTGAAAAATGAGCCAGCTCACAGCACAGAAATAGAATTGGGCTGTGTCCAAAGAAGGGTGGCCAACAAGTCAAGGGAGGGGATTCTGTTCTCTGCTCTGCTCTCAAGATGCTGCACCTCCAGTGCTGTGTCCAGCTCTGGGATCCTCAGTACAGGAGGGACCTGGAGCTGCTGGAGCAAATCCAGAGGAGTCCAGGGAGCTGCTGCAGGGCTGGAGCCAGCCTGGGAGAGCTGGGGGTGCTCACCTGGAGAAGAGAAGGATCCTGGGGAAGCTCAGAGCCCCTTGCAGGGCCTAAAGGGGCTCCAAGAGAGCTGGAGAGGGACTGGGGACAAGGGATGGAGGGACAGGACACAGGGAATGGCTCCCACTGCCACAGGGCAGGGATGGATGGGATATTAGGAATAAATCATTCCCTGTGAGGGTGGTGAGGCACAGGTTGCTCAGAGAAGCTGTGGCTGCCCTTGCATCCCTGGAAATGTTAAATACCAGACTGGAGCAATTTGACCTAGTGGAAGGTGTCTCTATCCATGTCAGGGAGGTGAAACTGAATGGGTTTTAGGTCCCTTCCAACCCAACCCATGCCGTGACCCTGTAAAAACAAGATGAGTTTGTCAGGCTGGGCCCTTGCACCACCAAACACTGTCCTGGTGTGGAGCAACAGAGTTGGTGTTGTGTCCCTGCAGGCACAGAAAGCCCTCTCTGTTCGTGGGAGCTCCTGTACCATTTCATGCCTGGTTTGGGGGGTCTCTTATTTAACAGCAACACTGAGGAGCCTTCTGTGTATTATGTTCCTCTCCAGGGCGTGATGGAAATGGGTGTTTTTGTAGGAAAGCTGCTTTTCAAAGCCTTTTGAAAGGAACAGCAAGGACTTTCAAGGATGGGGATGTCTCGGGTGCTGTCGTCTTCGTTGCTGTTGGAATGATTTAACCTGAGTGGAGGGCTCTGTCCTTCTGCCTGGGATGGAAATGAATTTAATCCAGCATAATTTTGTTTGGCTTAGGTGCCTAACACAGGGGGATTTGAGCTCTGTCATAGCCTCTTAATGTTTGTTTTCATATCACTAAAATCTAAGTGACAAATGCTGATGTTTAATGGCTGCTCAGGGAGACCTTGTTTATTGGGAAAAAAGCAAAATGGGTCATAAAAAACTGAATTCCAGCATTGCCTTGACTCTGCTGTCTCTTCCATATGCATCCAGGCTCTGCTGTCATCAAGGAAACTTGAAATTCCTTCTCTGTGTTTGTTTTGCACGTGAAATGTCCAGAATTCATCTCTTCACTGCTGCGTGTCCATAAATATTTGTGCAAACACAAACTCCAGCCACTCCAGAGGAGCTGTTCCTTCCTGCAGCTGCTGCCTCTGTGGTGTCCCTGAGCACAGCAGCTCTTCCAGACTTTTGAGCAGGTTCTCAGCACAGGATTGCCTCACTAAAAGATGGGAGCATTATTTTGGGGGGCTCTGGATTTTTTGATTTGCCTTGATGGGAGTTTTACTGGTAGGTGGCAGGATGGAATGATTAAAGTGGTAATAATGAAATTCCCTCAGGAACTTGAGGTGCAGGTGACAGGACAAAGGGCAGGGTTGGATATTGAGAAGAAATTCCTCCCTGTGAGGGTGCTGAGCCCTGGCACAGGTGCCCAGAGCAGCTGTGGCTGCCCCTGGATCCCTGGCAGTGCCCAAGGCCAGGCTGGATGGGCTTGGAGCCACCTGGGATGGTGGAAGGTGTCCCTGCCCATGGCAGAGGGTTTGGGACAAGATGATCTTTCAGGTCCCTTCCAACCCAAACCATTCCATGATCATTGCTCCATTCAAAGCCACCACCATGGCAGGGGTTGGAACTGGATGGTTTTTAAGGTGTCTTCAAGCCCAAACCATTCCATGACTGTGTGGTTCTGTTCTGGAGATGATGGGGTGTATCCACCTTCGCTTTAGGGAGGGACCTCAGGCTTCTCCTGCAGCTCCATCTAGAGGGGAGGAAGATGGGCTGGTCATGGAGGCTGGTGGCTTCTGTGGACCACCATGGCTCTGCTGTCCCCTCACCCAATATCCCACCTTGCCAGGGCTGTCAGTTGTGCTTTTCCTGACCCCAGAGCCCCATTGCTGCTGGAAACCCTTGTGTTTGGTGGGGAGGACACCACAGCCAGACCCAGTTCCTTGGGTTCCTTGGGGAGGAGCATTTCTCTACTGAACCCCAAAAGCAGAAGCAGGTGCTGCTCCCTTGGCTGAGGATGTGGGAACCACACACAGCTGCTCTGTGGTTGATTTTGGGCTGGATTTCATAAGAGAAATTGTTGTGGTTTGAGCTGGGGCTTTCCTGGAGAGGAGGAGGTCCCATCTGGACCTCCCCAGCATCTCCATGGACCTCTGGGCTTGCTCCTCCAACTTCAGCTTTCCTTTTCCTTGGTTTTATGTCATACTTGAATTTTCAATGCCATCCTGGAGGGAAGAACACAGCAGTGCTGAATGTCAGGTTACTTTTCCTATCCAAGTCCTAATTCTCTTTTTTTTTTGTTTTGTTTTGTTTTGGGGTGGTTTTTTTTTTTTTTTGTTTGCTTGGTTGGTTGGTTGGGTTTTTTTTGGGGGGGGGTATATATATATATATATTTTTTTTTTTTTTTTTTTTTTTTTTTTTTTTTTTTTACTATGAGGTGCTCTGGAATTCCCAGCTGCCCAAAAAAAAAAGGCTGGTTTAGACCTTAGCAACAGGGTATTTTTGTTCAGATTGTATTTTTGTATTTGTTCTCCTGTGAGAGCCATTGTTCTGTGCCATGCCTTGACTGCTCCAAAGGCTGGAGATAAAAGCCCTGGCTCACAATAATACAGTTGGGTTCAGCCTTTTGTTGGGGAGATGAAAATAGAGGATGAATTGTGAATAACATGGGAGGGCTAAAAGTCAGTCGTCCCAGGATGTTGGTTGATCACTTCAAAGATAAGAAGCTGCATTTTAATTATATATTTTTCAGAACTACTGAACATTAGGTTTTGTGTTGGTACCAGCAGGGGCTTGTACCCACCATGGTGTTTAGGACTAGTTCTTACAATCTTGAGGCAGCAGGAAATATGTTTATTGCAGTGATATTGGGTTTATTGTAGGTTTATAGCAAAATCTAGATATAATTTGTAGTAGCTACATTTTATTTGGTGTATAATAGGTTTATAGGTATATAAATCTAAGAAATATAGAATTACAGGATGGTTTGGGTTGGAGGGAAGCTCAAAGATCATCCAGTTCCACCGCCATCCATGGGCAGGGACATTTTCCACTGTCCCAAGGTGCTCCAAGCCCTGTCCAGCCTGGCCTTGGGCACTGCCAGGGATCCAGGGGCAGCCACAGCTGCTCTGGGCACCCTGTGCCAGGGCTCAGCACCCTCACAGGGAACAATTCCTAATTCCCAATGTCCCATCCATCCCTGCCCTCTGGCAGTGGGAGCCATTCCCTGTGTCCTGTCCCTCCATCCCTTGTCCCCAGTCCCTCTCCAGCTCTCCCTGGAACCTTCTCCAGGTGAGCACCCCCAGCTCTTCCAGGCTGGCTCCAGCCCTTGGAGCATCTCCTGGACTCCTCCTTGACTCCAGCAGCTCCAAGTCCTCTTGATGTTGGAGATCTCAGAGCTGGACACAGCACTGGAGGCAGAATCCCCTCCCTTGGCCTTCTGGTCACACCCATAAATGTATTTTTGCATGATGTGTTTATAGCAGGAGCGATGATGGAAGGTGCCCAGCTTGGTTTGGCTCCATGTCCTGTGCCTGCAGCATTTAAATAAGGACACCCCTCTGGGGCATGGGAGATGGGAAGATGAAGAAAGACAGGTTAGAAAAATTGATGGAAAACAGATGGAAAAAAAGAAAGAAAGATAAAGGTGGAAATAGAGCCACTGGGGGCAAGCAGGGTGTGGTGAGAAGAAATATTTGGGAGACTGATTTGCTCACAGTGCTGACAGTGTGAATGATTACAGGGATTCAGAGAATTCACAGAATGACCAGGTTGGAAGAGACCTCCAAGATCATCCAGTCCAACCCAGCCCCAACAGCTCAACCAAACCCTGGCACCCAGTGCCACATCCAGGCTTTGTTAAACACACCCAGGGATGGGGACTCCAACACCTCCCCAAGCAGATAATTCCTGAACTTTATCACTCTTTCCATGAAAAACTTTTTCCTGATATCCAGCTTAAATTTCCCTTGATGCAGGGATCACCCCCAAACTCTGCAGGCCTTGAAAATCCTTTCCTTGCTTTGGGTGTTTTTGTGGCACTCTGGGCAACAGCAGCTCCTTTTTACTGAGATATTTCTGTTCCAAGGGCACTTCCTGCTCACATCAGCTTCTAGCAAGGCTCCTCATCCCTCCTGGCAGATCCTCCCTCCCCAGCTGCCCTCACCTGCCATCCATGTAATTGGCAGTAATTTCCCTAAATGCTCACAAAAGCAGATGTTCTCTCTGTGGTTGCATCCAGCCAGCTTACACTGCCCTGGATACACAAGCACAGAGCATTAAAGGACTAATTCCTGTAAATAAGCCTATTAAAAGGTTGGAAATAATGCCTCCAACTAAACCATCAAATGCAGCTGAATCCCTCTGGTTGTATTAATTTGTTATCTGCAACGTGCCAATCCCAGTCTGCCCAGGACTGGGTGCCCTCATGCTTGGCCAGTTGCTTGTAAATGATGGTTGGTGGGTGTCTTGTATTGTTTCCAGCTAATAAATCACATTTATAGGTAATTAACACTCCATCTAACACTTCCTCAGTATTGCTGATTGAGTGGGAGAAGAAATTGCTTCGTGCAGTTGTGAGTGGGGGACTCTGTGCTTTCAAGGCTTTAGGTGATGCTGCTGGAGTAAAAAAATTAATCTCACTTATTTTCCTGCCTCAAAGCAGGGGATAAAGAGGTGGGTCCCCAGTTGTTCTCCAAGTTCTGGATGTAAGGAACGTGTTTATTACAATGAGAGAGGTAAAACACTGGCACAGGGTGCCCAGAGAAGCTGTGGCTGCCCCATCCCTGGAGGCCATCAAGGTCAGGTTGGACAGGACCTTCAAGAGCATCTTGTTCCACCCCCTGCCATGGGCAGAGACACTTCCCACTATCCCAGGTGGCTCCAAGCCCTGTCCAGCCTGGCCTTGGACACTTTCAGGATAGGAAGCTCTTATAAGCTCTAAAATTCATGAACTCACTTTTCCCTGGCCCTGCACGTTCAGCACCATTTCATCCACTCACTGCATTGGTCATCTGAGAAAATTGAAAAATCGTGGCATTTTGATGAGCTGACTTTTATAAGGCAGCGTCTCTCTGGGCTTGCAGCTCCAGAAATACCTGTCAGGCAATTTTCCTTTCACCTGGAAACACGCTCCAACGTCTTATTTGTGGATTGTGCTGAAAAACAGTTGTGTCTGGCAGCACAAGTGCTCCAGTCAGACTTTTCAGCTTGAAACCTCCAGCAGAAGACATGCCTCACAATGCTTTTGGCACTCACAGAAGTCAAGGAGGAACACATTTCAAATCCAGCTCCCCCTCCTTTGCAAACCTTGTTTATAAACCTTCACAGCCACTGGTAAAATCATGATTTTGGTTTATCTGGAAACCAGAGAACTACAATTAATGAGGGATGCAGGGGATGCATCTCTGGCTGTCATCATTTGTACCTCATCCTCAACCCTTGTTTTTTCTTTCCCCATTCTAATACATGCAAATATATGTAAAGAGTAAAGACTGTTCCACCGAGTCTTGCACGTTTGCTCAAAGAGGAGGAAAACAACAAGTCGATCTTACAGGGAATTTGCAGGCTGAATTTTTAAGACCTGTCTATAAAAAAAAGCCCCAAAAATAAAAAAAAAAAAGAAAAGCAGCTGTTGGCCACGGGTGCTGACCGAGGTGATTCTTCCTGGCATCTGTTTTCCCTGCGCTCGCAATCGTAATGTCATTAATATGGAGCTTTTGGAGAACTGGAGTATATCCTAATTAGCAGCCTCTGATTTTTTTTTTTTTTTTTTTTTTTTCCTAGTTTCATAATCAGTGATCTCGGCTACACCACAAGTGTTACTGTGGCAACAGGGCTGAACTGAGCAGCGGTGCAGAATTACCGCAGGTAAAGCGGTGATTCCACGGCTCCCGCGGCACTTTGTTAGCCCCGGGGGCTGCTCCGTGGGACGGGCTGGCTGCTCCCCGCACCTACAGGTGTCCCCGGTGGATTTCAGGGTAAGCACAGGCACGGAGATTGAGCTGCATGACCGAACGCATGCGTTTGAGTTGGGGCTGAGCCTCTGGAAGGAGATTTTAAGGCTGTCATGCGAGTGGTCCCCCGCCGACACCTTTGTTTTAAGCAGGATGCTCCGAGCCCTCGCTGCCTCAACGCTCTCGGCGTGGAGCTGAGACTTCATCCCGCTCCTGCAGAAAGGGCTGAGCCCAAAACGCTGGGCTTTTATTTTATTTTTTTTTTCCTTTGTGGGGTTTTCTTTTATTTTAAGCCTCGTTTCTCCTCCCCACGCACCGCTCGCTCTCTCTGAAAGGCATTTTGCTAGGTAGGGATGTTGTCATGCTGAATAATAGCCATCCTTCATCCTGACTCCTCCATCAAAATCAGCCCGTCCTTTTCATAGCTGCAATGTGAACTGTGCTCCTGTTTCCTTTGTACACGCCTGGGACTGAGGAGGGGACACCCTAGAACGGGATATTTAAGGAAATATGCTCCTGTGTGCCTTGACTTTTTTTTTGTTTGGGTTATTAATTAATGGTTTGGAATAATGAGTTGAGGCAGCTTCTCCCGTGCCTCCCTGGTGTTGTTCTCCACTTCCCGGTGCCGTGCTGCAGCTGCAGGGCTGATCCCGTGGGGAAAGCACACCAGGAGAGTGGTCCTGTGCTAGCCAGAGGTTTTTACAAGCTCTGAGGGTGTTTCTGTGGCAGATCTGTGCTAATCATCCCAGAGAAGGTCTCACTTCCATCCCAGCACCTTCCTCCTGGACCAGGCTTGGACTTGGTCCTTCATCTTCCTTCTCCTTGCCCCGACAGCTCCCTCTGCTCTCCTCCTCAAAACTTCTCCTTCTCTTGGCACTCACCTGTCCCTCCTCAATGCTCTGTCCTTTAGGAAACCCTCTCCAGCTGCTCATTCTCCATTGCTACAGGCCCAGGAAGCTTTTCATCCCCTCTGTCTCTTCCATAATTTGTTCCCCAAGCCACTCCAGTTTATTCTGCAGTAGCAACTGGCACATATTCCCATGATCACACATCTGTGGTGCCAGGAGAAAAGAGTGGCTGAGGGCAAATTAAACCTGTCCTAATTATGAGAGTTATTAGGAAAATTATTATTAGGAAAATAATTTGTATTTGTAGTTCTTTCCCTCTGAGATACCTCGGGCAGTTTTCAGGTGGTGGCTGTGGCAGGGGTGCCCTTCCATGGACAAGGATTTGAGGGCCTTGGTCTTAGATGTGCCACAGATCTGCTCCTGGCTTCATCCAGGGATGTGGCCTCATACCCTGGCTTTTACTTCCATATTTTTAGCATGAGACCATCAAGTCTGTAGGCTCTTTGTTAGTAGTTGCTTGTTTTTAAACATGGAGGGACAGAATCCTTTCCTAAAAGCAAGATATTACAGAAGAGCAAGGTCTGATGTGCCAGTTACAGGGACTAATTGTGGGGGTGGGACCTGGATGATCTTTAGGGTCCCTTCCAACCCAAACCATTCTCTGCTGCAGTGACTGGTACCCACTGTCACCATTTCTGCATCTTTGTAGGAAGTGGAACTATTTCATGTCCCCAAAACATCCACATTTATTGTTTTTCTCTGATTTTTAGGTTTGGGGTTTTTTTGCTGAAAACCTCATCAGTTTATTTTGGAACTTCAGTTCCAGAAGTGTTGAGGCACAGAAGTGTTCAGAAACTCTCAGGCACAGGGTGTGATTTTTGGGGTTGTCCTGTTCAGGATCAGGAGTTGGACTTGGTGATCCTTATCGATCCCTTCCAACATCCTGCATGGTGTAGGGCTCTCCTCCTCAGTGCTGGCTGCTTTCTTACTCCACAAATCCAGCAGATTTGCTTTTTGAAAAGTTTGCATTTACAGAATCACAGTGATTGATTTTGGAAGGAACCTCTGGAAGTCATCTGATCCAACCTCCTGCACCAGCAGAGCTGCCAGATCCGGTTGCACAGGACAGTGTCCAGACAAAATTGGAATATTTCCAAGGAAGGAGAATCCACAACATCCTTGGGCAACCTGTGTCAGCACCTCACAGCCAAAATGTGTTCCCTGCTGTTCAGAGGGACCCTCCTGTGGTCAGTGTGTGCCCACAGCCCCTTGTCCTGTCCCTGGCCACCCCTGACAGAGCCTGGCTCTGTCCTCTCTGCAGGTGTGGGTGGACAGGGATGAGGCCCCTGGAACCTTCCCTTGTCCTTCTGAGCAGTCCCAGCTCTCCCTGGAACCTTCTCTTCTCCTTCTGAGCAATCCCAGCCCTTCCTGGAACCTTCTCTTCCCCTTCTGAGCATTCCCAGCTCTCCCATCCCTTCCTGGAACCTTCTCTTCCCCTTCTGAGCATTCCCAGCTCTCCCATCCCTTCCTGGAACCTTCTCTTCTCCTTGTGAGCATTCCCAGCTCTCCCATACCTTCCTGGAACCTTCTCTTCTCCTTGTGAGCAGTCCCAGCTCTTCCATCCCTTCCTGGAACTCCTGATCCTCTCCATCCTGATCCTCTCCATCCCCCATGATGGCTTCACACACGTTGCTGCTGCTGGATGGGCTTTGAGAGAGGATCACCAGGGGATGGGTTGACATCTCACTCAGGTTCATATCCACAGGAAAGGCTGATCCTGGTTCAGAGCAGCAGATTTTAGCATTATCCTAGCAGTGACAGATATTTCTCGGTGCCCAGAAATCCAGGTGGGAATAGGGTTGGGTTCCCTCCTTGCACAGATCATGGTGTTACTCTTTGAAAGATGAGTGTGTGTTCACCTGTTGAACTGAAGGACATGAAAATGCTCCCAGAACTGGAGCCCCTCTGCTCTGGAGGTAGATGGGAGAGCTGGGGATGCTCACCTGGAGAAGAGAAGGTTCCAGGGAGGCCTTCAAAACCTTCCAGTGCCTAAAGGAGCTCCTGGAGAGCTGGAGAGGGACTTTGGACAAGGGTCTGGAGTGATGGGACAGGATGAAATTACTTCACACTGCCAGGAAGCAGAATTAGGTGGAGAAATTCATTAATGTGAGGTTGTTAAAGCCCTGGCAGAGGTTGCCCAGAGCAGCTGTTCTGGCTGCCTCTGGATCCCTGGCAGTGTCCAAGGTCACGTTGGACAGGGCTTGGAGCAACCTGGGATAGTGGAAAGTGTCTCTGCCCACAGCAGGAGGTTGGATCTGGATGGTTTGTAAGGTGCCTTCCAAAGCATGCCATGAGCAAATCCTGGTGTGCAGGAGAGCAGTGATTTGTGGAAGGTTGAGCAGGTGGAGAAAGCCAAGCTGCACGCCCTGCCCACAGGCTCTTCCTCCTCCTCCTCCTCCTCCTGCCCCGCTCCGTACAGGGGCTGTCGCTCGTGTGGAGCTGCCTGTTTGTTTAATAGAAGAAAGAAAAAAAATAAAAAAGAAAGAAGAAAACTAAATGGATTTTCAGAAAGGGTGAATGGCTGCTGTGATTCATCTTTTCTGGTGAAGAGTGGAACAGCAGAGGGTGGGGGGATAATGTTCAGTGACACATCAAAGGCCTTGCTTCAGCTTCGGAGACACATGCAAGGAATTAGTCACTGCCTTTTAGTGCAACAAAACCCTTTTCCCTCCCTAAATTCAATTCTTCTCTCCCTGTGATGGCCAACTCGCTGCAGCCCTCGGCTATTCCATGTGTGTTTTTATTCTTTGCATCTCCCTGAGAGCTTTGGGTTATGATGAAGTTGCCCTGCTATGGGACCGGCTCCTCTGCCGTGGATCACAGCTCCAGTGAGAGGCTGGAAATCCACAAACAGGATTTAAAAGGAGCAGGGAGGGGGAGAGGGAATGGCAGGTTTGTGTTTCCAGGGTGGCTGAGGCATGCTGATGGCTTGCTGCCACCAAAAAGAATTTTAAAAATGACCTTTTTCCCCTTTCTTTATGCTCGTGCTTGTTCTCACCCTACTGTGAGTGGCTTCAAAGAGCCAGCCTTGCTCCCAATTCTGCACCCTCTTCCCCTGCCAACAAAAAAAGAGGAAAACTGAACATTATTTTTATTTTTCACTGCATTTGGAGCCAGCACGAGGCAGTCTCAGTCTCACCACTGCCTTTCAGCATCCTCCTGATGACAGCAGGGATTTCTGGGGTCCCAGCAATGCTGGTTAGAATTCAGGTTGTGTCTCCTCAGTGCACACAGAAAAAGATTGCCTCATTTTCCAGGAATTAGGAATATGTCAGAGGTGGGGGTAAATCCTGCCTTTGATTGTGGACGGCTGTATCCGGGTTGGGCTGGGCACTTTCTGCAGCAATAAACTCCAATTCTTTGCATTCTGCAAGCACGGCAGGGTGATCCTGCAGCCTGACCCCCCTGCAGCACCAGCACAGGCATTTTGAAGCTACTTATTACTTTATAAAGAGATTATTTCCTTTATTTTTTTCTCCCCTCTCTGGCATCAATCATCCTGACAAGATCTGCTTCTTTTAAAACATACATCCTGCAGCTTAAAATCCAGCTTTTCCTATGAGGAAGATCCCAAGCAGTTTATGGAAGAATGCAGTGTACATACATTATATGTCTATATCTTCATATCTATGTAGATAGGCAGCTTAAAATCCAGCTTTTCCTATAAGGAGGATCCCAAGGAGTTTATGGAAGAATGCAGTGTACATACACTATATATCTATATCTATATCATCTATATCATCTATATGTCAATATATCTATATAATCTATATCTATATAGATATGCAGCTTAAAATCCAGTTTTTCCTATGAGGAAGATCCCAAGCAGTTTATGGAAGAATGCAGTGCACATACACTATATATCTATATAGATATGCAGTTTAAAATCCAGCTTTTCCTATAAGGAAGATCCCAAGGAGTTTATGGAAGAATGCAGTGCACATACACTGTATATCTCTATCTATATCTATATCTTCATATCTATGTAGATAGGCAGCTTAAAATCCAGCTTTTCCTATAAGGAGGATCCCAAGGAGTTTATGGAAGAATGCAATGTACATACACTATATATCTATATCTATATCATCTATATGTCTATATATCTATATCATCTATATCTATATAGATATGCAGCTTAAAATCCAGTTTTTCCTATGAGGAAGATCCCAAGCAGTTTATGGAAGAATGCAGTGCACATACACTATATATCTTCATATCTATGTAGATAGGCAGCTTAAAATCCAGCTTTTCCTATAAGGAGGATCCCAAGCAGTTTATGGAAGAATGCAGTGTACATACACTATATATCTCTATCTATATCTATATCTTCATATCTATGTAGATAGGCAGCTTAAAATCCAGCTTTTCCTATAAGGAAGATCCCAAGGAGTTTATGGAAGAATGCAATGTACATACACTATATATCTGTATCTTTATATCTATATAGATATGCAGCTTAAAATCCAGCTTTTCCTATAAGGAAAATCCTGAGCAGTTTATGGAAGAATGCAGTGCACATACACTATAAATCTATATCTACATCTATACACACAAAAAAAATACATATATTTATATATATATTTAATATTTATGGGCACACCAGTGGCAATTACTGAGGTTTCCAAGCCTGATCTTTGAAAAAAGAAGGAGCCACGATGCTGAGCATCCCGACCCTGTGGAGCAGCACTGCCAGAGCCTCCAGCTCCATTCTGCTGGGCAGAGCCCTGACGTCAGGGTGTTTTTCTGCAGAGCTCGCAGGATGTTGCAGCCGGCCAAGAGCTGTGTTTATGTTGATAACATTACAAGTATTTCCTCTCCGTTTCCGAAAGCAGCAGGGAGGGGGAGCCGAGGGGGAAGGGAGACTCGGGTTTCTCCAGCTTTGGGGTAGGACTCTCGAGGCCTTTTATGTTAAGGAGTGGGGAATGATGAAGTGCTGGCATTATTTATGCTGCTTTTGGGAATAGGGAGGGTTTTGAAGCAGGGGCTGGGAAGTGGGAGCTGGGCTGGCACAGCCCTCCCCCTGCACAGGGCTCTGTGCCTGCTCCCTGCTCCGGATCTGGTTTTAAGGTGATAAAGCAGCTCTGGCAGCTGAGTGCCGGTCACAGGAGCAGCTCCAGGGATTTGGATTTTTGGGTAATGATGTGCACAGCAAGCTGGGATGCTCCCAGCATCCCATTCCTTCTGACAGTCACAGTAATAAAGCCATAAAAACTCAGGTTCTGCACGGACTGCCCGCATCCAGCTTTCTTCACCAAAGCAGGGCAGGGCTTGGGGAAATCCAGCATTATCTCCCCTTGCCGAGCCCTTCCTCCTCCTGCAATCCACTCATGGATCAATGAACTGATTAAATGTAGAATCAAGGGGGGTTTAGAGCTCCCTGCCTGCTGATGTAATCCCAGAGCTGTGCTGGCAGCTCAGCGAAGGAGGGACCCTCATTGGTGGCTGGACTTGATGAGCTTAAGGGTCTTTTTGAACCTAAATGATTCTGTGATCATCCCACCATCCCAAAGGGGCTTTGCAGCCAGTCCAGGAGTCTCCTGTAGCTCTCATCCATGTAGCAATCATGGTTTATGGAAATAAACCCAAACTCTTTTATCCTTTGTGGGTTATTTCCTAATAATGGAGAGCAGAGAGGGAATTCATGGCTTTTCCTTCTTTGCTCCCACCCTCTGTGTTCTGCTTTAATGCCAAGGGAAGATGTGGGGAGGCTCTGGCATAGCTTGCCTGGAACAGGAGCAGAAATGGGATGAGTGGAATCCCACATGAATGGGAATCCTAAATGAATGGGATCCCAAATTTACGAGGACCCGATGTAAATAGGGACCCTAAATTAATGGGATAATAAATAAATGGGAATGCCAAACAAACGGGATTCCAAATGAGTGGGATCATAAAGTAGCAGAACCACAAATGAATGGGAATCCCAAATGATTTTGGATTCCAAGTGAACAGGATCCCAAATAAACAGAACTCAAAATGAATGGGGATCCCAAATGAACTGGATCCCAAAAGAAGGGGAACTCTTGAGAAACAAATTAGGGGAAGAGAAAGGAGCCACATCAACCTCAGTGAATGGTGTTTTTGTGCAAATATTCATCAAAACACAGCCAGTGGTCACGTTTTTCCCAGCAGTTCTTCCAGAAGAGATGAGTCTTCCCCTTTCCTTTGCCACGGTGTCCTTGCTGTGGCAGTGATGGCTTCCCAGTGAGGGAAGTGGTTGTGATGACGAGATCTTGTGCTTTCATCAGCTCTTGTGAGGTTTGCAGAGCATTTCTGTGCCATCATTTCTGTTCTCTGGAGTTTCAGTTGTGTTTAACTTCCTCCTGCTTTTGCACATGGGTCCCCTCAGGATGAGCTCCTTATTTCTGTGGGGTTCCACAGTGGGATGCTTGGACAATCTGCCTCCTGCAGAAAGGTACAAAAATCATAGAATTATGGAATTGTTTGGGTTGGGAAGGGACCTTATAGATCATTCACTTCCACCCCTCTGCTCTGGACAGGGACATCCTCCACTACCCCAGGTTGCTCCAAGCCCTGTCCAACCTGGTCTTGGACACTTCCAGGGATCCAGGGGCAGCTGCAGCTTCTCTGGGCATCCTGTGCCTCACCACCCTCACAGGGAAGAATTTATTCCTTATAAATAATAGATTTTCTCCTCAAAGCCAAACTTGTGTAGACCAGGCTCTGACAAGTGTCTGACCAAGCTGAGTGGGGTGTATTAATCACCATGAGTGGAACATGTCATCAAACCATCAAACTACTGGTTGTGGGTTTTTCCTGACATCCTACCCTGGAGCACAGCCTGGGGGAGGCATTGCAGGACCAGTGCTGCTCTCAGCAGTGACAGGAGGACTGAATCAAGTCAAATTCATGCAGACAGATATTTTAACTGGTGATGAAACCCTCTGGAATGCTGGCTGCTCACACCAGTGGGACCCTTGGAGAAAGCCCTGCCCTGCTTGCAGCAGCAGAGCTGGCCATGGACAGAGCCTATGGAAAGCTCTTATCTCCAAAGCTTGGTTTCCTTCTGGTTCAGGGTTTGTCTGACCTTTTGGTCACTGAGTAAGGTCGATTTTTGCCAGGTTTTCTTTTGGAGGGGGAGGAAAAACATGTAAGTAGGTGATGCTGGTGGGAGGATCTTGTATTGCTGATAGTGTTTCCAGCGCGTGGATGACTTCAGTGTTGTCCTTCTGCCCAGAGTTTGGGATGGGTCTACATGAAGCAGATTTAAATAAATAGAAGAAGCACAAACAACACAAGGTCTATTAGAGGGGGAGGGAATAAAACCCATTCTTGGCAGCTCCTCGGGTTGACTTGGCAGCAAGATCTCTCCTGGGAGATCCTGGAGATGCAACTGGACACAGGACAAAAGCCTGAAGGACAGGAGTCGTGCTGCAGCTGCTGGCCCATGGCATGGAGCAGGGCTGTCTGCAAGCCCTCTCTGGGCTCAGAGCAGAGGAGAGGTGTTGCCCCATCCTTGGAAGGCCCCGTGGCCACGTGCTGGCCTGGACTTGGCAGCTCTGGGCTCTGCCCTGACCAGCACGATGACGTCTCTGGGCCTCTGGATCCGTAGGTGTTTGGGAGGAGATAATGATACCCATTTCTCAGGAGCTTTCTGAGGTCTCCAGAGGAAAGAAATCACCATAAAAATCTTGTATTAGAAAGGGCTGGGGGAAATGATTTTACTGATGTCATCGTCCTGTAATTCTGCCGGACGTTTCCTGGGAAGCACGTACAGTATGGGCGTGCAGCCTGAACTCGCTGATCTTCTTGGATTATGTGTGAGTGTTTGTTCTGACCACATACACAGGGAATCCAGCAGGGTTTGAATGGAGCTGAGTGTCCTGCCCCTGCCCAGGAACATTTCAGGTGTCAGTGAGCCAAGGGGAGCTGACCTCTCCTTCATTCCTGCCTCCACTTCTGGGGCATTTGGGATCAAGGCTCTTTGCCATGGTCTTCAGCTGAATTGCCTTTGAGTTTGCTCAGAGTACAGCCATTTGCAGACTGCTATATAAACTATTTATTAATCTCCTTTAAGACCAGATATTTGGTTTTAATGCTCAGTTTGTTCTTCTCATGCTCTCCCACAGTTCACCCATTCCCTGCTTCATCCATGGACACTTTGCTGCTCCACCAGACTGGGATTTCTCCGTGTGTTTTCCCCTTGTTGTATGAACTCACCCATAAATCCTTCCCATCCAGATGCCTGCAGGGACTCCAGCCACGCTTCCACTCCTCCCTCTGAGCTTTACAAGATGCACAGCAACATCCCCACCTTGGAATACTTTGGGATGATATTGCATCAGGGTTTAATAAGTGTTCTGTGCTTTCCTCCCCAGGTCAACATGGATTTGTGGCTCTTTCTCCTTTTGCTCGGAAGTGGCCTGATAAGTGTAGGTGCTAACAACGTTACAACAGGTAAACTGTGCTCCTCATCTCTTTTTATCCCATCTTTAGGATCAAAGGAGTGAATGGGAATGTGCTCAGTGTCTCATTCCTTCTGTCCTCCATGTAGCTGTAACAAATTGTTGGAAAGAGGGTGATGAGCTTCAGGTGCACATAAATGGGGCCCGCAGCTTTAGCTCAGAGAAATATTGATCCTCACCTCCAGGACCTCCCATGTTTGGACATCCCCATAAATAGCACCTGTTCAGGGTTTATTTTTTTGACATTTGTATCTACTGCTGTGCAGAGCATTTCCTGTCCTGTGCTCAGGATTTGTTGGGTGTTTTATCCTTATAGTTAGAGTCCCATGAATCTTCAGCATCTAAACCCCTCAGTATGACAGAAGAGAATCTCACAGAGCTTCCCCTGTGCTTTTCCCTTCTCAGAGCCACCCACAACAGCGTCCACCTCCCCCAGGAGCCCCACCAAAGCTCCCACAGCAGGTCCTGAGGATGGGACCACGCCCAGCACACACAGACTCAACATGAGCACTCCGGGGACTGTTCCTACCACAGCGCCAAAACCTGCTCCAACCACAGCTGCCAGAATCTCCCCCAATGCCACCACTGGCAGCCTCAACATCTCCTCCACGCTGGGGACAACCCAGCCTGTGCCTCCAGCCCCATCCCTGCTCCCCAGCGTGACGCCGTCGGCCCCACGCGCCACCGTCCCCAGCACGGAGGCAGAGACCACAGAGAGGAATTTCAGCATGCTGGTGACAACACAGGAGACCTCTTCTGCTTCCCACAATGGTAGGCACCTCCTCCATCTCTTCTTCTTCTTCTTCTTCTTCTTCTTCTCTTCTTCTCCTTCTCCTTCTCCTTCTCCTTCTTCTTCTCCTTCTTCTTCTTCTCCTTCTCCTTCTCCTCCATCTCCTTCTTCTCCTCCTTCTTCTTCTTCTCCTTCTTCTCCTTCTCCAGGCCACCCTGCCTCTGAGTTTGTTTCTTTGCTCTTCTTTTGTTTGGCTGAGCAAAATGGAGCACAAAAACGCTTTGGGGACAATTCCATGGTGATGCAAGACAAGAGGACTCTCAAACCTCTTCCGATGAGGTTTGTCTGACCAAAGGTTTAGGCCAAGATCATCTAGTGAAAGGTATCCACAGTTGCATTAGATGATCTTTGCTTCCAACCCAAACTATTCTGTGATTCTCTCCTTACATTATCAATTTTCTCCATTAGTTGGGCAATTTCAATCTTTAAAAGGTCCAGATGAGAGAAATTTGTCTCTGTTGCCATCCTGATCCCATTCCCCTCTTGGCACATCATGAAAATGACCCCATAAAATGTATTGTGGCTGCTCAGTCCTGGTTAAGAGTGAAAAATCAGGCAAGAAGAGGCTGAGGTGACCAGAAATCTTTGCTGAGCTGTTGCTCTTCAGCCATGATTTGCTCATTGTATTATTTGAGACCCAGTTTGGGTGCTGCCTGTCTCCAATTTGCAGTAGGAAGATGGCAATTGGGATTTAGTGGGAAAACAGGATTGGTAACTTGATTGTGGATTAGAAAACCCTGAAATAAGATGATGGTGGAGTTAATGCACGGAGGTGTCAAGTCTATATTCTTTAATAACCAATTTCCCAAGGGATGTGTGTGCCCTCTTCCTCTGGGAATCTTTGGAAGCCACAGCCCCTGAAGCTGCAGTGAAGTTGTCTTTGCTGCCAGCATGGGAAGGGATGTGGTTGAAGGAAGTTCAGAACTCAGCTTTTGTAGTGTTCTGCCGCCCCTGAACTCATCCAGCTTCCTTCCCAACCCAAATCCTTTTTGAAGGAGTCTGGCATAGCCTCAGACACACACATGGGCCAAGTTTGGTATAAATGTAGGAGAGATGGAGGCAAAAGCCTTAAGCTGCCAATATCTGGATTTTGTAATATGATGTGTGCTCATGAGAGGGCTGAATTTATTCATTTTTGTGTCTCCACTGCCTTTTTGTGATTTGGGTTACCAGTTTTGGTGAACTCCCCTGGTGCATGCCACAACATCATCAAGGCCAGAAGTGGCTTCTCACTTGATGTCACCCCAGAGAACAAATGATCAAACCTAATTCTTTCTTTATCTCAAGTAATTTATCAAGGAACAAAATCAGTTTTAGGGCTGTGCCCTTGCCATGAGGGCAGCCATAAATTAGATTTAACAGGAAATGTTGGTGTTATCATGGAAGAATTAAGTGGTGCTCAAGAAGGGGACAGAGCCAGAAGGTCACATTTGGAGGGGCAGTTCCTCCTTGTCCAAACCCACCAGGATTGTCCTCAGCCCTGTGCTGCAGCTCTTCATGGCCAGGAAAGCCAGGAGAGCCAGGCTCTGCTCTGCTCTCCCTGGCACAGGTTTGTTCCTGTGCCCTCTGCATGAGCCATCCAGCCCAGCAGGCAGAGACTTCCCTTGGCTGCCCTCGCCCCCATCCCTGAGCCCAGCTGCTCCTAATTGAGCTCTTGGCTCAGCCACACTCTTAAAATGATGCACCAGTGTTATCTCCTGATATTTAAGTGCTAATGAATTACACCAGTGACTTGCTGGTTATGGGTTTAAACAGTAAGTTGTGTTGAGTGTTGTTAAAGCTTGGATTCAGCTCCTTGTTTTGCTGATAAAAACTCAGGATTTGTTCCTTTTTCCTTACTCAGAAATTCATTTTAACATCCTGGTTTTATAGCTAGTGTTTTAAAGGAAAGATTTACAGGCAGATGATAAGAGTTACTAAATTTGTTCCTGTCTTGGTCTTTGATCCTTCCTGAGTTACTAAAATGTCTTGTTCCTTTGTTGCTAAGAGACTTTTGTTTTCTTTTTCTGCAGGTAACTCTGACAGAAGAGGTAAGAATGTTACATTTCATTGCTCTGTACTCAGTAAAAACTATTCCAGAAGCATTCTGCTATCAGAGAGCTCTCCTTAGGACTTCCAAATGTGTTTTTATGATGCCTCTCAAGCTCTTTAAAAGAGCTGGTGACGCACTGATATCTTAATTTCTGTGGAGCTTTTCTTTCTAGAACGAAACAATCCCATTCCAATTTGTACATGTCCTGTTAGGTACCAATTGTTCCTGCTCTGAGAATGTCAGCACGTCCCTAGAGCTGCATGACCCAAGTCTGAAAAGCCATTCAGGATATTTCCTTTTGGGTTTGTTGTGGTTTTTTGCTGCTGAATTGTCTTTATTGACTGTGACTTACACAATTTGATCCAAACCCATCCAGCAGATGCTGGGAATAATTATTGTTCTCCTCATTCTGTTGGCAAGCAGTAACACAAATCCATTTCTTGTAAGAGAACAGCACTTTGGGGACATTTTTCCATCTCTCAGCTCTGAGAACTGGCATCTCTACCAGAATATTTGCAATTACTGATGGCTTTAGCACTCCAGGAGCGGGCAGAGCTGGGCTGCTCCCACCTGGAGGAATCAGCTGCCTCTGTGTGTGTGTTTTCATCCTGGCTCTGATGCAAACCCTGCCTGGTGCTGCTCGCTGTGCCTGCCTCACCCAGACAGATGCTCTGAGCAGCTCCTTTTATTCCCTTCCACTTAGCAGAGGGAGTAAAAGGGATGCAGGTCCAAAGGAACTCATCTGAAATTGTGGCTAAGCCTCTGCAGACATGCTCAGTGTAATTCCCTCAGATCTGGCCTGGCTTAGACCTGATTTTGTGCTCTCTCTGCCATCCTTCCTCCCTGCTCCTGAGGGCAAAGAAAAAGAAATGGGACTACATCTGACTTCCTAACAAGATTTATATTAATATTGTTATAAATATAGTGAGGAAATCAGATTAAATAAGGGATATTTAACAGGAGCAAATGGGACAAGGGGAAATGGCTTCAAACTGGGAGTAAGTTTAGATATTGGCAATAAAGCCTTGACTGTGAGGGAGGTGAGGCCCTGGCATGGGATGATCAGAGATTTGTGGCAGCCCCATCCCTGGAAGTGTCCAAATCCAGCTTGGATGGGGCTTGGAGCAACCTGGGGTGGTGCAAGGTGGAGTGGAGTGGGATGATCTCTGAGGTCTCTTCCAACCCAAACCATTCTGTGAGTGGTTTTGTGGGCAGATGTTGCCAGCTGTGAACAAGGAGGGGCTGCCCAGCCCCATCCCTCTGCCATGGCTGCACCCAGGTCTGGGTGACACCTCTGCCAGCAGCTGGGACATGCTCCCAAGCTCCAGAGGGAGGTTTGGTGGCTCCTCAGAGGGGCCAGGAGAAGATTTGAGGCTCCTGCTGCCTCCCAAGCTCAGGAGTGCAGTGGGTGCTGCAGCACCAGGGGAGCAGAAGGCTGAGTCC
Organism: Melospiza melodia melodia; assembly: GCF_035770615.1. NCBI lineage: Eukaryota > Metazoa > Chordata > Aves > Passeriformes > Passerellidae > Melospiza > Melospiza melodia. Next base: position 92,192,855 of record NC_086198.1, on the reverse strand, counting down.
TTGTCCCTTTTCCGGGTGGATTGCCAGCATGAAGCCCCCAGGCTGGGGCTGGAGGAGCTCTGGGGGGGTTGGCAGAGCTCAGCAGGGCTGGCAGGAGCAGCTGGGACCCTCCAGCTCCTTTTCACCCTGGACTGGGCTGGGTGGGAAAGCTCCAACTCCTCATCCCACCAGATGTGTGCAAAGAACAGCTGCAAAAAAAACCCCAAAAAACCTCCAAACTCCCTGCACCCTGCTGGCACACCCTCCCTGCCCTCAAATCTGCATCCTGCAGCTCCAGCACTGCTTAGGCTGAGCTTAACTCCAGCCAAGACAGGAAAAAATGGTCCAACAGTGATTTAACACCACGGGTTTTGGCATGGCAGCTCTTCTTCCTCTCCTGCACACAGGATGGAGGCGGTGGCTGTGCTCAGAAGTCTCAGTGAGGGGCCAGGGCTGGCTGTGGTTGGGCCAACACCAACCTGTTCTTGGTTTTGGGATGGGGAATGCCAAGGCTCATCACCTATTGAGATGTGCAGGAGGCAGAATGCCCAATAAATTCCTTTTGGGCTGTAGGAGAGGCAGAATTCCCAATAAATTCCATTTGGGCTGTGGGAGAGGCAGAATTCCCAATAAATTCCCTTTGGGCTGTGGGAGAGGCAGAATTCCCAATAAATTCCCTTTGGGCTTTGGGAGAAGCAGAATTCCCAATAAATTCCTTTTGGGCTATGGGAGGTGCTGCCACATCAAAGCAGCAGATGAGAAGGACAAAAACATGCAAAACCAGGATAATTTAATTTTTTTTATTTACTACATTGGGTCATTACCTTGAAATCATGACACAAAAATAATGTTTTAATAGAAATATTTAACAAATATTTTAAAAATCATATGTTTTAATAGAAATAACATTCCCAAACCTCACAGGACAGAGGAGCAAACACAAAAATACAATCAGAGTGACCTTAGGTAGCTCAGAGGTGGATAAAATAAACCCCTAGGAGAAAAAAAATAGGGAAATGGACAAAAATTAGGGAAAATAAACCCCAGCTAAGGAAATCTGCTGGCTGAAATTGCTGAGCCACATGGAGAGGGATCTGCAGGGAAATGGATGCACAGAAGGTGGAAAAGGCTCGAGCCCTGCAGCCTCCTGGGGCTGTGTAGACACAGTGTGGTGGCCCCCTCAGATGGAGGGAGCTGATGGAAAATGGAAATATGCCCAGCTGGCATGGCTGGCATCCACATTTATCTGAAAAAATGCCCTTCAGGGCACTTCTCCTCCTCCCTGGTTGGAGCTGCTTGGCTTCCAACCCATCTGGGGGATTTGCCAGCACCAACCACTGATTCACTGACCTCCAGCACGAGATGGAAATGGGTTATTTAAAGGAAAAATAAAATCTCTTGTGGGTCATGCAAGATGAGTGTTTCAGAGTAATTTTAAGTGTTTTTCTGAGGGAATTGTGAGGTACCTGCCCTTGAGGAGCTTCTGCAAGGAAGCCAGATTGGGTGCCTGGTGGTGCCTGAGCTCTCCTGCTCTCTGAACTCTGTATTTCCAGGGAGGAAAGGTAGGGGGTTGGACTGGCAGATGGTCTCTGGAGGTCATTTCCAACCCAAATTATTCTATAATTACAGAATCATGGAATGGTTGAGTTGGAAAGGAGCTTAAAACTCATCCAGTTCTACCCCAGACACCTTCCACCATCCCAGGTTTCTCCAAACCCATCCAGCCTGCCCTTGGGCACTTGCAGGGGTGCAGGGGCAGCCACAGCTGCTCTGGGCAGCCTGGTCCACACCAAATCTCACCCTTGGAGCTGTTCAGATCCCAGGGGCAGCAGGAAGCTTTGTCCTCTCGTCCTGTTTGACAAAGAACTGGAAGCAAAATCGTGGTGGTGTTCCAGATGTGTCTGTGGGATGTTAGAGAGGTCACAGTTTTCACCCATTTAATATAAAGTTTCTTATCACGTACTAAACATTCCTTACACCAAACTCATGGGCCTGGTAGGAACTCTGGACCCTTAAGTCTCAGGCAGAAAATGTTGTAGATTTTTTTTTGTAGATTTCCAGCTGACAGAAGAAATTTCTGCTGGTGTCTGTTGGGCCATCACGTGCCCTTTCTGCCATTCAGTTGTGCAGAAAGAACCTCAAAAAAACCCAGTCCCAGTTTTCTCCATCACCCTTTTCATCTGCAAGGTCACAATTTCACAGTGACCAGCTCTTGGAGAAGATTGAGTTGCTCTGAGTGGTGGTTTCAGGTTTTAATCTGGCCTGGGAGTGTCTGAGGCACATGGTGCTCACTCATCCTTTTCTGTTTTCACTCTCAGGCTGGAAAATTGCAACATCACTTCATGCTATTTATTATTTATTATGTTTTTATTACTAATATCATCATCAGAATTTTTCTTCAAGCACAAATTGTTAAATGATGGCTCTGGATGTTTTCCAATGTCCATAACCACACCTTTCTCTTCCTCTTGCAGATGAGACTCCCATTATAGCTGTGATGGTGGCCCTGTCCTCCCTCCTAGTCATAGTATTTATTATTATTGTTCTGTACATGTTGAGGTAAGAGCTGCTTTAATGCTGGATTGCCTTGTTTGACAGAAATAATTCCTGAATGAACAGGAATGAGCCTTTTGTGCTGTCTCCCAAGCTCCAAAGGCTGACACAGCTGGTGCTTTGAAAAGAAACCTGGAAGGACAATGAATGAAAATGATGTTTGGGGTTATCTGGTGAACGATGCTCATTCCTTTCTCTGCAAAGCTGCTCCTCCTGTGGGGAATTCCTGTTCTGCCTTTCAAAATGTCACTTTTAGCAGGGTGGATTGAACTGAAGCCCTGTCAGTGTGGGGAAAAGCAGGTGAGGCTGCAAATGATGGATTGAGTAATCCAGGGAAGCTGATCACAAAGTCCTTTCAATGTGTTATTCCTTGATTCCCATCTTGATAGCAAGCAGGATCCAACATCCAAACTGTTTTGGGTACTAAACCTCACTGTGAACCTTTCACTGTGAATGGCAGGAACTTGTGAGGAGTGATAGTAATTGAAATTAAAGTCTTCTTAAGTCCAATCTGCCCTGCTCAAAATGAAGCATTCCCAGCTCCTGAAAGCATAACTAAGAATGTCTTTATTCACCTGCAGTAAACATTTTCATTTACTCACCAGCTTGGTGATTAAGTAAGCCTTAAAAAAAAAAAAAAAAAGAAAAAACCATTTCCTTAGCAGTGGAAAACTCCCCTGTGTCTCCTGGCTCCAGGCCTGCCCTCACAGCAGTGAACCTGAGGAGAGTTTTGCCTCAGGAGTTCAGCAGCAGCAGAGTTTGAGTCCTTCCCACCTGGCTTCCAGCCCTGAAAGAAAGAGTTTGTGTTCACTGCCCAATGATTCAGCAAAACTCCAAATTTCAGGCAAAATGAGCATGAGCAGCTGCTCCAAGTTAACAGCACATGGAGCAGGGATTTGCTGCAGGACAGATCAAGCTGGGCTTTGTGTGCTCTGCTGGGTCAGCCCAGGGAGCAGGGACTCCTTGGGGTGTCCTCTGGAAGGAGCACCCTTAAAGCTTCTCCTGGTTCCCAGCTCTCCCTGGGCTCCTGCAGCTGTTCCAGATGTGCTCAGTGGAAAGCTCTGCTCACAGGCAGGGTTTCAGAGCTCCTGCAGCCTCCTGGACCCACCAGCTCATCCATGAAGCCTTCAGAAAGTGTGGCAAAAAAAAAGGGAAAGAGCTCTTTGGGTGCTTCTAGATGGTTGTGATTATGCTCATAAATTCTCACCTGTAGTAAGCTGAGTCAGTGTGCTATTACCAAAATCATCCTTTATTCCTGTGTGGCCTTTTCCACATCATTGTTGTTCTTTTTCACACAGTAATAGGCAGCTGGATTAAACCTGGTTTGCATATATCCCTTGAGCAAACTATATATAGAGTTTTCTTCCATCATAAGGAAGAAGTGAGATATTGCTACTTCCAGAAGTTTTTTCTGCTCTTTTTAATTTTTCTGCTGTTAGATCAAAGTAAAAAATAGGTAAAATCTGAACCAATAACTTCCTTTCTTCAGAATTTCAGATTTTTGCTACCTTTTAGTGTCCTCCTCGTTTTGTCAGTATTCATTCTTACTCAGGTCTCATCTGGGGGGGAACCTGGGCTTCCTGCTGGATATTTACTGACTTTTCCACCCCAATTCTCCTTGGCAGGTTCAAGAAATACAAGCAGGCAGGGAGCCACTCCAACTCCTTCCGTCTGTCCAACGGCCGGACAGACGACACAGGTGAGGCCACCTGCTGCCACACAGGCTCTCCCCAACCTTTTATTTTTGTGGGCAAATATTTTTTCATTTCTATTTTGTCGTTTCCTGACCTCCTTTGTTCCATGTTCTCCATGGGTTTGGTAGACTTTGACAGAATGAAGGTTTATTTCCCAGCTTTCGTTCCACCGATTCGATGTTTGCCCTCAAGTGGTTGATATTAAAATGGGTGATCACTTCCAAAATCACTACTCACATTCCTCTTGAGATTTCAGTGTTTCTTGGACCCAAATGAGAACCTTTTTTGAAAAAAAAAAAAAGCCACATCTTTGGAGAGTAATTAAATAATTTTCTGCTCTCTCAGATTAGGATGGTCTCTGATTAAAGCTCAGATCTTCACACTGTGGACACCCGACTAACATTTCCAGGAGAAAAAAGGGAATACATTTATTTTCATTATAAAAACATTTTGTACCTCCTAAACATGCACAGATGCATTTTAAAGCCTTGTTTAGTGTTTAAATTCTTCTGCCCCTGAGCTGTGAGCCAGAGCTGACATTGAGGGTCTGAAGTTAGGCATCTCCATCCGTGTGTAGGCACTGATATGTAGGATCTGAGGAGGCCTCTTAAACTCAGTTCAGATGCTTTTTCAGCACTCCTTCCACATAAACCAAACACCTTCTGAGAAGCACTAACTGGAATTCAGCACCTTTTTTATTTTATGTTGGCTGCTAAGACCTTCCCAGCCATCTTACCTCGCTGTAAACGGAGGTGTGAACTTCATAAACGCTCAGCTGTGTTGGTGTAACCCTCACATGGCCTTTCTGGGCTCTGCTGAGCTGCACAAGCAGCAGCTGCCTCTGCTGTGCCCTCCTGGGAGTTGTTTCACAGTGGTGGTGCCAGACTTTCCATGGGAGAGAGGGAGAAGTTGGAATTCAAAGCCAGGTGGTCTCCAAGCCCAGCACTGACTTGTCCTCAGCGCCCTGTCCTGCCTCTGGGAGAGTGTAGATCCCAGAGTGTTAAACATCATAGGATCTCTGATTTTTTGAGGTTTGAAAAGTCCTTTAAGATCATCCAAGCCCCCCCCAGCACTGCCAAGGCCACCACTGACCATGTCCCCAAGTGCCACATACACACAGCTTTTATATCCCTCCAGGCTGGGGACTCCAACACTGCCCTGGGCTGGACACCCTTTCCATGAAGAAGTTTTCCTAGATGTCCAACCTGACCCTCCCCTGGCCCAGCCTGAGGCCGTTCCCTCTCCTCCTGTCCCTGTTCCCTGGGAGCAGAGCCCGACCCCCCCGGCTGTCCCCTCAGAGCCACAAGGTCCCCCCTGATCCCCCTTTGCTCCAGGCTGAGCCCCTTCCCAGCTCCCTCAGCCTCTCCTGGGGCTCCAGCTCCTTCCCCATGTCCATTCCCTTCTCTGGACACCCTCCAGCCCTTCAAGATCTTTTTGTGAGAAGCCCAGAAGTGTCCCCAGCACTGGAGGTGCCCCAGCAGTACCAGCACAGGGGACAGGCACTGCCCTGGCCCTGCTGCCATCCCAATGCTGCCACAAGCCAGGTGTCACTGTGCTCAGAGCAGCCTGGTCTGGTGGAAGCTGTTGGACCAAGATGCTCTTTATCACCCCCTCCAACCCAAACCATTCTGTGCAGACACAAGGACAGCCCTGAAAGTGGCACATGTGGGGTCCCTGTGCTCCCCTGGGCCTGGGTGGGCAGTGCTGGCCACAGGGCACAGCTGGTGGCCCCTGTGACCCCTGTGTGAGAGACAACTGCTCACTGTGAAAATTTAAAAAGGTTTATTAACCCTTGACAAAAATATAACAAAGGACTACATAAAGAAAAATTCACAGCACTGCAAACTGCCCCTCATGGGTACCACAAAGCCAGTTCACCTTCAAGGTGGATGCTCAGTCTTTTATACCCCTGGGGTTGCATCAGCCAGCCCTGGCCCCTCCCAGAGTCTGTCATTCAGCTCTTCTGTGCCATTTATCAGTGCAAACTGCTTTCCTGTGACTGGATTGGGGTCAGGTGTTGCCATGCCTCACCCCCTGAGCACCCCCAAGCTTTTCCATTCCCACTGCCCCATGCCAGGGACACCTGTGCAGCTTCTCTGTACCTGTCCTGGACAGCCCAGGCTGTGTGATGGCAGCAATACAGGGGGAAAGGGAACTGTGGGGAGAGCAGAGGACATCTAAACCACAATAACATAACCATACATCACTAAAGCTTTCCTTAATGTTCACACAATAGTCATCCCTTAATTGTGAGAGCCAACCGTCACCACATTTCTCTTCCCAGAGTAAAGCAAGGCACAGTTCTTCCCAAGAATGTTTCTGGGTTTTCACATTCTCTGAAGCCTCAGAGACAGAAAAAACAATTCTTATCTCATTTACTGCTCCTGTTTTGTTCATGAGTGGAATGCATTGTGGAAGATTGTTTACCTGAAGGGAATTGATGATTGGATTCTGGTGTGAGTGTTTTGATTCACTGACCAATGGAATCCAGGTGTGTGTGTGTCAGCTGACAGTCACGAGATTCTGTGCAGTGGAGTGCTTGGCAGATTCAGTTTAGATGTAATGTAATATAATATTATATTTTATATATATATATATATATATATATATATATATATATATATATATAATATATTATATATATTATAATATATATATTTTATATATTGTATATAATATAATATTATGTTATATATAATGTAATATGTATTATATATAATGTAATATTATATATCATATCTATAATATATATATTATATATAATGTAATATAACATATAATAATACAGTATAATAAAGTGATTAATTAGCCCTCTGATAAGATGGGATCCTCCTCAACATTCCTCCCTGCCACTGGGGGTCATCTTGTTTCTATAGCATTATCCATCCATTATAGTTACTATAATGTTACTATCCATCCATTGCAGTTGCTGTAATGTTACTATCCATCCATTCTAGTTACCATGTTACTGTCCATCCATTATAGTTACTATAATGCTACTATCCATCATTATAGTTACTATAATGTTACTATCCTTGCATGATAGTTACTATAATGTTACTATCTGCCCATTCTAGTTACCATAGTGTTACTATCCATCCATGGTAGTTACTATAACGTTACTCTCCATGCATTATAGTTACTAGAATGTTACTCTCCATGCATTATAGTTACTAGAATGTTCCTATCCATCCATTATTGTTACTATAACGTTAGTCCCCATGCATTATCCGTCTGTAACCCCTGGGTGTCCTTGCAGAGCCCCAGAGTATGCCCCTGCTGGCCCGCTCGCCCAGCACCAACCGCAAGTACCCCCCGCTGCCCGTGGACAAGCTGGAGGAGGAGATCAATCGCCGCATGGCCGATGACAACAAGCTCTTCAGGGAGGAGTTCAATGTGAGTGCCCCTGCTGCTGCCCTCAGGGCTGGGTTTAGGGCCTGCTTCTTGGTTTGGAAAGAAAGGTGTGTGCTAAGGAAGGCAGGAGTTCCCCCTGAAGTGGGAAATGTAAACCCTCTTCCTCTGCATTGTAATTTTGAGATTAAGGGGCTCTGATGTCGCTGCGACACAGCACAAAGCACCAAGACTCCATCAGAAGGGTGCCTAAGAGAGATTCATTCTAGCAACATGTTGCTTCAAGGTGTTTACATTTATTTAACAGACACATTCACGCTCCATTGGTCATAAGAAAGAAACAAAGTTCTCAATAGGTGAACAAGGAGCCACGTAATTCTGTGAGCAAGCGCAAGTCCATGTCTTTTAACTTACTCTCTTCCATCACATTGTCATGGGAATAGCCTTGGTGTCTTCCTCCAGAGAGATATGGAGCTTTCCTTATCTTTAGGAAGCCTTTGCTGGTTCACAAGAACAGCACAAAATGCCTTTTCTACACTCTCAGGCAAAGAGATGGCAGCAGGAAGCACAGAGGGCAGGGTCAGGGTGTCTGTCCTGGAGCAGGTCTGGGTGAGACAGGCTCAGCACACATTGTTCTGGCTGCCTTCAGTGAACTCTGCTACACTCTAGGGGTGCTTGGGCTGGCCTGCTGCTCCAGCCTGGGACAAACCTCCCTGCAGTCTCCCTGCCCATGAAGGGGGGTGGAATGAGGTGATCTTTGAGGTCTCTTTTGGCCCAAATCACTCTAGGACTCTGTCTTGATTTGAAAAGCCAGGTGTGTGCTAAGGAAGGCAGGAGCCCCCTCTGAAATGGGAAATGTAAACCCCCTCCCTCTGAATTATTGTAATTTTGAAATTAAGGGGCTCTCGGGCAAAGATGTGGGAGCAAGAATAACAATTCTTTATTAGGGAAGAAAATAAGAATAAAATAAAAATGCAGTGAACTAAAACAACACTGCCAGAGTCAGACCATGCCCTGCCCCCTGTGTGCCAGGGTGGTGTCCCAGCCCCATCCCAGGGGGGCTCAGCCCTCCTGCAGTGCCAGCTGTGGCTCTGCTGCAGCAGGGATCCTGCACAAGGGGGGAGTTTTCCTCTGCAGCTCCAGGGCTGCTGCAGATGGGCCTGGGCTCCCTCTGGCCATGCAGGGCAGCAGAAAGCTGCTCCTCTGGCAATGCAGGGGGCAAAGGCTGCTGGGGTGTCCCAAAGCTCAGATTGGATCCAGGTAGGAATGCTTGGCTCCTCCCCTGGGCGGAGCATCTCCCCATGGGATGCTGGGATTGGATCAGCCATGCAGGGACACTCACTGGCCATGGACAGAAGATAATTAATAATTAATGGCCCATGAACAGCAGAGATCTCCTGGAGGGAGGATTGGCTGTGGAACAGATACAGAAAACTGCCCAATGAACAGCAGATAACTGCCCCACCTCTGGCAGATGGGAATGGAATACACACATTGCCTTGCAATCCAGGACAGGGGCTCTCTTAAAGGCTGAGTGGTGGCAGGGCTGAATCTGTCCTTGAATCTGTGACAAACTGTTCACCCTCATGCTCGCTGCAGAAAGCAGAAAGCAGAGGGTTTCTAGCAAACAGCTCTTCAGAACTACATTTTCCTGGGTTCAGGAATGATCCTGGATGTCTTGGGGTCTTTCAGAGCTCCCCTGCTTGCTGGTTGCCTCCCAAGCTCTGCCCCCCAGCTCCCAGTCCTCATGGCCTTAAATCCACAACCAACCAAAAGAAAGCTTTGACAGAGAAACAGGAATGAACCCATTTTATTTCAGTGAGCTGTTAACCCTGAAACACAATGGTGACAGTGTGTGGGACAAAGGCTGGCCTTCAGCTGTGAGGAGTTCAGGCATTGTGCTTGTCCCACAAGCCCAGAGCATTTCTTCAGGGATGGCCACAACCTCTTCTGGACATTGCTGGGCCTTGCAGCTTGTGACAATGGATCTGTTTTGCCTTGTCAATGCAAAAATAATGGAATGGAATGGAATGGAATGGAATGGAATGGAATGGAATAGAATAGAATAGAATAGAATAGAATAGAATAGAATAGAATAGAATAGAATAGAATAGAATAGAATAGAATAGAATAGAATAGAATAGAATAGAATGGAATGGAATGGAATGGAATAGAATAGGTTCATTAAGGTTGGAAAATATTATCTCTTTTCCAACTGATAATCTGATAATCTCCCTTTAGTCCAACCATTAACCCAGCACTGCCAAGATCACCACTAAACCATGTCCCCAGGTGCCACATCAGTGCCACATCTACACTTTTGGCTTCTTTAACACTTTCAAGGATGGTGACTCCCCAGACTGCTGGGGCTGGTGTTGTGGCTTGACAACTCTTTCAGTGAAAATATTTTCCTAAATATCCAATCTAAACCTCCCCTTGCACAATTTAAGATTGTTCCCTCTCCTCCTGTCCCTGTTCCCTGGGAGCAGAGCCCAAAGCCCCCTGGCTGTCCCCTCCTGTCAGGAGCTGTGCAGAGCCACAAGGTCCCCCCTGAGCCTCCTTTGCTCCAGTCTGAGCCCCTTTCCATCCCCCTCAGCTGCTCCTCATCAGATCTCTGCTCCCAGCCCAGGTCCAAGCCATGATATGGCACCATGAGAACGAGGAGAAGATAAAAAAAAAGCCACTCCACTTTGTCCAGCTGCTACAAAACTTGATCCCTTTCCTGGCCGTGCTTTGATGAAACCAAATAGGTGCAATGAATGCCCAGGGAGGGAGATTTTTAGGGTTATAAATACCTGATTGCCCTGGACACTTCCTGCCGTCCTGTCAGCTGGAGGAAGGGATGGTGGATACCTCCAGAACATTCTTTGCTGTTCAGAGAGGATGTGGAATAACAGTGCTGGGGAAGCACCTCCTGTGCTCAGCTGGGAAACCCAGGGACAGTGTCCCCTGTCACCCCAGCCCTCTCTCCCCACCAAAGGCCCCCTGGGGATGCTCCTGCCATCACTGGGTGGGCTGGGGTCGTGGGGGCTTAATCAGGTCACAATTAGCAGCACTGTTAATGAGGGAATCTCACAGGAACCTCCGTGGGCTGGAATCAGGAATGAGCTCATTGGTGCTGCCGAGTGGGTTCAGAGCTGGAAGCTTTGCTGCCACCTCGTGTCCATGGGTCAGGAGATTCCAGATCTCTTTCCAGAAGGATTGGCTCTCTGGTCCAGCCCAGCTATTTAAATTGTCACATTGAAAGTTGCTGCTGGGGTGGAGGTGAGGGCTGTGGGTGGTGGGGACACATCCAGAGGGGCAGGATGCTCAGATGTGGCATTTGCCAGCACGTTGTTCCTGCTGTGCCATGAAAACCTCATGGAAAATCCTTTTTTTTTCTGCCATTTCAGGCTCTTCCAGCCTGTCCCATCCAGGCCACGTGTGAAGCTGCTTCCAAGGAGGAGAACAAGGAGAAGAACAGATATGTGAACATTTTGCCCTGTACGTGTCAGAGCTGCATGGATGGGGGGGGGGAAACACTCAGGGGCTCCTGCCAGAGCTCCCCATTCCTGGTTTTGGGATGGGCAAGGGCACAGATGAGGGCATTTCACCTCCCAGGTGGGTGGCTGTGTCTGCTTTAGCTTTGGATACCTGTGAGGAGAAGCTCCATGGAGCCAGGAGGCCGTGGAGAGTGAAAGGAATGGGAAATGCCAGAAGGGACAACTCTTGCCTGGTGGCATTGGGCAGTGGGCTGGCTTGGGATATGCTCAGATATGCACTCTGGAGGAAAAAAAATACCTTGGACAAGATCTAGGACTTCTCTGGGTTTGAGCAAGAGGAATTTGGGGGCATAAAGGTGTTTTTGCAGCACAGCCAGGAGTTTGGGCTCCACTCCAACTCCTGGATTCTCACTAGGCCAGGTGGCAGCAGAGTGGAGGGGGTTGTCTTTAATGCAGAGTTTTCATTTCCCTCCAGATGATCATTCCAGGGTTCACCTGACTCCTGTGGAAGGGGTCCCTGACTCCGACTACATCAACGCCTCCTTCATCAATGTGAGTTTTGGGGTGTGGAGGGGAGATCCCTGCCAGGGCAAAGCCAAGCAGGCTTTGGAGAGGGCTGGGGAATCACTCCTGCTGGAGCTGGGCATTTCTGTTCAACAAACAGCTGAAAAATCATAGAATCTTTGAGGTTGGAAAAGCCCTCTAAGAGCCACAAGTCCAACCATTCTCCCAGTGCTAAACCATGTCCCCAAGTGCCACATCCCCAGGGTTTGAAATCCTTGGAGAATGTGGCCAGTTGATCATCAGTGCTTGCAGGGCTGGATGTGGGAAGGGGATGGAGAAGAAATCAAGGAATCCAGCTGAAATGGAAGCAGCATTGCCCTGCTGTGCCCCTGGGTCCTTTGTGGTTGTCACCATGTGGCTCCAACCAGCTGGAAGGGTCATGTGAGAGATGCAGGCACGTGAAGCAAAGCAAGACTCAAAAGAGCTTTTTCCTTCCCTCCCCAGTAAATAAAATACACAAAACCAGTCCCTGTGAGTTCTACAGCCCCTCTTTTCCAAGGATCAATGCTGATTTTCATGTGATGCTCTGGATGCAGGGTCCACTGCAGTGGAAGGGTTGTCAGCCCTTCATTAGTGCCTTGTGCCAACAAGTGGGGTCATTCCTGCATTATGTGAGCATGGGGAGTGTTCCTGACGTAAAACATCCCTTTGCACAAGGATTCTCAATGATTTCAGCCCATCTTTGGAGCTGATTCTCCCCTCAGAGGCTGCAGCCCCTTCTCTGCACAAGGGAGAATGAGCAGCAGAGCAGATGCCAGCTCTGTTTGTTCCTGAAGTAAATGCATTTAATGACTCCTGTGTTAGAGAAATATTAATTTCTCTTCATTTTTCTTCTTCTCATACAGGGGTACCAAGAGAAAAACAAATTCATTGCTGCACAAGGTAAATTCTTGACTATTGCCATGGCTCTGTTGGGGGCAGCTGGGCTGGGTCCCTCTGCTCAGTGGAGCTGTGCCCCTCTACCCACAGCACAGCATCTTGCAGAGCTCCCCTGGTCAAAAGGAGGCCTGGCTGCTCCACAGACTGTTCCCAAAATGATTTTCCCAGTCAAAGAGCAGTGCTGGATGTCTTGGTGGACAGAGAGAAGTCCTTCCTGTGCAGTCCCATTGCTGGAGGGTGTTGTGACTTCTAGAAGCTGCTTAATTAAATCCCCCAAATCACACAATCATGGAATGGTTTTTTGCTGGAAAGGACCTCAAAGCTCATCTCATTCCACCCCACTGCCATGGACAGGGACACCTCCCACTATCCCAGGTTGCTCCAAGCTCCCTTGAACACTCCCAGGGATGGGATAGAGAGAAACATCCTTATGATCTTCAGAAGTCCAAACACATCCCTAAAACCAAAATTCCCACTCAGAGGGTAGGGATCATGTCAGCAGCAGGATGTTACCTGCCCATGGGAGTGCTTTGTGTTTCCTCTCTGGACTTGCCAGTGGGTCAGGGCATTCCTGGCCACTTTCCCTGGCTCTGGCTGGAGAAGGAGGCTGGATCAGGTTCCTCAGCACTTCCAGGCTCAGGTTAGGCTTTGGCACTGCTGTTCTCTTGGCTCACCCTGAGCCTCAGGCTTGGCAGGGGAGTGTAGGCTGAGTTAGCTTCGTGTCTGGCAGGCAGCAGGGAACTATTCCTGTGCCACACTGAAATGGGATCCCATGGCTAAAACCCAAAATCCCAGGGCAGGACTTCTTTGGACTCTGGGACAGCCACAATTCCCCTGGGTGACCTTGGGCAAGTCCGTGCTCTGTTTGTCTGATTTCCCTTTCTTGAGCTAAATATGGAACTCCTGACCATAAAACAAATCCAAACACTCCAGGTATCATGTGATAGGATTATTCCTTGGATCAGGCATGCCCAGACACCACAGCACCTCCTGTGACCTATTGGCAAGAAATGTGTTGGATCATCCCTGATGTGTGACCTCATATGCTGGGGTTTGGCCCCAAATTGTGAGAGGTTGATCCCAAAGAGGACTTCTTGTTTTTCCTTCCCCTCAGGACCAAAGGAAGAAACAGTGAACGATTTTTGGAGGATGATTTGGGAGCAGAACACAGCGACAATTGTCATGGTGACCAACCTGAAGGAGAGGAAAGAGGTCGGTGCCAGAAGCTTTCACAGGCTGGGATTTGACCCTATGGGCATGTCCTGGAGCCATTCCCAGCTTTGTGAGGGTGTCCAGAGCTCACCTGCACCTGTTTTTTCTCCCCACAGTGTAAATGTGCTCAGTACTGGCCAGACCAGGGCTGCTGGACCTACGGGAACATCCGAGTGTCCGTGGAGGACGTGACCGTGCTGGTGGATTACACCGTGCGCAAGTTCTGCATCCAGCAGGTGCCAGGGATCACCTCCCCATCCCATCCCTCCCCATCCCATCCCTCCCCTCTCCACTCTGGGCATCCCAAAGGTGTTGGCTCAACTCCTCCAAGGCTCTGTGAGAGCAGAGTTGGCATGAAATGACCCCCAGCACCCATTTTTAACCAGAGTTGTTAGGAATTTATTCCTCCCAAGAGCCTGTTCTCAGTGGTACCACATGGCCGTGCTGAGAGCAGGGAAACTGAGAGATGCCAGGGCTGAAATTCCATCCTGAAGTACTCCAGCACTTGCTGTTAGCAGTGTTTGTTCCTGCTCTCACCCACAGACACTTAATGCCTGAAAATAATCAGATTTATCCCCTCAGCTGAGACAAAATCCAGCACTGTATGTGTTGGGTTTGATTGCTTTCCCATCTGTCACCACATTTCCTTGTCCTCCAAGGAGACTCTGGGTGTTTTAGTCACTCTGTTTGTTTTCCTGCCTCTCTCAGAGGCAGGCAGGCAAGAGTTGGTGACTGTAAACCTGTCTGGACTTTGAGGATGATCCTCCTAAGCCTCATGTTTCACTCCAATGGCCTGGATGTGTGTGTTTTCCTCCTCTGCCTTTAATCCAAGGATGATCTGGCCAGAGGAGTAGGAAAGGATGGAGGAGCAGCTTCTGTTTGAGCTTGTTGGGGATGAAACATGGCAGCTGCTGCCAGGCTGCATCCACAGGCTGGCATCTCACCCCCCTCAGCTGTGGGATGTGGTGCTGGGTGGTGAAAATGTCATGTTTTGAGAGACTGATCTTTCCCAGAGCCTGAGTCCATGCCCTTTCAGCTGTGGATGCTGCTGCTTAAGCTCCATCTCGGGTCTGCACCTCCCTCTCTCTCTTCATTTTGGGGGAAGAAAGGAAAGCTGAGTGTTTCCCCTTAACCTGAGCCCTCCTTTGCCCTGCAGGTGGGAGATGTCACAAACAAGAAGCCTCAGCGCCTGGTGACCCAGTTCCACTTCACCAGCTGGCCCGACTTTGGGGTGCCCTTCACCCCCATTGGGATGCTGAAATTCCTGAAGAAGGTGAAGACCTGCAATCCCCAATATGCAGGGGCCATAGTGGTGCACTGCAGGTGAGTCCTGGAAGGCATCTATTTAAAAGGAAATTAGTATTTTTTTTCAGTCAGGACTTTTTCATTATCTTTATTTAATTTTCCTGTGTTAAACGGGGAACATGGGACATAGGGACATGCAAAAAAATGCATGAATTGAAGGAAGTTCTTGGAATCACTGATTTTAGGGTGTTACAACTCATCTGGAGGGGTCATTTGGGTTGGCTGGATGCTGAGTGAGCCAAGGTGAGCACTGATGGCATCTCTCTTGGCATGAGAAGATACCATCCCTCTCTGGGAGAAGGCATCACTGACCTGACAGATTGCCTGGAGCAATGGACTCACCTGGAGTGGTTTCAGGCACAGCAGCAACCCTGGGGGAGCCACAGGGGTTTCCACATTGCAATAAGGAGAAGCCCCATGGTTGAAGGCAGAGATGGTCACGTTTGCACCATCCCAGGTTCATTTTTTTTTCTTCTTGGGAAGCAAGAAGAAAGGACACAGATGGGCAACCAGCCCTGTATGACCCTCTCTGCTGGTTTCTGCTCTGCCTCAAGGGGAAGGGAGTCCCAGTGCTGAGCAGGTGCTTTTCCTGGAGAGCTCAGCATCCCTTTCCTCTGCCCCAAACCAGGCCATGGCAGAGGGTGGAGTGTGCACTGTGGGGTGCACTGTGCTCCCCCTCCTTATCTCTGTCTCCCAGTTGGAGCTTGGCGACTCCCCAGCTGATTCCAAGAGCTTTGTCTTCATTTCATGTCTGCTGGTCTCATTAAAGACAATCCAGTGCCACCCCCACCATGGCCAGGGACTCCTCTCACTGTCCCAAGGTTGCTCCAAGCCCTGTCCAACTTGGCCTTGGGCACTTCCAGGGATCCAGGGGCAGCCACAGCTTCTCTGGGCACCCTGTGCCAGGGCTCCTCAGCCTCCCAGGGAAGAATTCCTTGCCAATGTCCCCACCCTTGTCGTGCAGTGCCGGGGTGGGCCGCACGGGCACGTTCATCGTCATCGACGCCATGCTGGACATGATGCACACGGAGAGGAAGGTCGATGTCTACGGCTTCGTCAGCCGCATCCGCGCCCAGCGCTGCCAGATGGTACAGACAGATGTGAGTGTGCTGCTGCTGCCCTGCCCTCTGGGCTGCCATTTCCTTCACCCGCTCAAAGCCCGTGTGAGGGTTGTGCCATCCCTCATTTTGGGTGGTTATCTCGGTTTGGAGACCCAGGTGTGTGCGAAGGAAGGCAGGAGCTTCCCCTGGAATGGAGAAAATGAACCCCTCCTCTCTCTGAATTGCTATAAATTTTAAATTAAGGGGCTCTCAGGCAACAAAAATTATGGGAGCAGGAAATAATAGTTCTTTAATAGGGAAGAAAATAAAAGGATAAAATAAACAATGCAGTATACTAGAACAACACTGACAGAATCAGAACCCAACCTGACACCCTGTGGGTCAGGGTGCTGGTAGCAGTGCCATTGGAATTGTGGCTGCAGCCCTCCTGCAGTGTCAGGGGTGGTTCTGTTGGAACAGGGATCCTGGAGAAAAGGGTGTAGTGTTCCTCTGGGAATCCAGCGGAAGAGGCAGCTGCTGTTCCTCTGGGAAATCCAGTGGGGAAGCTGTGCTGGTGTTCCAGAATCTCCAGATTGTATCCAGGTAGGAATGGTTGGCTCCTCCCCCTGGGCTCACATCTCCCAATGGGATGCTGTAGTTCTTATCAGCCATGCAGTGACATTCAATAGCTGTTATCAGCAATGTCCCCTTCTGAGGGAGGAGTGATTGTGGAAGAGATAAGGCAAACTGCCCACTTGACAAAAGACAACTGCCACACAGATGGTATAGAGTACATCTTGCCTTGCAATCTGGAGCACCTGCCCTCTGGGCAGGCATTTCCTTCACCCACTCAAAGCCTGTGTGAGGGTTGTGCCATCCCTCGTTTGGGGTGATGCTTCATCATGTGGGCTCTACATGGGGTCCTTCTTTTCTTAATCGCCTTTGTAGAATCATTAAATCATTTAGGTTGGGGAAGATCCTTAAGATAGAGTCCAACTATTCCCTTAACACTGCCAAGGTCACCACTGATCCATGTCCCCAAGTGCCACATCCACATGGCTTTCACAGTGGTGGTGCCAGACTTTCCATGGGAGAGAGGGAGAAGTTGGAATTCAAAGCCAGGTGGTCTCCAAGCCCAGCACTGACTTGTCCTCAGTGCCCTGTCCTGCCTCTGGGACAGTGTAGATCCCAGAGTGTTAAACATCATAGGATCTCTGATTTTTGGGATTGGAAAAGCCCTTTACGATCATCCAATCCCCCAGCACTGCCAAGGCCACCACTGACCATGTCCCCAAGTGCCACATACACACAGCTTTTATATCCCTTCAGGGATGGGGACTCTACCACTGCCCTGGGTAGCTGTGCCAGGGCTGGACAACCCTTGCCATGAAGAAATTTATCCAGTATCCCACCTGACCCTCCCCTGGCACAGCTTGAGGCCATTCCCTCTCACCCTATTCCTTGTTTCCCCCTGGCTGTTCTCTCCTGTCAGGGAATCTTGTGGCGCCACAAGGTCCCCCCTGAGCCTCCTTTTCTCCAGGCTTGGAGAACACTTTGTGTCACATCTGCTTTGCTTGGTGTGGTAAATAAAGAAGCAGTCCCCATTTGGTGGCAGGAAGGTTGTCACTCAGTTTTTTGGGGTCTCAGAGGGTGGGCAGGGGTTGGTGGGTTTGCACCCAGCATGTCCTCACTGGGCATGGCAGGGAAAATAAGCAAAGTAACTCATATGGCTAGAGGGGGAGGTGCAGTTATGAGCAGGGCAATTTTAAAAAGAAAGATTTCAGAGAGACTCAGACTTGCTTTTACTCCTTCCTTGTCCCTGCCCCCCTGCAGATGCAGTATGTGTTCATATACCAAGCACTTCTGGAGCACTATCTGTACGGTGACACGGAGCTGGAGGTGACCTCCTTAGAGATCCACCTCCAGAAGATCTACAACAAAGTGCCAGGGACCAGCAGCAACGGGCTGGAGGAGGAGTTCAAGGTGAGTGAGGCTGTTGTCCTCTCCTGGTGGATCTGATGGGATGGTGCAGGGATCATCTGGCACTGGGTGGCTCTGAACATCCCCTCTGCTCTGCTCCTTGCCCTGCAGAAGCTCACTTCAATCAAAATCCAGAATGACAAGATGAGAACGGGCAACTTGCCAGCCAACATGAAGAAGAACAGGGTGCTTCAGATAATTCCATGTAAGGCTTGTTTGGCTGAGGGTCTGGTGGGTGTGGGCACAGGAATTGGGTGGAGAAGTGGGGCAAACAGCGACCTTGTGATGTTCAAAGAACAGGGCAAAGTCCTGCCCCCGGACTGGGATCACCCAGCTGGGTGGAAAAGCAGCTTGGAGGAAAGGACCTGGGGGTCCTGACAGACTGCAGCCTGAACCTGAGCCAGCAAAGTGCCCTTGTGACAAAAGGGACAGTGGTGGCCTGGGCTGGGGGAGACAAAACTCTTCCAGCAGGCCCAGGGAGGGGATCCTGCCCCTCTGCTCAGCACTGGGGAGGCCACACCTGCAGCACTGGGTGCCAGCACAGGAGGGACATGGACAGACTGGGGACAGCCCAGGGAGGGGCTGGAGCATCTGTGCCCTGAGGAAGGGCTGGGAGAGCTGGGACTGCTCACAAGGAGAAGAGAAGGTTCAGGAAGGGCTGAGAGAGCTGGGACTGCTCACAAGGAGAGGAGAAGGTTCAGGAAGGAATGGGAGAGCTGGGAATGCTCACAAGGAGAGGAGAAGGTTCAGGAAGGGATGGGAGAGCTGGGAATGCTCACAAGGGGAAGAGAAGGTTCCAGAAGGGATGGGAGAGCTGGGACTGCTCAGAAGGAGAAGAGAAGGTTCCAGGGAGAGCTGGGACTGCTCAGAAGGACAAGAGAAGGTTCAGGGAGAGCTGGGAGAGCTGGGACTGCTCACAAGGAGAGGAGAAGGTTCCAGGAAGGGCTGGGAGAGCTGGGAATGCTCAGAAGGAGAAGAGAAGGTTCCAGGGAGAGCTGGAAGAGCTGGGAATGCTCAGAAGGAGAAGAGAAGGTTCCAGGAAGGGATGGAAGAGCTGGGAATGCTCAGAAGGGGAAGAGAAGGTTCCAGAAGGGCTGGGAGAGCTGGGAATGCTCAGAAGGAGAAGAGAAGGTTCCAGGAAGGGATGGGAGAGCTGGGAATGCTCACAAGGGGAAGAGAAGGTTCCAGGAAGAGCTGGGAATGCTCAGAAGGAGAAGAGAAGGCTCTGGGGCCTCATCCCTGTCCATCCACACCTGCAGAGAGGACAGAGCCAGGCTCTGTCAGGGGTGGCCAGGGACAGGACAAGGGGCTGTGGGCACACACTGACCACAGGAGGGTCCCTCTGAACAGCAGGGAACACATTTTGCCTGTGAGGTGCTGACACAGGTTGCTCGGGGGTGTTGTGGAGTCTCCAGCCTGAAGATACTCAGACTTTCTCTGGACACACATGGGCAACCACGCCTGCATGACCCTCTCTGCTGGTTTCTGCTCTGCCTCAGAGGGAAAGGAGTCCCAGTGCTGAGCAGCTCCTTTTCCTGGAGAGCTCAGCATCCCTTTCCTCTGCCCCAAACCAGGCCATGGCAGAGGGTGGAGCTGTCTGTCCTTGTCCCAGCCAGGTGCACTGTGCTCCCCTTCCCTTATCTCTGTCTCCCACTTGGGGCTTGGTGACTCCCCAGCTGAAGGCCATGCAGGTTATCCCAAATCTCAGATGGTTTTGTTCTGTTCCAGATGAGTTCAACCGAGTAATCATTCCAGTGAAGAGAGGGGAGGAGAACACAGACTATGTCAACGCTTCCTTCATTGATGTGAGTCTTCTCCAATCTTCTTCCCATCTTCTCCCAATGGAAACCACCCCATGCTGCTTCCTCTGGGAAGAATTTATCGCAAATACTCCTTTTATGGGTTTTGTACAGCTCCCTCCATGTGACTTTGTGTCAGTGGATGGTGTTGGTTTCTTTCTCCAAGAACCCCCCAGATATATCCAGCTCCTTGTGGGAGAGGAGAACTGGAGCCTGAGCAGACCTTCCAAATCCTGGGCTCATTTCTGCCCCTCTGGGCTCTGCTGATGGCTGTGGAGAATGGATCCATGTATCCATGGAAATAACACAGCCCTGGCCATCTGGTCAGAAAACATCCCCCAGATGAGCTCAGGGAGCAATACACAATCCCAAAACCTTGGAGAGTGGCCAGGTCAATCCCATTACACCTGTCTGGGTGGTGGCAGGAGGAGAGGCAGGGAGGTTAAGTGTTGTCCTCACTCTGAGGAGGAGATAAGTGATTGTACATCCTTCCCTCCTGAGCAATCCTGTGGACTCCAGGGAGACATCTCAGATGAGTATTGATCTCCATGCAGTGATGCCAGTGCTGGCCAAGGCACAGACCCTGCTCTTTTCCAGCCCAGTTTCTGTTTTCCCCTCCTAATGACACAGGGCTTTTTTTCCCCAAAAAGGCAATCACTGGGTTTGCCACTAAAACCACTTAATTCCCAGTTCTAACACCCCTAATTAATTGCTCCCTGAAATCTGCTTTGCTGGGTGCCTGCTGTGGCTGTGGGAGCAGCCAGGAGCAGCTGCCTTGTTGTACATCCAGATCAGAAAATTTCCATGGCACGTAAGCAATTTGGGCTGAGGATTCAATTTCCTGCCTCTGCTGAACTTTGCTTAAATGACAAACTCCAAATGACGAAGCATCTGCAGTCACAGTCTGCAGGGAGGGCACAGGGGACTCACAGGGGTTTGGAAACAAAAACTCTTTGTGGCTGTGGAGGAGCCAGAGTCATCCAGCCTTCCTGCTGGTTTCACACATCATAGAATGCTCTGGCTTGGAAGGGACCTCAAAGATCAGCCAGTGCTGTTTAGTTTTGCTGACTTCTTCCAAAAATCCCTGTGGCATTTTTGGGATCCCCCGTGGCAGGAAGGAAATTACGAACCTGACTCCATGTTCTTAGAAGGCTAATTTATTATTTTATGATATTATATTATATTAAAGAATGCTAATCTAAAACTATACTAAAGAATAGAGAATGGATACTTACAGAAGGTTTAACAAGATAATAAAAACTGGTGACTGACTCCTCAGAGTCCGACACAGCCTGACCATGATTGGTCATTAAGTCAAAACAATTCACATGTTGGATAAACAATCTCCAATCACATTCCAAAGCAGCAAAACACAGGAGAAGCAGATGAGATAATATTGTTTTCATTTTTCTCTGAGGCTTCTCAGCTTCCCAGAAGAAATCCTGGCAAAGGGATTTTTCCAGAAAATGTGATGGTGCCAAATCCCCAGTAAAAGTTGTACTTGGAGCTAAGGCAAAGCTCTGCTCCAGCACTCAGAGCTTGTTAGGTGTACTGGAAACCCAAATGGATAAATCTGGGTGTGTGTAGGGGGTGTGATCCTCCCAAAATGGAGCTGAGCTCGGTGGGCCAGCCGTGTCCAAGAGGTTCCTGCTGCTGGTGCACTGACCCTGCTCCCACATCCCAGGGCTACCGCCAGAAGGATTCCTACATCGCCAGCCAGGGGCCGCTGCAGCACACGATAGAGGACTTCTGGAGGATGATCTGGGAGTGGAAATCCTGCTCCATAGTGATGCTGACAGAGCTGGAGGAGAGAGGCCAGGTAAGCTCCTGGGTTATCTGCACTAAACAGCAGGGAGGTAAATAAATGAATGAACAGCAGGAGTTTGGAATGGGATGATCCTTAGGGTCCTTCCAGCCCAAACCAGGCTATGATTCTGGGAGTTTGTGAGGTCTGTGGGATCCCACTGTTAGCACTGAGCAACACACAATCACAGAATGATTAAATCATAATCACAGAATGATTATATGCATGTGCTTTTATTGAGGAGTTCTGGGTGTCAGGGGTACAGACCCAAATTTCACTCCAACATGGGTTCAGGGTGAACACTTTTATACTCTTATCATTAGATAACTACATATTAATTATTAAACTTGTATTGTTCTATTGAATGCATTGATCTCATCCAAGCATGGATTCTTGTGATCTCCATCAAACCCCCCAAACATGGTTTCTCATGATTCTTGTTACTGTGGGAGTACCAGTTGTTGGTTTCTCCAGATTGAAGGCACTTGAGACAGTAATTCATGTTCACACTCAGGTGTTTATTATTTCTTATCAGTCTTATCAGTAAAACAGTCTCACTGCTGTGAGTTCTGCAGCTTTTCATCAGAAGGCACAAAATGGCCAACAATCTCTTGTTCCAATGGCTTTTCAGACTAAACTATCCAATTAAGAACTGACACCTGGATTATTTTCCCTTTTAACCCAATAACTGACCCCAAAGAGCTGCAATGCAGACTTTTCTGCCCAATCACAAAATGCCACCCAAACCCATGGAGAAGGAAGAAGAAACCCAGGATGACACCCTGTGCCCTCCATCTTGCTGCTATCCACAACCCACTAAAAATCCCAAACCCTAAATTTCTCACCCAGTGACACACCTACACTGCTCTCTATAATCTATTTCACACTTTTGTGGATTCCAGTCTATCTTGAATCTGGGAAACTTTCTCTATGAATGAGGGTCAGAGTCAGTGCTGCCCTGGGGATCAGGGCACCCCAGAGCAGACAGAGAAATACTCCCAGTGCCCTGGGTTTGCACAGGTACAATTAAACAGTAATCATATCCAATTACCAAACAATCATCACATTTAACAATCATATCATTTATCATAGTCATTAAATTATTATACCAGTGCAGTTTTGCATGATCCAGTAAAGCTCAACACCACCTGGGGTTGGGCAGCTGCCAGGAGATTCTTCTATCCAAATCCGTGGGAAAAATAGAGGGTTACTCACCGTGTGGCCTCCTTTGTAAGAGCCTGAATGAGGGATGTGGGACTCCAGGGGCTCTCCAAAATGCAGTTTATTACATCCAAGATGTCACAGCAGTCCAGGGCTGTGGGTGACAGAGCTGTGCCTACAGCTGTCAGCTCCAGCTGCAGGCAGGCCTGGAGACCCTGAGTTTAGGTTACAATGCATTATAGACTTTTCTTTTTGTTACAATGCATTCTATACTTTTCTTTTGGTCACAATGCATTATAGACTTTTGTCTGCTGAGCATCTTCATACAGTAGAACCAATCTATACCTTAACTTTTATCTCTAGCCTATCATAACTACTGTAATTACCATATTCATGTCACTGTTCTCCAATCACTAAAAGTCAGTGCATTACAGTTTAAGCTAGAAGTTGTTTTTCAGTTTTCTTGCAGTGCAAAATTCTGAAACCTTTTTTCTACTTGCAACATTTGCTGACTTGTTTGCCTGTGCTCTCTTTCTGCTTGGCAAAAACATCTTCTTGTTTGGGGTGGGTTTATCCTTTGCTCTAAGCCATAAAAACCCCTTCTCACTAACACACCCTTTGCCTCCTTGGTTATCCAGTGAGACTGGCTCAGCAATTCTTTTCTTCTATATCAAAACTTGCTTCCATCTCTATTCCTTCACCAAACTCTACACTCAAGAATCTTTCTGCTAAGCACACACATCTGTGAGACTTCCTTGTCAAAACTTTCATCCTTCCCAACCCTCCTGTGCTGCCTCCTCAGGAGAAGTGTGCCCAGTACTGGCCGTCCGACGGCTCCGTGTCCTACGGGGACATCACGGTGGAGCTGAAGAAGGAGGAGGAGTGTGAGAGCTACACAGTGAGGGACCTGCTGGTGACCAACACCAGGGTAAGAGCCTGGCTGCTCCCCCTTGGTGGGGTGGGTGGTGTTTGAGGGTCCCCAGGATGAGGGAAGAGATGAGAGTCTTGACTCTGTGTTTCAGAAGGCTGATTTATTATTTTATGATATATATTATATTAAAAGAAAATTATATCCTAAAGAAATAGAGGGGATTTCATCAGAAAGCTAGAAAGGAATGAATAATAAAATCTCGTGACAGACTTAGAGAGTCTGGCACAGGTGGCTGTCATTAATTAAAAACAATTTCACATGCTGGGGAAACAATTCTCCAAATCACATTCCAAAGTAGCAAAAGATGGAGAAGCTTCCCAGCTTCTCAGGAGAAAAGATCCTAGTGAAAGGATTTTTCAGAAAATATGTCTGTGACACCTGGGGACCTCTGCGTGCTCCTGGGTTTCACTGCCATGAGCCCCTGCTGGTGTTCCCTCAGCTCCATCAGCTCCCCATTGTCCCAAAGGGATTTTATCCCTGTACCCCTGTCCTGCTGCTCATTCCTGCTGCCCTCACCACCAAGCCTCCCTCCTGCTCCCCATTCCCCACACTTCCCTTCCTCCTTGCCCTGGAAATGCCATTCCTCCACAAGCAGCTTTCCTGCAAGGAATTTGCTTGCTTCTTCCAAAAATCCCTGTGGTACTTTCAAGGTCCCCCATGGCAGGAAGGAAGTGATGAATCTGACTCCATGTTCTTAGAAGGCTAATTTATTTTTTTATGATATTACATTAAAGAATGCTATATTAGAACTTATCTCCCTCCTACCCCCCATTCCCCACATTTCCCCTACTCCTTGCCCTGGGAATGCCACCCCTCCACCTACAAGGATTTTGCTTGCTTCTTCCAAGAATCCCTGTGGTATTTTCAGGGTCCCCCATGGCAGGAAGGAAATGATCAATCTGACTCCATGTTCTTAGAAGGCTCATATGATATTATATGATATTATATGGCATTATATTATATTATATTATATTATATTATATTATATTATATTATATTATATTATATTATATTATATTATATTATATTATATTATATTATATTATATTATATTATATTATATTATAATTATATTATGCTATACTAAAACTTATCTCCCTCCTGCTCCCCATTCCTCACATTTCCCCTACTCCTTGCCCTGGGAATGCTGCTCCTCCCCAAGCAGGGATTGTTACCCCAAAGCCCTGATCCCCCCTGGGTTCCTGGGTGCAGATCCCCCAGCCTGACCCGGAGCTGTGCCCTCCCCACAGGAGAACAAGAGCCGACAGATCCGGCAGTTTCACTTCCATGGCTGGCCAGAGGTTGGGATCCCCGGGGATGGGAAGGGGATGATCAACATCATTGCAGCGGTGCAGAAGCAGCAGCAGCAGTCTGGAAACCACCCCATCACTGTGCACTGCAGGTAAAGAGCCTGGCTGGAGCAGCTGGGCCACCCCTCTGAGGGATCTGCTCCACCAGGAGCTTGGCAGATGGTCACAATCCCAAATTGTGTCCTGGGTAAAATGGGAGAGGCTGGGGTGGGGTGTTTTTGGGGTTGTTGGGAGGAAATGGTGAATCTGACTCCATGTTCTTAGAAGGCTAATTTATTATTTTATGATCTATATTGTATTAAAGAATATTAAACTAAACTGGACCAAAGAATAGAGAAAGGATACAGACAGAAAGCTAAAAGATAATAATGTAAGCTCGTGACTCTTTCCAGTGCCCTGACACAACTTGATGCTGATTGTTCATTAAATGAAAACAATTTACAAGAAACCAATGAAGCAATCAATCACCCGTTGGTAAACAATCTCCAAACCAGCAAAACACAGGACAAGCAAATGAGATAATATTGCTTCCCAGGAGAGAAATCCTGGGCAAAGGGATTTTCCAGAAAATATGACAGTGGCACTGGGGCAGGGCTGACTCCTCTGGATTGTCCTCTGGGCAAAGCCATCAGGGGTGTTCCCTCAGCTCCTGGTTTCTCTTTCCCAGTGCTGGAGCAGGAAGAACGGGCACCTTCTGTGCACTGAGCACTGTCCTGGAGAGGGTGAAGGCAGAGGCCATCCTCGATGTCTTTCAGACAGTCAAGAGTTTAAGACTACAGAGGCCACACATGGTGCAGACACTGGTAGGTGCCTCCTGCCCCACCAGAACCTCAGCAAGGATGGGCTGGGGGGCTCAGTGCTGAGCAAAAACCTCTTTGGTTCAAGGTTTTTGCTCTCATGGAAGAGGGAGTAAGGGGAGATGTGGGTTCATCATCCCTGGAAGTGTCCAGGGCCAGGCTGGATGGGGCTTGGAGCAACCTGGACAGTGGAAGGTGTCCCATGGCAGGGGGTTGGAGCAATCTCAAGGTTCCTTCCAACCTTCAAGGTTCATTCCAACCCAAACCATTCTGGGATCCATGATTCTGTGAGGGTGGGCCAGGAGCTGTCTCCCCTTCCTCTTGTTAAGGCATCAAATGCCTTTAAAGCACTGACAGAAGTTGTAGGAACCTCCTTAGGGACATCCTCAGCCACAATCCATACATTAATGAGCTGAAACTCCTGGAAGAATGTCCTGGAGTGGCTGTGGAACCCTGCACATGGTAGAGTTGGGGCTGGGTGGGGTCTTGCAAGAGGGGTTTGCTCAGGGTTTTAGAAGAAAAACCTTTTGGGATCCAAACAGAACCTCAGAGAGGGAAGGGGAAAGCAGAATTTCTTTGGCCACGAGTACCCCAGGAAGGGTTTGGGGGTCACAGGGAGGTGGGGCCTGCTCTGGACACCTGCCCAAGCTGTCTGAGGTGTGGATTTTCCTGCTGTGACCCTGCTCTCTCTGAACTCCCACAGGAACAGTACGAATTCTGCTACAAGGTGGTGCAGGAATACATCGACGCCTTCTCAGACTACGCCAACTTCAAGTGAAGAAAAACAGGAACAAAAAAAATCCACACCCACCCTCCCTGAAACAAATGACAGAAGAGTTGCCTTCTTTAATATTTTGTAATATTCTGTTTGTTAATATACCCCCCCAAACAAAACAAAAAGCAAAACCTATGTGTATATATCTTAACTGTTTTAGAGGTTGGTACCATAAGCTTCATATTAGCTGGAGATTTTATATGTAGCAAAGTGTTAGTGCAGATACTGTTGGCTCCTTTTTTTCCAATGTTTTATTGGGGAATTAAATAGCTTGATGTTTGGATTAATATTGTCATACCATCTCTCTTCTGGAGAGTTGATACAGGCTGTTATTTTGTTTGTAAATCTCTTTTTTTTTTTTTTTTTTTTTTTCTTGAGGGAGTAAAACCTTTTTAAAAAAAAAAAAAAAGGAAAGAAAGATATCCTGGATCTCATCTGAAACAAAACCCAAACCCTCCCCCATCAGCACAACCCCACCAGCACAAGCTTTTCCAAACCTGCAGGGAAATGGTTTCACATTTTTCTGCTGGTCAGCTCTAAAAAAAAAATGAGGAGAAAAAACCAAAAAGCTCATTCTGTGTGTGTGTTTATATATAAATACCCTCATTTTTGTAGCAAAAGCTAAAATACTTTCTTCTCTCGCGGTCAGGCCACCATGTACTGCTGGTTTGGAAACTGTAATTGCCACACAACAGCACCCAAATGCTGGGATTTCAACCCCAAAAAAGCAAAACCCAGAAAAACAAAAGGATTTTTTGCTCCCTGAAGGAAAGGTCTGTGTGTTTGGAGCTGGATTTTAGGGCAGGGGTTTGGGCTGGCCCTGTGGCCCTGAGCTGAGGGTGGACACTGCCATCCCTGCTGGGGCTCTCTGTACCAGGTGAGCTCCATCCCCAGCTGCTGGGGGAGATGTCAGATTATTTTTCCTGGCACCCTGAGAGATCTCAGAATGAGGGAATGGTTTGGGGTGGATCTCATAGAATATCCAATCCAATATCCATGGCAGGGACACCTCCCATTGTCCCAGATCTCTCCAAACCTCATCCAGCCAGGCCTTGGACACTCCCAAGGATCCAGGGGCAGCCACAGCTTCTCTGGACCCCCTGTGGCAGGGCCTCACCACCCTCCCAGGGCAGGATTTTTCCCAAATACCCACTCCAGGCCTGCTCTCTTCCAAGAAAAATCCAAAGGCTCACAAAATATCCTGAAGAGCAGAGGTGCACACTTGTATATTAGAAAAAAACAGGTTAATATGGGTGATTTTATTATTTTCTTATGAAGCAGAGGCTGAGGAAAGACTTTCCTTGTCCCTCCTGCAGTCAGGGGCACCATGGCCAGGTTAATGGGGGAGCTCCATCCCCTCTGCAGGCGCTGGCAGAGCTGGTTTGGAGCAGAGGCTTCACCCCCAGGATTTCTCTGGACACCCCAACAGTGCTGGGGAGCACAGGGTGGGTGGCAGGGCCCAGGAATGTTGACAGGGATGTCCTAATCTCAGGATATGGGGTTGAAATCCTGGAAATTCTGGGTAAAACCAGCCCTGGAGTCAGAGTATCCAAGTATTTTCAGCTTTTTCCAGCCAGGCAGGATTCAGTGGAGGCACCCAGGCAAGGGGGCACCCTCAGAAACCAAAAACACCCCCAAAAATTGCTTTGCTGCTGCCACCATCCCCACTTCATCACCTGGCACCCCTCATGAGCCCCAGTTGCTAACAAATTCCAGCTCCTAAATTTTGGGGGCTTTGGGCCAAGGCTGTCACACTCAGAACTAAATGTGGTGACCCCAAAGGAATGGGGACCCTCCTTGAACAGGAGGGTTTCATTTGTCCCCACAGGTGCTCCACCAAGGAACATGGACCACCCCAACAAGTCCCTCCATTTCCCTTTTGTCCTCCATCCCCAGGATCTCAGGGTGTTTGGGGAAATTTTGGGGTGCCAGGAGCTGCCTTGAGCTTTTGCCACAGCATCTGCACAACCCCATCCTGCATCCAACTGCAAATATCAGGGAGATGAGCAGCTGCTGGAGATAATCCAGGGCCAGATCCTGCCTAAATCCCCTTCCCAAACTCTGCCACATCCCCTGAGCTGGGAGCTGTGGGCTCCATGGCCACTGCCAGCATCCAGCCCCACTTTGGGGGGTGACAGATTTGAAATGGGGGGAGAACCAAGGAAATGGGGGCAGGGAAACTGAGGCACAGGGAATTCGCTCCTCTCCTTTCAACAAGAGCATCCATGGAGCTGCAGGGGGACAATCTGCATCCATCCCTTTCCCAGCTGCCAGGAGATGGGAAATGAGCCCCTTCTGGGGCAGAATCCCCAGAGAGGAGGCTCAGGGTGCTGTTCTGTGGTGCCAGAGAGATTTGGGGACAAGGAGGCACCGGGCACTGGCACGAGGAGGGCGATGCCATCAGCGAGGTCACTGTCCCCCGTGGGAACGGTGGCTGGGCCGACGTCACTGTCACCGAGCCCTTCAAATAGCGGTGCCTGCCCTGCCGGCCACTGCCACCACCGGCCACTGTCACCGCCGCCACCACCGGCACCGGCCACTGTCACCACCGGCACCGCCACCTCCGGAGCCCGCCCAGGTGAGGCTGCCCCGGCCATGGCACGGGTTGGCCCCGGGTTGGGGGGTCCTGCTTGCCCCAAATCAGACGCCAAAAGGGGTCTGGGGGGGTGGGGGGAGCGTCCATGCTGGATCCAAAGCCCAGCAGCACCCCGGGGTGCTGAGCCCCTCCGGCTTCCCCAGCCCCAAAGGGCACCCAGAGTGCTCACCCCCTCTGGATCTGCATCCCAAACCCACCCATGGGTGCTCATTCCTTCTGGATCTGCATCCCAAACCCACCCATGGGTGCTCATTCCTTCTGGATCTGCATCCCAAACCCACCCATGGGTGCTCACCCCCTCAGGATCTGCATCCCAAACCCGCCCTAGCCCACCTGTGGGTGCTCACCCTCTCTGCATCTCCATCCCAAACCCACCCAGGGGTGCTCATTCCTTCTGGATCTCCATCCCAAACCCACCCATGGGTGCTCATCCCCTCTGCATCTCTATCCTAAAGCCACCCCAAAGTGATGCTGGGTCATCCCCTCCAACATCTGCATCCCAAAACCCACCTATGGGTGCTCACCCCCTCTGCATTTCCATCCCAAACCCACCCAGGGGTACTCACCCCCTCTGGATCTGCATCCCAAACCCACCCACGGGTGCTCACTCCCTCTGCATCTCCATCCTAAAGCCACCCCAAAGTGATGCTGGGTCATCTCCTCCATCATCTGCATCCCAAACCCGCACCAGCACCACCCAGGGGTGTTCATCCCCTCTGGATCTGCATCCTAAACCCACCCACGGTCCTCACCCCCTCTGCATCCCAAACCCACCCCAGCACCACCCATGGGTGCACCCCCTCTGCATCTCCATCCCCCCTCACCCAACCCCTGTGCTCCTACCGAACCCAAACCGCCCCAGGCAGCACCCTCGGGTGCTCAGCCCTCCCACAGCCCCCGGGGGTGTCCCCGGAGCGGATCCCGGTGTGACAGTGCCCCCGTGTCCCCAGAGCAGATCCCGGTGTGACAGTGCCCCCGTGTCCCCGCAGCCCCAGGGGTGTCCCCGGAGCGGATCCCGGTGTGACAGTGCCCCCCGTGTCCCCGGAACAGATCCCGGTGTGACAGTGCCCCCCGTGTCCCCGGAGCGGATCCCGGTGTGACAGTGCCCCCCGTGTCCCCAGAACAGATCCCGGTGTGACAGTGCCCCCCGTGTCCCCGCACCCCCAGGGGTGTCCCCGGAACAGATCCCGGTGTGACAGTGCCCCCCGTGTCCCGCAGCCCCCGGCCATGGCACCCCGCGGGTCGCTGCTGCTGCTGGCGCTGCTGCTGCTGAGCTGCGCCCTGCCCCGCGCCCGCGGCCAGCACTGGTCCCACGGGTGGTACCCGGGGGGCAAGCGGGACCTGCGGACCCCCAGCGACCTCCAGGTAGGGTGTCCCCCGCGGGTCACCCCCCTCCGGGTCACCCCCGTCCCTCCCGGCTGATGCCCACCCCGCCCGTGTCCCCCTGCCCAGGGTTTGTGCGCCCCCCATCCTGTCCTGGGGTTAAAATCCCTCTGGGTTATCCCTGCCCGAGTTACGCTGCCCCAAATTATCCTCCCTGGGTTGTTTCCCCTCGGAATCCTGTCCCCGTCCCGCGATTATCCCCCCCTGAGTTCTTGGATTTATCTCCGCCCCAGGTTAAACCCCACTGCGGATTTATCACCCCCATGGGCTTAAATCCCCCCCAGTTTATCCCCCTGCCTGAATTACCCGGGTTTATCACCCCAGTTTATCCCCCTGCCTGAATTATCCGGGTTTATCACCCCAGTTTATCCCCCTGCCTGAATTATTCTGATTTATCACCCCCACGGGCTAAAATCCCCCCAGTTTATCCCTCTCCCTAAATTATCCGGGTTTATCAACCCCACGGGCTAAAATCCCTCAGTTTATCCCCTTCCCTGAGTTATCTGGATTTATCACCTCCCCAGGTTATCCCCCTCTCTGACTTATCCGAGTTTATCATCCCAGTTTATCCCCCTCCCTGAATTTTCCAGGTTTATCACCCCGGATTATCCCCCTCCCTGAATTATCTGGGTTTGTCACCCTGGGTTTTCCTCCTCCCTGAATTATTCATGTTTATCACCCCCACGGGCTATAAATGCCACCCCAGGTTGTCCCCCTCCCTGAATTATTCAGGTTTATCACCCCCACGGGCTATAAATGCCACCCCAGGTTGTCCCCCTCACTGAATTATCCAGGTTTGTCACCCCATGAGCTATAAACCCCTCCCCAGTTTATTCCCCTCCCCGAATTATCCTGATTTATCACCCCCACGGGCTAAAATCCCCCCAGGTTATCCCTCTCCCTGAATTATTCGGGTTTATCTCTCTGGGTTGTCCCCCTCTCTGAATTATCCGGATTTATCACTCTCACAGGCTATAAATCCCACCCCAGTATATCCCCCTCCCTGAGTTATCTGTGTTTATCACTCCGGGTTATTCCTCTCCCTGAATTATCCGTGTTTATCAACTCTACGGGCTAAAACTGCCCCAGGTTATCCCCCTCACTGAATTATCAGGGTTTATCACCCCCAAGGGCTAAAATCCCCCAGTTTTTCCCCCTCCCTGATTTATCCCCCCCCACAGTTCATCCCCTTTTCCCGTGTTTATCATGCCCTCCCATTTCCCTTCCTCCCCGAATCCCTCGCACTTCGCCCACCCTGGAATTCCCCCCATCCATGGGGTGACCCCCCCCCAATCCCGGCTGCTTTTCTCCCTTTTTTCCCCCCTCCTCCCGCAGGTCCCGTCCCCTCTGGGGCGCTGCCGTCCCCTCCCGTGTCCCCCCCGGCGGGAGGAGCCGCTGCCGGTGAGCGGGGACGGGGCTGGGGGTCCTGGGGGGGTCCCCGGGACGGGGTCTGACCCATCCTGGGGGTGCTGGAGGGTGTCCAACACCGGGACTGACCAATCCTGGGGGTCTGGGGGTCTCCGGGACCGGGTCTGACCTATCCTGGGGGTGCTGGAGGGTTCCTGGGACGGGGTCTGACCAATCCTGGGGGTCTTGGGGGTCTCCGGGACCGGGTCTGACCTATCCTGGGGGTGCTGGAGGGTTCCTGGGACGGGGTCTGAGCCATCCTGGGGGTCCCCGGGACGGGGTCTGACCGATCTGGGGGTCCCCAGGACCGGGATTGACCCATCCTGGGGGTCCTGGGGGATCCCCGAGACCGGGTCTGACCCATCCTGAGGGTGCTGGGTGTCCCCGGGACCAGGACTGACCCATCCTGGGGGTCCCCGGGAGCGGGTCTGACAGATTTTGGGGGTGCTGGGGGTCCCTAAGACTTGGACTGACCCATCTGGGGGTGTTGGGGGGTCCGGGAGACCGGGACTGACCCATCCCGGGGGGTCCTCGGGAAGGGCACTGATCCATTCTTGGGGTCCTGGGGGTCCCCGGGACTGGGTCTGACCGAGGCTGGGGGTCCCTGGGGCGGGGACTGACCCATGCCAGGGGTTCCCGGGACCGGGTCTGACCCATCTGGGGGGTCCCCGGGGTGGGGTTTGACCGATCTGGGGGTCCCCGGTACCGGCACTGACCGCTTCCCCCGCCCCTCTCCCGCAGCCCCCCGCTCTGCGCCCCTGACCGGAGGCACCGAACCCCGCGGGAGCGACCCGGGACCCCCCGAGGGGAATAAAGGGGCTGGGGGGGATCTGTGAGAGTGATGGTGATGGAGGGACTGGCGGGGCTGGCATGGGGACAGCGGGGACAGCGGTGTCCCCAGGGGGATGCCGTGCCCGGGGGGGGCGGGGGTCGCGTTCCTTGGGATCCTTGGGTGGCAATTCGTGTCCCAGGGGGCGGGCGTCCGATTTTGGGGTGCCGTGTCCCGTGGGGCTGTCCCTGTCCCCAGGCCTCTCCCTGTCCCCAGGCCTCTCCCTGTCCCCAGGCCTGTCCTGTGGCAGTGTCCCTGTCCCTTGGGGCTGTCCCCGTCCCGTAGGTGCCCGTGGGGTGTCCCTGTCCCGTATAGGGTGTCACTGTCCCCGCCGCTGTCCTTGTACCACGGGTCTCCTTGTCCCCGCCGGTGTCCGTGTCCCACAGATTTCCCTGTCCCCGTGAAGGGTGTCACTGCCCCACGAATGTCCGCGTCCCCTGCCTGTCCCTGGCTGTCCCTATCCCAGCCGGTGTCCATGTGTCCCCTGACTGTCCCTGTCCCGTGTAGGGCGTCCTTGCCCCATGGATGTCCATGTCCTACGGGTGTCCCTGCCCCGCGGATATCCGTGTCCCATGGGTGTCCCTATCCCCTGTAGGGTGTCCCTGCCCCACGGATGTCCGTGTCCTCTGGCTGTCCCTGTCCCGTGTAGAGTGTCCCTATCCCCGCTGGTGTCCCTGTCCCACGGATATCCGTGTCCCCTGGCTGTCCCTGTCCCGTGTAGGATATCCCTGTCCCTGCCGGTGTCCCTGTCCCACGGATATCCGTGTCCCCTGGCTGTCCCTGTCCCGTGTAGAGTGTCCCTATCCCCGCTGGTGTCCCTGTCCCACGGATATCCGTGTCCCCTGGCTGTCCCTGTCCCGTGTAGGATATCCCTGTCCCTGCCGGTGTCCGTGCCCCCTGGCTGTCTGTGTCCCACGGGTGCCCCTGTCCCGTGTAGGGTGTCCCTATCCCCGCCGGTGCCCGTGTCCCGTGTAGAGTGTCCCTGCCCCACGGCTGTCCCTGTCCCCTCTAGGTTGTCCCTTGTCCCCACGGGTGTCCGCGTCCCTCTCCCCTCCCGAACTCCATTTCCCATCACGCCCCGCTCCCCTTCCGGTTGCGCGGCGCACAGGTGTGACGTCACTCTCCGCGCCGCGCGGTCCGTCAGGCGCCGCCATGCTGCGGGCGCTGAGGCGCTGCCGCCCGGGGCCCGTCCCGCTCCCGGGGCTCGGCTCCGGCCCCGGCCCCGGCTCCTTCCCGGGGCTCTGCCCCGCCTGGGGCCCGCGGGCGGTGCCGGCGCGGGGCCGCAAGACCCGGCACGACCCCCCCGCCAAGTCCAAGGTGGGCCGGGTGAAGCTGCCGCCGCCCGTGGACCCCGAGGAGCTGCTGGTGGTGCAGGAGCGGTACCGGCAGCACCGGCTGGTGCTCAGCGCCCTCCGGTACCGGGGCTGCGAGGCAGGGCTGGGCCGGGCTGGGGCCGTGGAGATGGGGGCTGCAGGCAGGGGCGGCTGTGGGGCAGGGGGGGTCGGACATGGGCTGGGGGTGGATGTGGGTTTGGGTAAGGAACCGGCTGTGGGGCAGGGGAAGGTCGGGACTGGGTATGGGGCTGAGGAGGGCTGGGGGTTTGGAAAGGGACTGGTTATGGGGCAGGGGAAGGTCGGGACTGGTTATGGGGCAGGGGAAGGTCGGACATGGGCTGGGGCCGATTATGGGGCTGGGGGTGGTTGTGGGTGTGGGTAAGGGACTGGCAGGGGAAGGTTGGGACTGGTTATGGGGCTGAGGGTGGTTGTGGGTTTGGGAAAGGGACTGGCTGAGTTTGGAGCAGGAGCTGGGTATGGGGTTTTTGGGGGCTGCCTTTGTTGGGGACAGGACTGGCCGTGGGGCAGGGCAGGTGTATGGGGCTGTGGGGCAGGGGAGGGTTGGGGGTGGCTCTGGGTGTGGAGTTGGAGGCTGAATGAAGTGCTGGGGGGCTGATGTGGAACAAGAGAGGGTTGCGGGGTGGGAGGCTGGATATGGGGCTGTGAGGCAGGGGAGTGTGGCCTTGTGGCCATTTGGGGCCGCTGTGAGGGACAGCGGGGCGGTGGAGGGGTGGCTGTGGGGCACTTTGTAACGGGAGCCGGGAGATCTCGGGGGTGGGGAGGGCGGTGGGGTTTGCACTGATGAGGGGCAGGGAAGAGTGAGGATGGTGGCACTGGGAGCCCTGAGGGGCAGGGTGGTGGCACTGGGAGCGCTGAGGGGCAGGGGCAGGGTGGCACTGGGAGCGCTGAGGGGCAGGGCAGGGGCAGGGTGCTGGGTCCGGGTGCTGGGGCTGGTTCTGCTCTGGGGCAGTCCGGGCAGACCCCGCTCGGGCAGGAGCTCAGCGCCCTCCCCCGGCCCTGCAGGGCGGAGTTCAGGGCCGAGGTGCTGCAGAAGAAGCGGGAGGAGCGCCTGACCGCCGAGGGCTCTCCGGAGGAGCTGGAGGAGCACCGGCGGCTGATGGCCTGGAACGAGGAGGAGAACGGCCGGCAGAGGGCCCGCAGGTCAGCACGGCCCCTGCAGGGCACGGCGGGCACTGCTCGGGCACAGCTGGGCACAGAGAAGCTTGGGCAGGGTCATTCCTGGTTAGGAACTGGTTGGTGGCCAGGCCCGGTGGGGAATGGTCACACCAGAGGTGTCCCCGGGGCTCAGGGTGTCCCCAGCCCTGTTTGATGCCTTTGCTGATGATCTCCATGAGGGGGTTGAGTTCAGCAGCAGCAGATTTGCAGGTGGCACTGAGCTGGGTGTGGGTGTGCTGCAGGGCAGGAGGGCTCTGTAAGGCACCTGCACAGGCTGCACCCAAGGAAATGAGGGATAACAAGTGCAGGTGTGGGGTTCTGCACAGCAGCCAGGCAGGAGGGGACCTGGGGGACAGATGGACAGCAGGCTGGACACGAGCCAGCAGAGTGCCCAGGTGACCAAGCAGGCTCCTGGCCTGGATCAGGAATGGTCCAGCAGGAGCAGGGCAGGGATTCTTCCCCTGTGTGAGGCCACACCTCGAGTGCTGTGCCCAGTTCTGGGCCCCCCAGTTCAGGAAGGACTTGGAGATGCTGGAATATTCCAGGGAAAGGCAGCAAAGCTGGGGAAGGGTCTGGAACTCAGATCCCAGTAGGAGCAGCTGGGAGGGCTCAGCCTGGGCAAAGGAGGCTCAGGGGAGACCTTGTCACTGTCCTCAACTCCCTGACAGGAGCGTGCAGCCAGGATGGGTCAGGATCTGCCTGGGAGCAGAGAACAAGAGGACACAGCCTTTCCCACCCTGACTGATTCTGTGGTTCTGGGAAATCCTGACCTGTTGGAATAAATCTGCCTGTGCAGCTCTCGTGGTTCCTGTGCCTTCTGCTGCTGAGGGCCAAGTCAGGGTGCTCTGGGTGGATGTGTCACCTCCTCCATGACATTTTCCTTTCTGCCTGGCAGAGAGGAGAGACTCAGGAGAGAAGAGGAGGAGCAGAAGAGGAGGAAATCAGAGATTGCAGAGAAACAGGCCAGGAAAATGGAGGCTTTCCTGGAGGAGAAGGAGAAGGAGGTTCTCCAGCTGCAGGTAAGAGCAGCTGGTGCCTCCTGGGGAGCAGCTTGCCAGAATTCCCTGCCAGGGAGCCATGTGGGAGCCGTGGGCTTGTTTTCCACGGATTTCTCAGCTGGCAGCTGGGAACCACAAGCACCAGCGCCTTCCAGGGGTGTTGACAGCGCGTGGATAGGGAGGGAGCTTGAGCCAGAGCTCTGGGAACAGGCTGGGATAATCCTGAGGGGGGACAATCCTTGTGCTTTGCTTCAGGAGGAAGCCAAAAACTTCATCACCCCCGAGAACCTGGAGGCTCGGATCGAGGAGTGCCTGGACAAGCCCCGCAATTACAACTTCGCCATCGACAGGGACGGGCGCGTCGTCAGGCGCACGCTGCTCTCCTAGCAGCCCTGGCTCTGGTGTGCAGAGCCCCCAGAACACACAGATCCTTCCTTGGAATGTATAAATTGGCCTCAGAAGTGCTGGAGAAGGGCTCTGGCTGTGCTGCTTCCAAAGGGTTAACGCTGAGGGGAGCTTGGAGGCTGCAGCTCAGCCCTGTTGCTGTGCCTGTGATCCCACCTCCCACGTGTTTGGATCCTTCACACACACACGGCATGTGGGGGGAGCAGGAGCAGTCCTGAGGCACAGCCTGGCTCAGCTCCTCGCTGTCAGCTCCTCTGCATGCTTCCAAAGGCAAAGGAGGGCTGAGTGAATTTGTAGGAAACACTGACCTTCCCTTGTTTCTGTTGTTGGGGGAAGGAATTAATTGTAATCCTGATTTCACACTTCAAACCCTCCTTTGCACATCCCTTGGTGTGGCTGAATAAGAATGTGTCTGAATGATCCAGGATTTCTGGTGTCTCATTCCTCCCTTTAGGCTTAATTTATTCATCAATACAGATAAAATTGTAGTGGCTTTGGGTGTTCTGGGTTGTTGGGGTCTTGCAGGCAGTCAGCTTTGTCCTAAAACTTCTGGTTTTGGGCTGAGCCTGGAGTTTGCTGTGTTTCAGCCATGGTCTGCAGGTCCCTCTCCCTCCTTCCCTCCCTCCCTCCCTCCCTCAGTTCATTGACCTGAAACCCTCACTTTTTACCTCTACTTTTCCCTAAAAGTATCTTCTCCCAAGCCTGCACCTCAACCCAGCGAGCACACAAAACCCACAGACTTGTGGCTGGGTTGTTTTTCTGTCCAAGTTTTATTTCTAGTTAAGCTCAAAGCTCATCACTTCAGTCTGAATCACAGCCCAGGGTGGGGCTGGGGCGGCGATGGATGCAGGATCCTGCAGGTTCTCTCCTGGCTGGGCTACACCAACAGCAGCTCCTGGTCACAGGATGAGTCAGTGCCACAGCCCTCTGAGGGGAGACAGGGGGGAGTGTGGTGTGAAATCAAGCAGCACCCACCAGACCCCAGGGACCCCCCAAAACAGGCCCCAGAGATCTCTGAACCTGCTCCCAGAGGTCCCTGGAACAGCTCCTAAAGATCCCTCAAACAGCTCCCAGAGATCCTTGAAACAGCTCCTAGGGATCCCTGAAACAGCTCCAGGGAACCCCCAAAAGAGCCCTCAAGGACTCTCCAAAACAGCTCCTAGAGATCCCTGAAACAGCTCCTAAAAATCTCTGAAACAGCCCCCAGGAACCCCCCAAAAACAGCCCCCAGGGACCTTCTGAACCAGCTCCCAAAGATGCCTCAAACAGCTCCCAGAAATCCCCAAAGTAGCCCCCAAGGACCCCCCAAAACAGCCCCCAGGAACCTCTGAACCAGCTCCCAAGAACCCAAAAAACCAGCCCTCGAGGACTCCCCAGACCCAGCTCCCAGAGATCCCCAAAAGCAGCCCCCAGAAATGCCTCAAACATCCAGGGACACCCCCAAAACCAGCCCCAGAGAGCCCCCAGCACTGGGGTTTGCTGAGCTCCTGCTCACTCCATTCTCTGATGCTTTCCAGGATTTACAGCAGGATCCCTGCCAGTTTAATTTAGGGAGGAGGGTGGGATTTTGAGAAAAACTGATGAGAGCAGATGGGACATGGCTCCTGCACTTGCTCAGCCCCCAGAATTTGTTGGCTGTCTGTTTCCCTCTGCCCCAAACCCTCCCAGTCTCATCCCTGGCGTCTGGACTGGTCTGGACACACGGATGGGACAAAGAATCCCTTGGCCATCCTCCCCTCTCCCACTATTCTGAGAGCGCTGAATTCCCTCCCGGCTGTGCCAGGGCTGGGCACAGCAATGCCGGGATGCCGTGCCGCCCTCACCGGTGCTGCAGCAGATGCCGGGGGCGGCGCAGCTCCCTCCGGAGCCGCAGGGTTTGCGTCCCGACTCGCAGGGCGTGGGCAGGAAGGTTTCCTCCTGGCAGCGCAGCGCCTCCGTGGTGCCGATGTAGCAGCCCAGCTCCTCCCCGCAGCAGATGTTGGGCCCGAAGCAGTGGCCCTTGTTCCGGGGGCCGCAGGGCAGGCACTGCTCGGGGAACGGGGGCAGAAAAAGGTTGGGAGAAGGGAGGGATGGGGGTTGGGAGTGCTCCAAGCCCTCCCAGGACTTACCTTCCTGATGTCCATGTCCAGCACAGCCCGTTTGCCCCCGATGGGGCAGTTCTGGATGTAGCAAGCAGAGGAAATAGTCAGGAGCCCCAGGAGGCAGAGAGCCAGAGCCTTGCAGGACATGGCGGCGGGACAGGGGGGATTTGTGGCTGCTCATCCCAACTGCTGGCCCTGTATTTATAGTCCTGGCTCCTGCTTAGGGATTCTGGCACCGGCGTCACCAGTGCTCCTTAAAAACCACAAGGCATTGCTTCCCACAGCGGAGGGCTCGGCTAATAGCCAGAGGTCGAGGACGTGAGGTCAAGGACAAGGTGCTGGTTTTCTCCTCAGTGATGAGTCTGGCAGGGACGTGTGGAGGTTGTGGATGGAACTGGATGGACATGTGGAGTTTGTGGATGGACGTGTGGGGGTTGTGGATGGAACTGGATGGACGTGTGGGGGTTGTGGATGGACGTGTGGAGGTTGTGGATGGAGCTGGATGAGCATGTAGAGGTCGTGGATGGAGCTGGAGGAACACATGGAGGTTGTGGATGGAGCTGGATGGACGTGTGGAGGTTGTGGATGGAGCTGGATGGATGTGTGGGGGTTGTGGATGGAGCTGGATGGATGTGTGGGGGTTGTGGATGGAGCTGGAGGAACACGTGGAAGTTGTGGATGGAACTGGATGGATGTGTGGATGTTGTGGATGGAGCTGGATGAGCATGTGGAGGTCGTGGATGGAGCTGGAGGAACACATGGAGGTTGTGGATGGAGCTGGATGGACGTGGGGAGGTTGTGGATAGAGCTGGATGGATGTGTGGGGGTTGTGGATGGAGCTGGATGGATGTGTGGAAGTTGTGGATGGAGTCTGGGCTTGGGCCCTTCTCTGGCAGCCCCTTTGGGCCCCTGAGCTGTGGTGTGTCCCGTTGGGAACCTCTCTGGCATGGAGAGGGGAGGGACGAAGGAAGGCAGCTGCAGGTGGGATGTGTCCATCAGGAGCGGGGTGAGAAGGGTGTGTGCTTCCCTTGGCTTCAGATCCCTTTGGGTGGGAGGAAGCAGCCCCAAATCCTCTGGGATCATCCATGGGGATGTCCTTGTAGGCCCTGGCCTTTGGGGGATGCTCAGCACTGGGCTCATCCCTCTCTGGGATAACAGTGACCCCCAGCCCATCCCCGCCCACTTTCATCCCACAGCTCCAAAGCCACCTGAGAACACCAAACCTCCCAGGCAAAGGCCTGAAATCCCAAATTTCCCCACTGCTTCTCCTTGGAGCTGCACACAGGGATTCAGGGTGGTGTCCTGAGCCCCATCACCAGCACACAAAGCCCCCCCTCCTCCTCCCTGAGGGGCAGCACCGAGGATGAGGCCGAAGGCTGACGCAACCACCCAAGGTCCTGCTCACCCCTTGCCTTCCTTATCCCAATTAGGAGCTCCCAGCTTGAATAAATTTCCTTGCTGAGGACAAACCTTGACGTCCACTGAGATCATTACCCTGCACTGCCTTAATTGGGAATTAGGCAGCCCAGAGCTGGACAGCCATGACCTTTTCCTGTCCCTCTGCCTTGCTTCAAAATCCACCACTTAGCGAGGCTGCCATGAGGGCAGCCAGGTCCCTGTCACCCAGCTCGGGTCAGGGCCAGTCCCTGGGGACAAGGCAGGCACTGGCAAACATGGAAATGGCTTGGAAATGGGGCTCAGCTGCCCCAGCAGCTCAGCTCTGGCTGCAGCAGGGGATGGAGGGAGGGAATTGTCCCCCCAAAGCCCCTGTGGCTGCTCCAGGGGTGCCCAGATGTGTCTCAGGTAGAAAAGTGGGGAAAACTCCAGTTATCAGCCCCTGGTGCTTCAAGCTAGATGTAAGTTAGAAGTAAGAAGGAAATACTTCACAGAAAGAGTGGTCAAAAACTGGAATCATTTACCCAGTGAGGTGGTAGAGGCATCATCCCTTGAAGAATTCAAAAAAAGACTGGATGTGGCGCTTGCTGCCATGATCTAGTTGAACAGTTAGAACATCGGCTGGACTAGATGATCTTATAGGTCTCTTCCAGTCTTGAAAATTCTGTGATTCTGTGATTCTGTGATTTTTGCCTGATTTTGAGGTGTTCATCAGACAGAGCATTCCCAGCTCAGCTACACATTCCCAGTGCTGCAGGAATATTGGGGGTTCACATCCTGCATCTTGGAAAATCCAAGTGCTGGAGCTGGGCTGAGAGCCCAGTTCCCTCATCCCAGCTTGGAGTCCCCCATCCATGCTGGTGTCACCCCTTTCCCAATGATTTTGGGGTGATTTGGGGTTGCCCTCCTTCCCCAGGGCTGGGATCAGACACTGGATGTGGGAAGCAGGTCCTGGATCAATCCTGGAGGTCCTGGATCAATCCTGGAGGTTCTGGATCAATCCTGGAGGTCCTGGATCAATCCTGGAGGTTCTGGATCAATCCTGGAGGTCCTGGATCGATCCTGCAGGTTCTGGATCAATCCTGGAGGTCCTGGATCGATCCTGCAGGTCCTGGATCAATCCTGGAGGTCCTGGATGGATCCTGCAGGTCCTGGATCGATCCTGGAGGTCCTGGATCAATCCTGCAGGTCCTGGATCGATCCTGGAGGTCCTGGATCCATCCTGCAGGTCCTGGCTCAACCCTGCAGGTCATGGATCGATCCTGGAGGTCCTGGATCGATCCTGCAGGTCCTGGATCCATCCTGGAGGTTTTGGATCAATCCTGGAGGTTTTGGATCGATCCTGGAGGTCCTGGATTGATCCTGGATGTCCTGGATCCATCCTGCAGGTCCTGGATCAACCCTGCAGATCCTGGATCCATCCTGCAGGTCCTGGATCGATCCTGCAGGTCCTGGATCCATCCTGCATCCCCTGGGGGCACAGGGAGTGTCCCTGATCCCGCCAGTGCCAGGGAGCTCCACCTCCCGGGAGGTGCCACCTCCCTCAGGGACACTATAAAGGACGAGCTGTCCCCTGTGCCCTGGCCAGTGCCAGCCTGGAGAGACCTCGGAGCCAGGACCCTGCAGGGTAAGAGAGCCGGGAGAGGGTGGGGATACCCCAAATCCTGGGGGTGACTGGGGGATAACGGGGACTGATCCTCCCTGTGGGTGTCCAGAGGGGATGGGGAAAGATGGGACCAGCCCTGGGGGGGTCTTTGGAGCTGGGAGCCCAAACCTCTCAGCTCTTGAGGGATTTGGGGTGCTTCTTCCTTTTCCTGACTTTTTATCATTTTTAGTAGATGCTGTGCTGATTGCTGAAGGCAGCGAGGCCCCAAGTCTGCCCCAAAGAGAGGCTTGGCCACGAGGTAAGGTGACAGTGCCACATCCCAGCTGTCCCCAGTCCCCTGGGGCCGGGGGTGCTGCTGGGTGGGACCCCATGGCCAGATCCCAAATTCCAGCTCTGCCTGGGAGCTGAAAGGACAGAGCCCAAATCCTGCACCCCGCCCAGCCAAACCACTGCAATCTGGGCGGATTTGGGGACAGAAAATCCTCCAACAGCCCCTTCCTGAGCCCCAGCCAGATCCCATGGCTGCATCTGGGGACAGAAGAGTCTCCAACAGCCCTTCCTGAGCCCCAGCCAGATCTCCTGGATCTGGGGACAGAAAATCCTCCAGCAGCCCCATTCTGACCCCCAGCCAGATCTCCTGGATCTGGGGACAGAACACTCTCCAGCACCCCCATCCCGAGCCCCCCGTCACATCCCCTGGATCTGGGGACAGAAGACCTTCCAATATCCCCTTCCTGAGCCCCAGCCAGATCCCATGGTTGGATCTGGGGACAGAAGAGCCTCCAGCAGCCCCATCCTGAGCCCCAGCCGGACCCCCTGGAACCCCCAGGAGCCACCCCCAGTGCCCAGGACGATGCCAGCACAGTGCACGAGGGCTTTTATTGGGTCGGGTATGTACAGAGCCGAGCTGGGGGGGTCTGTCAGGGTAAGCGGGCCTCCCCACGCCCTGGCTCAGAGCAGGGGGTGCTTGCCCTGCTGCTGCTGCTGCTGCTGCTGCTGCCGGTTCGCCAAGTGCATGAGCTTGAGGAGCAGATCCCCGGCCGAGCCGTCCAGCAGCGTCAGGTTCTTCTCGTCCGCCGCCTCCTGAGCGCCCTCGCCGCCCTCGTCCAGGCAGGCGCTGTCCATGGTGCACGTCTCTGCCGCGGGAGGATAAAGGTGGAGTGGCTCGGGTTATTTGGGATCTTCGGGGAGGTGTTTATGGCTGGGGAAGGGGTTGGTGGCAGCCTGGGGAACCAGCACAGTTCGCACCCCGAAAATGATGGTTCAGCTCCTTCCCCTGCTAATGAACCCCCCAGGCAAACCTAATCTCCATCATTTCATTTATCTGTCCTGAGCAGGGAGCAGGGATGGGGTTTCTGGCAAGTCAGGGAGGCTGTGCTGGCCAGGAAAAGCTCATGGTGCGACGGGAAGGGGCTGAGAGCCCAGACCTTTAGAGTCAGAATGGTTTGGGTTGGAAGGGACCTCTAAGAACATCTTGTGCCATGGCAGGGACAGCTCCCACTATCCCAGGTGGCTCCAAGCCCCCTCCAACCCGGCCTTGGGCACTGCCAGGGATCCAGGGGCAGCCACAGCTTCTCTGGGCACGCTGTGCCAGGGCCTCATCACCCTCACAGGGAACAATTCCTTCCCAATATCCTGTCCATCCCTGCCCAGAGAGGGAATTGGGGTAAAAGTGAGAAAAGTCATGGCTTGAGACCACAGACTGATGGAATGGTTTGGGAAGGGACCTTAAATCCCATCCAGTGCCACCCCTGCCATGGGCAGGGACACTTCCCACTGTCCCAGGTGCCACATCCAACCTGTCCTTGGGCACTTCCAGGGATCCAGGGGCAGCCACAGCTACTCTGGGCACCCCGTGCCAGACCCTCCCCACCCTCCCAGTGAACAACTCCTTCCTTACCCCCACCCTGAACCCACCATCCCCAAATCACCTCCCAACCCCTCTTCCCCTCCACCCCTCCCTAAACCCATCCCACCCCGGCAGCTCTGCGTTCCCCGCCGAGCCCTCCCCGTCCCCTCCCGCCCTCTGTGCCCGTTCCCGGTTACCGGCGCTGCAGCAGATGCCGGGCGCGGCGCAGCGGCCGCCGGAGCTGCAGGGCCGCCCCTCGGGCTGGCAGGGCGAGGGCAGCGCGTCCTCCTGGGCGCAGCGCCGCGTCTCCGCCGTGCCCAGGTAGCAGCCCAGCTCCGCGCCGCAGCAGATGCCGGGCCCGAAGCAGCTCCCTCGGTTGCCGGGACCGCAGGGCAGGCACTGCGGGGAGGAGCTGCCTCAGTGACCCCAACAAACCCCAACAAACCCTTCGTGCACAGCCCGGGGTTAGAAACCCTCATGGGGATGCAGCCCTGGGCATGGAGCTGGAGGAACGTGTGGGGGTTGTGGATGGAGCTGGATGGAGGTGTGGGGGTTGATGGAGTTGGATGGACATGTGGATGTTGATGGAGTTGGATGGACATGTGGATGTTGTGGATGGAGCTGGATGGACATGTGGATGTTGATGGAGTTGGATGGACATGTGGATGTTGTGGATGGAGCTGGATGGACATGTGGATGTT
The DNA here is from genome assembly GCF_035770615.1 of Melospiza melodia melodia. Lineage (NCBI taxonomy): Eukaryota > Metazoa > Chordata > Aves > Passeriformes > Passerellidae > Melospiza > Melospiza melodia. Next base: position 92,148,479 of record NC_086198.1, on the reverse strand, counting down.
GTGGATGGAGCTGGAGGAATGTATGGGGGTTGTGGATGGAGCTGGATGGACGTGTGGAGGTTGTGGATGGAACTGGAGGAATGTATGGATGTTGTGGATGGAGCTGGATGAGCATGTGGATGTTGTGGATGGATGTGTGGATGTTGTGGATGGAGCTGGAGGAATGTATGGAAGTTGTGGATGGAGATGTGGATGTTGTGGATGGAGCTGGATGGACATGTGGATATTGTGGATGGAGCTGGAGGAATATATGGAGGTTGTGGATGGACGTGTGGAGGTTGTGGATGGAGCTGGAGGAATGTATGGAGGCTGTGGATGGAGCTGGATGAATGTGTGGAGGTTGTGTGGATGGAGATGTGGAGGTTGTGGATGGAGTCTGGGTTTGGGGCCCTTCCCTGGCAGCCCCTTTGGGCTGCTGAGCTGTGGTGTGTCCCGTTGGGAACCCCTCTGGCATGGAAAGGGAAGGGATGAAGGATGGAAAGCAGCTCCCCACCAGCCCCTCTTGCAGGTCTTGGAGGTGCCACGCTGCCATCAGCAATGGTGACCTCGTGTCCCGGCTTTGGGGTGTCCCCATGAGCTCTCTGTCCCCATGACCAAGGTCCCCATGCCCTCCCTGTCCCCTGTCCATGCTCTGTCCTGTCCTGCTGCCCCCAGCCCTGCAGGACTCTCTGCTGAGCCCCATTCCAGGTGCCAGCAGCACTTTGGGGCTGTCACTCCTCCACCACTGTCCCACCCCAAATCCCCTCTGCTCCCGGGAGGGTGGCACAGTGCCACGGTGCCCAGAGGTGACCCCCAGAGCCCCCTGTCCCTCCCGGGCTCCATCCCTGTCCCCATCTCCCACCCCGTACCTGTCTCAGGGCTGTGTCCCCATCCTCTATCCCGTCCCTGTCTCAGGGCTGTGTCCCCATCTCCCATCCTGTACCTGTGTCCCCATCTCCCACCCCGTCCCTGTCTCACAGCTGTGTCCCCATCTCCATCCCGTACCTGTCTCAGGGCTGTGTCCCCATCCTCTATCCCGTACCTGTGTCCCCATCTCCATCCCGTCCCTGTCTCAGGGCTGTGTCCCCATCCTCCATCCCGTCCCTGTCTCAGGGCTGTGTCCCCATCTCCCATCCCGTCCCTGTCTCAGGGCTGTGTCCCCATCTCCACCCCGTCCCTGTCTCAGGGCTGTGTCCCCATCCTCTATCCCGTACCTGTCTCAGGGCTGTGTCCCCATCTCCACCCCGTCCCTGTCTCACGGCCGTGTCCCCATCCTCTATCCCGTCCCTGTCTCACGGCCGTGTCCCCATCCTCTATCCCGTCCCTGTCTCAGGGCTGTGTCCCCATCTCCATCCCGTCCCTGTCTCACGGCCGTGTCCCCATCTCCACCCCGTACCTGTCTCACGGCCGTGTCCCCCAGCGCTCGCTTCCCGCCCCGGGGGCAGTTCTGGATGTAGCAGGCGGAGGAGAGGGCGAGGAGGCAGAGGAAGGAGAGGGGCAGCGAAGGCTCGGCCATGGTGCAGGGGAAGCTGCTCCGGCTCTCTGGCCCCGTGCTGAGAGCGCCGCTATTTATGCAGCCATCACCCCTTCCCCGGGGAGGAGGAGGAGGAAGAAGAGGGGTGGGTTCGGGTTTTTTTGTTGTTTTTCCTTTTTCCTTTCTTTTTTTTTTTTTTTTTTTTTTTTTCCTCCCAAATGGCATCCAAGCAAATCTGTAACTGAGATGATTCAGTGCAGCAGCACTCGGGGCTGGTGAATCCCACCCTTGGCTGCTCCAGGGGCACGGGCCAGCCCTGGATGGGCTTGGGAGGGTTCAGGGAGAGGTGATCCTCCAGAAGGTGCTGATTTGGGGAGGGATGGGGGTTTGGAAGAGGCATTTTGGGGAGGGATGTGGATTTGGAGACAGATGTTCATTCAGGAGATATGATTTTGGGAAGGTTTTGATACGGGAGTGATGCTGGTTTGGGATGGATGTGGATTTTGGGATGCAGATTTTGGGATGGATCTGGGTTTGGGGACAGATGTTTGTTCAGGAGATGTGGTTTTGGGAAAGATGCAGATTTTGGGATGCAGTTTGGGGAGGGATGTGGGTTTAGGGACAGATGTTCATTCAGGTGATGTGGGTTTGGGAAGGGTGCAGATTTTGAGATGCTGGTTTGGAGGTGATGCTGGTTTGGGAAGAATGTGGATTTTGGGATGGATCTGGGTTTGGGGACAGATGTTCATTCAGGAGATGTGGTTTGGGCAGGATGCAGGTTTTGGGAAGGTTTTGGTTTGGGAATGATGCTGGTTTGGGATGGATGCAGATTTTGGGAGAGATGCTGGTTTGGGAAGGGATGCTGGTCTGAAGGGGAGATGGTTTGGGAAGTGGTGTTTGTTGGGAGCTTGCTGGCCCAAGAGGAATGCTGCTTTGGGGAGGGATGGCTGATTTTGGGGATGCTGATGTAGGGAGGGTTGCTGATTTTGGGAAGGGATGCTGCTTTAGAGATGCTGCTTTTGGGAAGGGATGCTGCTTTAGAGATGCTGCTTTAGGGGAGGGATGCTGATTTGGGGTGCTGGTTTAGGGGGAGATGCTGATTTTTGGGATGCTGCTTTAGGGAGGGATGCTCTTTTAGGGAGAGATGCTGGTTTAGGGAGAAATGCTGATTTTTGGCACGCTGCTCTGTGGGATGCTGCTTTGGGGATGCTGCTTTGTAGGGTGTTGATTTAGGGAGGGGTGCTGGTTTAGGGGATGCTGGTTTAAGGAGGGATGCTGGTTTAGGGGATGCTGCTTTGTGGGATGCTCCTCTGTGGGATGCTGCTTTGGGGAGTGATGCTGGTTTGAGGGATGCTGCTTTGACTGATGCTGCTCTGGGAGGGGACACTGGAGGGGAGTGAAGGGGTTGGGGCTGGGAGAGAGCCCTGGGTGCACAAACAGCCCAAAGCAGGGGCTGGGCTGCAGCATTGGGGTGCAGGGCAGGACTCTGTCCCCAGAGTGACCCATCAGGGCCACCCACGGCTCTCCTGCCTCTTCCTCCTTTTCTCCAGGAAAGCAGAAGGGAAAGCGCTGGGAGAGGGGAGAGCAAAAGCAAAGGCAGCTCTGGGGCTGGCAGCAGCACACTCCTGTCACCATGGGCTGGCAGAAACATCTGGACAGGAAAAACACCATCATCATCCCCCTGCCCCATCCAGCCATGAACATTCCTGCTGCTCCCAGCTCCCTTTTCCAGCTACACCGAGGGCAACCTCAGCAATGTGGAAAATGAATGTGCAGAGAGGAATTCAGTGCCTGTGAGTATCCACTCTGTTCTTCTGCCCCCCAAAAATGCTGTGCCTGGCTCACAGTGACCAGGAGGGTTTGTTTGGGAGGGGGCTGGACAGTGTGGGGGTGCTGCCAGCTGTGGTCCCACTTTTGGGGTGGTTTTATCCTTATCTTCACATAAGGTGGGGAATTGAGGCAGAGAACCATAAAAATCAGCCTGGGCTTCACTTGGGGTAGCTGAACATGTTTTTCCCCTTCCCCTCATTAGTTTCCCTCATTTTCTCCCCCTCATTAACATCCCTGTTCTGCTGGACAAACCCCCCAGCCCCAGTCAGAGAGTGCAACCCTGGGTGGGGAAGGGGCTGCTCTGCCTGAGCATCCCAGAGGGAACAGTGATCCCACTGCAATCCTCCCTGGAAAACCTTGGTGTTTGTCCCAGATTGGTTTGAAAAGCTCCACAGGAAGCGATGCTGGAGGGGGCTGAACCCCCAAGGGAAACTGAGGCACGCAGGGAAGCATTTAATGCCTCAGTGCTGGGGCTCCCAGCTCCTGCCCGGTGATTTTGGAGCGTGGATCAGCCCAGGGGGTGACAATCCTGAGCTCGGGGGCTCTGCTGGGTGACACCAGGGCCATTTCATTTTCTCCCCCTCATTAATCCCTGTTCTGCTGGACAAAACCCCCAGCCCCAGTCAGAGGGTGCTACCCTGGGTGGGGAAGGGGCTGCTCTGCCTGAGCATCCCAAAGGGAACGGTGATCGTGGGATCACATTGATCAACACGGAAAACCTTGGTGTTTGTCCCAAAATGCTTTGAAAATCTCCACAGGAAGCGATGCTGGAGGGGGCTGGACCCCAAGGGAAACTGAGGCACGCAGGGAAGCATTTAATGCATCAGTGCTGGGGCTCCCAGCCCACCCCCAGCTCCTGCCCAGCGATTTTGGAGCACGGATCAACCTGGAGGTGACAGTCCCGGGCTTTGGGCTCTGCTGGGTGACACCAGGGCCATTCCCTCCCCTGGAGGGGCTGAGGGTGGCCCCAGCCCCTGACTCAGCCCTCGCTGGGACCGAGGGAGCGGCGAGTTCCCAGATCTGCCCCGTGATGCTGAATCACCCCCGTGGGGGACTGAACACCGACATCGTGAACACCATCCTCATTTCCCCATCCAAAGCCATCCCTTCACAGCAGGAACCCAAACCCTCTTACGTTGCAGGGCCGAGGAGGACGCACGAAGCCCTCGGCTGGGAAAACTTTTCTTTAAAAGAGCCCCAAATGTCAGCTCTAAATTGGGTGTTACGGGCTCGTGCTCCGTCTCTTCATTACTGTATCGTAAAATTACATTAGCCGGGAACGATCTGCATTCAAATGACTCTGTGTCTGGAATGATAACGCAGGAATATGAGATTAAAATGTAATTATGCTCTTTAAAGTCAAGGAAGGTTAATAAAATGTTTTTTCCGAGTTGCAGAGGCTCCGCAGCCGCGGAATCACTTACGGGAATCAAGGGTGGGAAAAGGGAGGGGGGAAGGGGTGGGAAACACAAAAAAGGGGTTTGGGAGGGAAATATTGGGGTCACCTGGGGTGAGTGGTGGGATAAGGGATGCCAGGGGTGGGCAGAGCCGGCCCTGATGGGCTGTGATGCTCCCAGGGTATTGCTGGGCCCCCATCCCACATCCTGCCCCCAAATGAGGGCTTGGGGTGCTCAGAGCCCGACCCCAAATCCTCCAGCAGCAGCCCCAGGTCCCTTCCCTGTGTCCCCAGCAAGGATTTGCTCTGCCACGTCCCTGCTCTACCCCAGAGGATGCTCCTGCTCCCCTGGCAGCCCCCAGAGGCTCAGAGTGACACTGAGCAGGGTGGCAGTGCTGCCATCCCCATCCCAGCTCCCCTCGGGAATGAGGGAGATCCCAAAGGGATTGGGAATGGGGCAGCAGCCTCAGATCTGCCCCCTTGCTCAGCCCAAACACGGCCCCAGCTCTTGTCCACACCAGCAAAGGGTCTGGGGCTGCCAGAGGGGCTCAGCCATGGAAATCATGGAATCTGTGAGGTTGGAAAAGCTCTCCGAGATCATCAAATCCAACCAATCCCCCAGCACTGCCAAGGCCACCACTGGCCATGTCCCCAAGTGCCACATCCACATGGCTGTTCAACCCCTCCAGGGATGGGGACTCCAAACTGCCCTGGGCAGCTGTGCCAGGGCTGGAGAGCCCTTTCCATGGAGAAATCCTCCCAAATCTCCAAGCTGAACCTCCCCCTTCCTTCATTAGCAGCAGGAGCTTCCCAGAGGGGCTTTGTCTCCCTTTTGGAGGCAGGGGACGGGAGGGAGGTGATGGAGCTGGGCTGCAGCACCCAGAGCTCCAGGGGCAAAGTTTCACCAGGGTGAATGAGAGTGACAACAACAAACCAGGACAAAGCTGGAATGTTGGAAAATGGGAAGAGTTTCACTGATTTTAGTGCCAGCATTCCATCAGGATAAACCAGAGGAATGCTGGAAAATGGGGTGAATTTGAGTGATTTTAGTGACAAACATTCCATCAGGATAAACCACAGGGATGTTGGAAAATGGGGTGTATTTCACAGTGGCAACGTTCCATGAGGATAAACCAGGGGATGCTGGAAAATGGGATGAATTTCACTCATTTGCAGTGACAACATTACAACCAGGAAAAACCAGAGAATGCTGGAAAATGGGATGAATTTCACTGATTTTAGTGGCAACATTCCATCAGGATAAGCCAGAAGATGCTGGAAAATGGGACGTAGTGACAACATTCCATCAGGATAAAAAAGAGAAATGTTAAAAATGGGATGAATTTCACTGATTTTAGTGACAAACATTCCATCAGGATAAGCCAGAGAATGCTGGAAAATGGGGTGAATTTCATTGATTGTAGTGACAATATTTCATCAGGATAAGCCAGAGGGGTGCTGGAAAATGGGATGAATTTCAGTGATCTTAGTGACAATATTCCATCAGGATAAGCCAGAAGGATGTTGGAAAATGGGATAAATTTCACTGATTTGCAGTGCCAATATTCCATCAGGATAAACCAGAGGAATGCTGGAAAATGGGGTGAATTTCACTGATTTTTGCATTTCTTGCCTGTCTGTGGCTGGAGGGGGATGCAGCAGGGAAGGAGAAGCTTCTGGAAGGCGTCCCATGGAGAGGGCCAGGCTGGCAAGGGGGAGCTCCCTGCCCCTGCCCAGGGCTCTAATGCTCCTCAGATGGCTCTGTCACTCTGTCACTGTCACCCTGGCCCCTGGCTGATGGAGGGGAGGGGATCCTGCCCCTCCTCCCCTCTCAGCACAGCTCAAGATGCTGCTCTGCCTCCCTGACAGCTGGAAAACAGCTTTGATGCCTCTTTAAAGGCAGCACAGGCAAAGTTAAGATTGGCTGGGGCACAGCTTTGATCATTGCCAGGGCCAAATCCACCCTGCTGGGCTGGGGATGTCACACAGGGAGGTCACTGACCAACAAGGGATGGATTTGTCCAAAAAAAAAAAATAAAAAATGATGCTTGAAGGGACAGCATTAGAGGAAATTGCTCAGGCTGCAATCAATTGCATTGCCCAGCTCCCAGGGAGAGCACAGGCCTGGGGCTGGAAATAAACCTGCTGTGGGGGATCTGGGGAGGGATGCTGCTTTGGGGGATGATGGTTTGAGGGGTGCTGCTTTTGGGGGTGCTGGTTTAGGGGGGGATGTTGGTTTGTAGGGTGCTGGTTTAGGGAGGGATGCTGATTTGTGGGATGCGGCTTTGCAGGGTGTGGGTTTGTAGGATGCTGGTTTGGGGAGGGATGATGATTTTTGGGATGCTGGTTTAGGGACGGATGTTGCTTTGTGGGATGCTCCTCTATGGGATGCTGCTTTAGGGAGGGATGCTGCTTTGGGGGATGATGGTTTGAGGGGTGCTGCTTTTGGGGGTGCTGGTTTAGGGAGGGATGATGATTTTTGGGATGCTGGTTTAGGGAGGGATGTTGGTTTGTAGGGTGCTGGTTTAGGGAGGGATGCTGCTTTGGGGGATGCTGGTTTAGGGGATGCTGATTTGGGGGATGCTGGTTTGGGGGATGCTGATTTGGGGGATGCTAGCTTGTGGGATGCTGATTTAGGGAGGGATGATGATTTTTGGGATGCTGGTTTAGGGACAGATGCTGATTTGTGGGATGCTGGTTTGGGGGATGTTGATTTAGGGAAGGATGATGATTTTTGGGATGCTGGTTTAGGGAGGGATGCTGCTTAGTGGGATGCTGATTTAGGGGATGCTGGTTTGTGGGGTGCTGCTTTAGGGAGGGATAATGATTTTTGGGATGCTGCTTTAGGGAGGGATGATGGTTTGTGGAATGCTGATTTGGGAAGGGATGCTGGTTTGTGGGATACTGCTTTGGGGGATGCTCCTTTGGGGGATGCTGCTTTGTGGGATGTTGGTTTAGGGGATGCTGATTTAGGGAGGGATGATGATTTTTGGGATGCTGCTTTAGGGAGAGATGCTGCTCTGTGGGATGCTGGTTTAGGGAATGCTCATTTAGGGAGGGATGCTGATTTGGGGATGCTGCTCTGTGGGATGCTGATTTGGGGATGCTGCTTTGTAGGGTGTTGATTTAGGGAGGGGTGCTGGTTTAGGGGATGCTGGTTTAAGGAGGGATGCTGGTTTAGGGGATGCTGCTTTGTGGGATGCTCCTCTGTGGGATGCTGATTTTGGGGAGTGATGCTGGTTTGAGAGATGCAGCTTTGGAGGATGCTGCTTTGGGGAGTGATGCTGGTTTGGGGGATGCTGCTTTGGGGAGGGATGCTGATTTAGGGGATGCTGATTTGGGGAGTGATGCTGGTTTGGGGGATGCTGGTTTGGGGGATGCTGCTTTAGGGAGTGATGCTGGTTTGAGGGATGATGCTTTGGGGAGTGATGCTGGTTTGAGGGATGATGCTTTGGGGAGGGATGCTGGTTTGGGGGATGCTGCTTTGGGGAGTGATGCTGGTTTGGGGGATGCTGGTTTGGGGAGTGATGCTGGTTTGAGGGATGCTGCTTTGACTGATGCTGCTCTGGGAGGGGACACTGGAGGGGAGTGAAGGGGTTGGGGCTGGGAGAGAGCCCTGGGTGCACAAACAGCCCAAAGCAGGGGCTGGGCTGCAGCATTGGGGTGCAGGGCAGGACTCTGTCCCCAGAGTGACCCATCAGGGCCACCCACGGCTCTCCTGCCTCTTCCTCCTTTTCTCCAAGGAACAGAAGGCAGGGAAAGTGCTGGGAGAGGGGAGAGCAAAAGCAAAGGCAGCTCTGGGGCTGGCAGCAGCACACTCCTGTCACCATGGACTGGCAGAAACAGGGATGGCTCTGGGTCCTGGCTCTGTGTCACCCCCAGCCTGGGCTGCAGGGAGGGTCCCCGCTGCCCACAGGGGTCTCAGTGCCCTGGGACCAGGGGGATTCACACCCAGCTGGGGCAGGGGATCCTTCCCTGAGCTCCAAAATGTGGGAAATTCATCCCTGAATCCCCTGCAAGAGGGGACATAGCAGGTGAAATGAGCTGCCAAGGGTGCCAGAGGGTTGAGGAGGAGGAACTGGGGGGTGAAGGCTCTGAGAACCTGCAGGGAGGGGGAGATGAGCCCTGCTCTGGTGTCCCAACAACACACCTTCCCTTCCCTTCCCTTCCCTTCCCTTCCCTTCCCTTCCCTTCCCTTCCCTTCCCTTCCCTTCCCTTCCCTTCCCTTCCCTTCCCTTCCCTTCCCTTCCCTTCCCTTCCCTTCCCTTCCCTTCCCTTCCCTTCCCTTCCCTTCCCTTCCCTTCCCTTCCCTTCCCTTCCCTTCCCTTCCCTTCCCTTCCCTTCCCTTCCCTTCCCTTCCCACCCCTGCTCTGTGTGGCTCCTGCCCCTCCCTGCAGAACAAAGGGAACCTGGAGGAAATTTGGAATGGAGGAAATTTGGGATGGAGGAAATTTGGGATGGAGGAAATTTGGGATGGAGGAAATTTGGGATAGAGGAAATCTGGGATGGAGGAAATTTGGGATGGAAGAAATTTGGGATGGAGGAAATTTGGGATGGAAGAAATTTGGGATGGAGGAAATTTGCAATGGAGGAAATTTGGGATGGAAGAAATTTGGGATGGAGGAAATTTGCAATGGAGGAAATTTGGGATGGAGGAAATTTGGGGTGGAAAAAATTTGGGATGGAGGAAATTTGCAATGGAGGAAGTTTGGGATAGAGGAAATCTGGGATAGAGGAAATTTGGGATGGAGGAAATTTGGGATGGAAGAAATTTGGGATGGATGAAATTTGCAATGGAGGAAGTTTGGGATGGAGGAAATCTGGGATGGAGGAAACCTGGGATGGAGGAAATCTGGGATGGAGGAAATTTGGAATGGAGGAAATTTGGGATGGAGGAAATTTGGGATGGAAGAAATTTGGAATGGAGGAAATCTGGGATGGAGGAAATTTGGGATGGAGGAAATTTGAAATGGAGGAAATTTGGGATGGAAGAAATTTGGAATGGAGGAAATTTGGGATGGAGGAAATTTGGGATGGAGGAAATTTGGGATGGAGGAAATCTGGGATGGAGGAAATTTGTGATGGAGGAAATTTGGGATGGAGGAAGTTTGGGATGGAGGAAATCTGGGATAGAGGAAATCTGGGATGGAGGAAATTTGGGATGGAGGAAATTTGGGATGAAGGAAATTTGGAACAGAGGAAATTTGGGATGGAAGAAATTTGGAATGGAGGAAATTTGCAATGGAGGAAATTTGGGATGGAGGAAATTTGGGATGGAGGCAATTTGGGATGCCTCCACCTGGATCCCTGCCCACCTCAGGACACCACAATTCACTTTTGGGCACTGCAGAAACTTGTCAGAACCGGGGGCTTTGGAGCATCCAGGCTTTGCTGGCTGTGGTTGAAGGCTCTGGGGATCCTCCCCCTTGCCTGGGGGAGGTGTGAGAGCTGAATCACCCCGGGATTGCTCACTGCAAACACGACACCAGCACTGCCATGAAGTGCATTTACTGCCTCTGAATCGTGGGGTTTTTAGGAATTTTGTGCCTATTTCCTAAGTGTTTATTATTTTAAGAAGTGTGATTTTCTATTTTTGCAGGGAATGGAGATGGGCTGTGAAGTCCTGCTGATGCAGACAGGGTCAGGGCCGGCACCAAGTTGGGCTCCAGGGCATGAGCAGCTCCTTCCCAACACCACAACTCTGCTCAGCTGCCCCTTGAGAGCAAACAAAGGCGTGAGCAAGGTGAGCTGAGCCAGCTGGAGGCTGTTATGGCCCAGAACACCAATGAAGTGGCACCAGCAGGGGGCTGTGGAGGTGACAAACTTTGATGTCACCTTCCCCTGCCATATCCAGAACAGAACAGAACAGAACATATCCAAGTTGTTTTTTTGTCTGGCTCTTTTCTCTCTGAAGCCCCCATGGGTTCAGGTGTCTGAGTCTCATCCCTGTGATGAAGCTGCTGTCACAACCCCTCTGTAACCCCCTGCCTGCAGCTCCTCAGTGCTGGTTTGGCTTTTTCCAGCCCATTTCCTCCTCTGCCAAGAGATTCACTCCATGACACCATTAAGCCTCAGGATGAAACCAATTAGCAGCCAGAGAGAGAGAGAGAGAGACAGACAGAACCCGACTTTAAACATTTTATTAAGGCTTAAATGTCTATCAGCCAGCCAGGAGCTGGGCTGCTCACACACATAAACTGAGGGTGGGATGGGAAGGCTTTTCTACAAGAGTCTGATGAGCGGGGGGGATCACTGCCAGCTCCTCCCACCCCAGCCAGGCCCATTCCAGGATGGGAGGGCCAGGTGGGCAAGGGGAGGAGGTCAGAGGAGGGAATTTGTGTGTGCTGTCACTCACAAGGGCTTTTACCTGCTCCACAACCGGGCTGGCTGCTGGTCGAACGTGGCGCGAACTCGCAGCGTGAGGGGGGGGGGGAAGCTGAGCTGCTCCAAAAGGCACCTGTGCTAAACCTCTGAGCCCCGGGGCAGTGCTGCAGACCAGTCCTGCACAAATACAGATTCCTTGATAAAGAAGCTATGGCTTTTGTCATCCTCGGGCTCCAAACCCCCCCAAACCCCCACTGGAGCGAGCGCTCTCTGCTCTCCGCGGCTCCTGGCGGCTCCCTGTGGACACGGGGCACAGCAGCAGCTCAGAAATGAACCCTCCGGACGTCCTGAGAGGCCGCTGCCCTCCTGCAGCTCCCGCAGAGGATGGGCGAGGCCGGGGCCCGCGGCTCGGCCAGGCACGGCCGGCACAGGAGGTGCCCGCAGGGGAGCTGGTACACGGGCTCCGCCCGGGAGTAACACGAGAAGGATTTGCCGCAGGAGGAACATCCCTGGCTCTGGCCGCTCCTGCCGTGCTCTGCAAGGCCACAAACACAGAGTCAGAATCACAGCAGGCTGGACAATCACAGAAACACAGAATCAGAATAGGTTGGAAAATAATCAGAATCAGAATCAGAATCAGAGCAGGTTGGAAAATCACAGAAACACAGAATCAGAATCTCAGCAGGTTGGAAAATAATCAGAATCAGAATCAGAATCAGAGCGGGTTGGAAAATCTCAGAATCAGAATCTCAACAGGTTGGAAAAATCAGAATCAGAATCAGAGCAGGTTGGAAAATAATCAGAATCAGAGCAGGCTGGAAAATCACAGAAACACACAATCAGAATCACAAGAGGTTGGAAAATAATCAGAATCAGAATCAGAATCAGAGCGGGTTGGAAAATCACAGAAACACAGAATCAGAATCTCAACAGGTTGGAAAAATCAGAATCAGAATCAGAGCAGGTTGGAAAATAATCAGAATCAGAGCAGGTTGGAAAATCACAGAAACACAGAATCAGAATCAGAATCAGAAGAGGTTGGAAAATAATCAGAATCAGAATCAGAATCAGAGCGTGTTGGAAAATCACAGAAACACAGAATCAGAATCTCAGCAGGTTGGAAAAATCAGAAATCAGAATCTCAGCAGGTTGGAAAATAATCAGAATCAGAATCAGAGCAGGTTGGAAAATCACAGAAACACAGAATCAGAATCTCAGCAGGTTGGAAAAATCAGAAATCAGAATCAGAGCAGGTTGGAAAATTACAGAAACACAGAATCAGAATCAGAAGAGGTTGGAAAATAATCAGAATAAGAATCAGAAGTGGTTGGAAAATAATCAGAATCAGAGCGGGTTGGAAAATCTCAGAATCAGAATCTCAACAGGTTGGAAAAATCAGAATCAGAATCAGAGCAGGTTGGAAAATCACAGAAACACAGAATCAGAATCTCAGCAGGTTGGAAAAATCAGAATCAGGATCAGAGCAGGTTGAAAAATCATAGAATCAGAATCAGAATCAGGGCAGGCTGGAAAATCACAGAAACACAGAATCAGAATCAGAAGAGGTTGGAAAATAATCAGAATCAGAGCAGGTTGGAAAATCACAGAAACACAGAATCAGAATCTCAGCAGGTTGGAAAAATCAGAAATCAGAATCAGAGCAGGTTGGAAAATCATAGAATCAGAATCAGAATCAGAATCAGAATCAGGGCAGGCTGGAAAATCACAGAATCAGAACAGGTTGGAAAATCTCAGAATCAGAATCAGAATCTCAGCAGGTTGGAAAAATCAGAATCAGAATCAGAGCAGGTTGGAAAATCATAGAATCAGAATCAGATTCAGAGCAGGCTGGAAAATCACAGAATCAGAACAGGTTGGAAAATCTCAGAATCAAAATCGCAGCACGTTGGAAAATCACAGAATCAGAATCTCAGCAGGTTGGAAAATCACAGAATCAGAGCAAGTTGGAAAATCACAGAATCAGAATTAGAATCAGAATCAGAATAGGTTGGAAAATCAACGAATCAGAATCAGAATAGGTTGGAAAATCATAGAATCGGAATCAGATTGGAAAATCACCAAAACAGAATCAGAGTAGGTTGGAAAATCACAGAATCAGAATTGGAATCAAAGTCAGAATCAGAGCAGGCTGGAAAATATCAGAATCATAATCAGAATCAGAGCAGGCTGGAAAATATCAGAATCATAATCAGAATCAGAGCAGGCTGGAAAATCACAGAATTAGAATCAGAATCAGAATCAGAGCAGGCTGGAAAAAACTTCAGACATTACTGAGTGAACCAACAGCACCATGTCCAGGCTTTCCTGGTGGTTCCAGCACCTCCCTGGGCAGCCCTTTCCAAAGTCTGATCCTGAACCTCCCCTGGCACAGCTGGGAACAAAGGGACAGGAGGAGAGGCTGGGGCAGGGAGGGTGAGAAGCCCAGGTGTGCCCCAGGCCCTGCAGGCTCAGCTGTGACTCAGGACTGTGCCACTCTCCTGTCATCACCAGAGGAAAGGGAAAGGTGCAGCCTGCAGGGCAGGGTGTGCTCAGAAAGGGAAGGGTCACACCAGCACTGGCACCATCAGGCTTTTAATTGAGGACAGATGACTGTAAAAAAGGGCTTTTCACTTTTACTGAGATTAAATCAGCCTCCCTGCAGCTCCTGCACAGCCATTCCCGGGGGGAACAGCTGAGGGGTCACTTTGCATTCCTGTCACACAGCACCCAGCTCAGCTCTCAAACAGCAGCAAAGAGCTGAATGTCACTGTGAAACAGCACAAGCTGCCTGGGGAGGGGGAGAGAGGGAAAAACACACGGGCAGATGGATGGACAGACAGACAGAGCCCTTCCCAGGGTCCCTCTGAAGCTCCTCCTCAGCCGTGGGCAGCAGAGCCTCACCCAGGGGAGGAGAAGCCAGGACAGCTGAAGGTCCAGAGCTCCCCTGCACCCCAAAGGAATAATTCTGGGAATGCAGGCACAGCTGCAAGGGTGGCTGGGCAGCAGCTGGGTGGCTGTGGCAGCCTGGAGGGTGGACACTCAGTCCTGGTGGCATTCTGGGCACACACACACAGCTGGCTGGCCTGGGGTGCTGCTGCTGCTGCTGTGACCTGCTCCTGCTAAGGGTGGATGTCACACGGTGCTTCAAAGAGTCCTGGAATGGTTTGGGTTGGAAGGGATCATAAAACCCAGCAATTCCATGGGCAGGGACAGCTCCCATTGTCCCAGGGTACTCCAAGCCCCATCCAGCCTGGCCTTGGGCACTGCCAGGGATCCAGGGGCAGCCACAGCTGCTCTGGGCACCCTGTGCCAGGGCCTGCCCACCCTCACTGGGAGGAATTCCTTCCCAATATCCAATCTCACCCTGCTCTTTTAGTTCACAAACATTCCCCCTTGTCCAGCGTGTGTAAAAAGTGACTCTCCCTCCCTTTGGAGCCCTGCAAGGCTGCAGCATTTGCTGGATTTACAGCTCTCCTGCAGCATCCCCACACCAGACTCATTCTCCACCCACGTGGCAGCTCCCCAGCCTGCTCCACACAGCTCACAGGCACCACTGAACCTCTCAGCCCAAAATGCAGAGCTCTAAGAAAGTCTGAACTGAGCACTGTGTCCATCCCAGATCATCCTGGGGCAGCCCAGAACACAGGAACATCACAGCTCTGCTGCCACAGCCTGCTCTGACCCTGGGCATGGACAACATCCCCCGCCTTGTGGGGTCAGCAAGGCCTGAGCTGCCTCAGGGGGAATAAAACAGCAAAACTGCTGAGATAGAGACAAGGATTGGGAAGTGAAGCTTGCTGGGAGACAATGAAATGTTTTAAAATTGAATATATCATAGCCTGGGGTGTGAACAACACTCCCTGTTATCCCAGCCCCAGCTCCCACAGGTGCTCCAGAGGTGCCTGCTGCTCACCAAGGGCTGTGCCCAGGCTCCAGGACGTGCTGCAGCCCCCCTCTCCTGGAGCCTGCTGCTGGCTCCTCATCAGCTTGGCCGTGAAGGAGGGCATGGAGCTGAGGGCAGAGGTCAGGGCAGAGTCCAGGCTCTCTGACAGCTTCTGCTCGTGGGACACCAGCTCTGCAAGGAAACAGAGATAGGTGTGCAAAGGGGAATGGAGAAACCAGGAGTGCAAAGGGAACAGGGAAACCAGGTGTGCAAAGGGGAATGGAGAAACCAGGAGTGCAAAGGGGAATGGAGAAACCAGGAGTGCAAAGGGAACAGGGAAACCAGGTGTGCAAAGGGAACAGGGAAACCAGGTGTGCAAAGGGAACAGGGAAACCAGGTGTGCAAAGGGACACAGAGAAACCAGGTGTGCAAAGGGGAACAGAGAAACCAGGTGTGCAAAGGGAACAGGGAAACCAGGTGTGCAAAGGGACACAGAGAAACCAGGTGTGCAAAGGGAAACAGGGAAACCAGGTGTGCAAAGGGGAACAGAGAAACCAGGTGTGCAAAGGGAATGGAGAAACCAGGTGTGCAAAGGGAAACAGAGATCAGGTGTGCAAAGGGAACAGAGAAACCATGTGTGCAAAGGGAAACAGGGAAACCAGGTGTGCAAAGGGAAATAGAGAAACCAGGTGTGCAAAGGGAATGGAGAAACCAGGAGTGCAAAGGGAAACAGAGAAACCAGGAGTGCAAAGGGAACACAGAGAAACCAGGAGTGCAAAGGGAATGGAGAAACCAGGTGTGCAAGGGAAATAGAGAAATCAGGTGTGCAAAGGGAACACAGAGAAACCAGGTCTGGAAAGGGAACACAAACACCAGGTGTGCAAAGGGAAATAGAGATCAGGTGTGCAAAGGGAACAGAGAGACCAGGTGTGCAAAGGGAAACACAAGGACCAGGTGTGCAAAGGGAAACAAAGAGCAGGTCTGCAAAGGGAAATGGAGACCAAATCTGCAAGGGGAAATGGAGACCAGGTCCACAAAAGGAACACAGAGAAACCAGGTCTGTAAAGGGAAACATGGACCAGGTCTGCAAGAAAAAGGAGAAGCGGATGCTGGAAAAAATAATCTGTGATGCAAACACTGCCTTGGGTCTGAAGCTTGGAGGATTTTAGGAGCCCTGCCACTTGTTTTGTTGAGAGGTGTCCTTTCCCCACCAAGGGGCTGGGATTTGGGGGGAGTGCCTCATCTTCTCTGGGGGTGGAATGCCCTATGGATCAGCACCATCCATGTGGTGTCCCAGAGCCAACTTACACAGGACCAGAATCATTTAGGTTGGAAAAGTCTTCCAAGAACACGGAGTCCACCACTAAATCATGTCCCCAGGTGCCACATCCATGGCTTTTAAATACCTTCAGGATGGGCAGCCTGTGCCAGGGCTGGAGAACCCTTTGCGTGAAGAATTTTCCCTAATGCCACCCTAAACCCCTCCTGGCACACCCTGAGGCCATTTCCTCTCGTTCCCTGGGAACAGAGCCTGACCCCCACCTGGCTGCACCCTCCTTCCATGGAGCTCTACAAGTGTGAAGGACTGAAAAAGGGCCGAACTCCAAATACCCCAGGATGATGTTTTTCCCTGAAATCCCTCAGCGGGCTCCTGAGGATCCCACCCCAGTGCTCCCAGCCTTGCTCCATGCCCTCACAGAGAACATTTAAACCATTAATAAATCTGTGGCACTTGTTTTTCCCTCTCTGTCCCAGTTGTGAGCCACAGGGCCAGGGCTGGACCCTCCCTGCAGGGCTGCCCTGTGCAGCACCGACGGCGTTAATTAAGATGAAGCATTAAGAGAACGTTGTCTGCATCATTAATTCTGTTAAATGCAGCTCCCAGAGGAAGAGCTCACAATTGGTGCTGCACATTTCCTCCACCAATCAAGGCTGATGATCCAGAGAAGCAGGAGCTCCATGGGCTGAGCACTCTGCTTTTATTTATGTATGGACACGGCTGCCCCGGGAGCTCCAGGACCCACAGGGCAGCTCCTGCTTCCGTGGGGCTGGGGCACATCCTGGTGGGAGCTGTCACAGCCAAAACAACCAAAGATTCCTCCTAAAGCAGGGAATGAGCTCTAGGCTGAGGCATCAGAGCAGAAAGGTGCAGTCTGACTTCTCCCTACTCTTCCTGGTACCAGCCAACATCAATTATTTTCAACTGAAGAATTTGTTTAAAATCAAACAGCCACCTAAGCTTTGGCCTCAAAATGGTTTTGGGCAGATGTGGAGAAAGGTGAGGGCAGTGACAGGTGCCAGCAGCTCTGGGTCACCTTTTGACATGGCACAGACCACAGTGGGTTAGAGGAGAGCAGGAGACTGAGCTTCCCTGCCCAGAGAGCCAACCATGCAATACCCACACCTGGATTTACACCCTGCGTGCCCAGGTGCCACATCCTCATGGCTTTTAAATCCCTCCAGGGATGGGAACTCCACCCCTGCCCTGGGCAGCTGTGCCAGGGCTGGACAACCCTTTCTGTGAAGGAATTGTTCCCAATATCCAACCTAACCCTCCCCTGGTGCAACCCCTGTTCCCTCCTGTCCCTGATCCCTGGGAGCAGAGCCCGGCCCCCACCTGGCCCCAGGGAACAACAAGGTCCCTCCTGAGCCTCCCTGCCTCCAGATCTGCAGGACATTTTGCATTCCCAGCATCACTGAGGAAAGGATGGATGAAGGGAAAGCAGCACCTTTCCCTTCCCCTGCAGCCACAAGTCACACTTCTTGTCTCATTTAGCCTCTAGCAGGTTTTCTGCTTTAACCACTCATAAATTCTGTTCAGGCCTCTCCCAGGCTGAGCTGTCCCTCCTCCCTGCAATTCCCTTGCTGTGGTTTGTTCCGTGTCCCATCCCTGTTTTCCTTCCCACCTCCCTCCTCGTGATGAGCCAGGACTCCCTGTGCCATCACCACTGCAGCACCAGACAATTCTTTTCCTGTTTCTCCTGGACACAATAAATCCCCCTGGATAAAGAAACCTCAAACCATGATGGTGAGGAAAATATTGTCTCCACATGGAAGGAAGAGAAAGGGAATCCAAACTAAAAGGGAAACAGGGTGACCTGAGCAAACAAGGGCTGTGAAACACTCAACAAGGAACATGGGAGGTGGGTGAAATGATCCAGCTCCACCAGCCAAACCCAGTCTGGAAGCTTTCTAGAGAACTAGAACTTTCTAGATTGGAACCTGGCACTGGATTTGTCCTGGTTTGAAACTCCAGCCTGGGGCTGTCCCAACACTGTACCTGTGGAACAGTCCATCTGGATCAAGTGGGAATCACTGTCAGTTTTCATTTTTTTAGCACTGTTCTCTGAGGTAGAAGTGACAAGTAAGTTTGTAGCAGAAAAATAGGGCGGCTGCAGGGAGCCCTGGTCCATGCAGTCCATTTTCCTTTTCAGAGAAGACATGGTGATGGAGGAGGGCACCAGGCTCTCCGAGGAGTGAGCCCTGCCCAGCAGGTTGGTGCCAGGGATGCTGTGCTGCAGCAGGAAGTGGTCTATCCTGGCCTTGAGGGTGGGGTGAGGTAGGGGCTGGGAGTGCTGGCTGAAGGCCACGCCCGTGAAGGGATCGCTGGGCACGCGGCCCCAGGACGCCTCGCTGCGGTTGCACTTCTCCAGGGTGCTCTGGTCAATCACCTTCCCAGAGGGCAGGAGCATGGGTAAAGTCATGATCTCCAGGGTGATGGGGTCCAGGAACTCTTCAGGGATGTCTTGGACAACGTCCACCAGCTTGTGCAGGGTCTGCTGCTCGTTGGCGCTGAAGGGGACGCAGTCGCTCTCCATCGGCGTCCAGAGCTCCGGCTTGAGGCTGCTGACATCCTGGGCCAGGAACTGGGAGGCCACCTGGAAAACCCCCTCGATGACCTCCTGTGGGCAGGACTTGGCGGGTTGTCCCCACACCTCCAGCCTCTTGATGCTGGGCAGGCCCCCCCCGGCCACGTGGGTGATGCAGATTTTGAGGTGGGACACGTTGCTGAGCGAGGCCGGCCCTTTGTTCCACAGATCTTGGGACACCGAGCCGGGGTAGGAGAAGACATTTTCCATCTGATGGAAGGGAGGCCTTGGCTTGAAGCCTCTGTGGCCAAAAGTCACTTTGCTCTGATTTTTTAAGACAGCTTTGCCCACCAGGGTGAAGGTGTCCTTGTCCGACACAGGCTGCAGACCTGAGCACTGCCCCTCGGGGCTCTGCCAAGAGGTTTTGTTGCATGAGGTAGAGGTGTAAATTTCCAGGCCAGAGAAGGTCTGGTAGCCCCCAGAGGAGATGTCAATGTTGATCCTGCAGATCTCCACGTTGAAGGGGAAGGAGATGGTGACGTGCACCGGGGGTTTGATGAAGTACTCGCTGCGGAAGCCGCGGTTCCTCCTGGCCAGGTCCTCGGAGATCAGGTTCTCCACCTCGTAGCCATCGGCAGAGATCTGTGTGCCAGACCAAAACTGGGGTCAGGGTGGAGCAAGGAAACACAAGGAAGGCAATTTCACTTCCAGAGATTGCCAGGATGACATCAACCAGGAGCCAAGGCTGAGGTTTACCCTGCTGTAAGGCACAGCAGACCCACCACTCCTTCCACTCCCCCCCTCCTCCATCCCCTCTGTGTCCATGGGCAGACCTGACTTAACTGCTGGAAGAGTGGAAAACTGGGGATAATTTGTGGTTTTTGGCTGGGTCAGTGAGATAAATCAAGGAGGAGAGGGTGGCTGGGAGCAGAGGATGAGTGTCTCTCCTCTTCCAGTCTCCCTTTTCATGTGGGAGTCTCCTGATTTCCTTTGTGCCTACTTATCCACGTGGAAATGTACTTGGAATCACAGTTACAGGGTCCCAGAGGAACTCTGGATGTTAATCAGCCTCTGGGAGCCACCCCAGCCATCCCTGAGGGAGATCCATCAATCCAGGCTGGCTCTGGTTTGGAACATCCCATCCCACCCTCTGCTCTGCTCCTGGGCAGCCTGGTTCAATCCATTCCCTCTCCTGGATGCCCCAGGCCCTGAGAAATCTGCAGCATTTGCTAAATGGACAAATAAAAATGAGGAAAATCTATTTATTCTACCTGTTTAACATGGTCTTGATCATGACAATCACACCAAACCTCTGTGGCATGGCTGGGTCTCTCCACAACAAATTCCAGCAGCACAGTATTTACACAGCCAAGGCTGTGCTGGATTTTGGTGCAGAAACTTACAACTAAAAACCAGATTTGAATGAAAACTGAGTTTCTTAAAGAGATTCTGATGTGCTGAGTGAAACCAGAACTACTTGGAAAGTAACTTCACCGAGTTATCATTTCACAATTTCACATTAATTGATAATTTAACATTATCAAGAGCTGTGAGTTCCAGTGGGCAGAGGGAAAGCTGGAATATTGCAGGAAAAAGGGATCCCAAGTCAAAGAACTTACACCTGGAAGCACAGCAAGATGTCTGGTTAGGAGATCCTGCAAAATTGTTGGGGCTTTTCCCTCCAGTATTTAGTGTGTGCCACATCAGAGCAGTGATGCTGATCATCCCAGAGGAGCAGTGAACCAGCTCCTCCCCAGGATAATTCCATTTAATCCCTGCATCCCTCCCACTCCCCCAAACCCCCTCCTCACTGTTTTACCTTGTTGCAGTGAATTCTTGGCTTGAACTGTGGGAGACAGACGTTTATTACCATCTTGGCAGCTGCAGAGAGGTCACTTGCTGAGCATCAGAGTCAGCTTGGAAAAAAAAGAAATTAAAAATAAAGGAAGTGAATATCCATGAGCCGTGAAAGGATCTTGTGTTTTGGGTGAGTTATAGGCTTGGGATCTCCTACAATGCAGCTCAGATCTGAGTCCAGGAGGTGAAGCCAATATAAACCCAAATGAATGTGGTGGAGAGATGAGATTGAGGGGAAGAAATCACATTAATATTAATTAGTGAACCTGGGGAGAAAAAGCAAAAAGCAAATGGCTATTTTAACTAAAACCACCTATGAACAGACTAGCAATTAGACCTGAAGGTTTATCAAAGATGCAGGAGTTCTGTAGGTGTAGAAAACACCAGCAGAGCACAGGAGGCTGTCACAGTGAGTCAAGATTAACCACAAATATTAATAATTGGTGCTAAATAACTCCAAGGGAGCAGAGGGCATGGAATAGCTCTGAGGGAGATGTCAACACCAAATCCTGCTGCCAGCATTCATTAAAGAAACTGAACACACCTCCTTTCCCATTGAAAAAAAAAAAAAAAAGTGACTGGAATTGGCTGTCTCAGATCTCTTTTAAGAATGAAATTATCTGTGAGGTGAGAGCTTTAACCTCATGTTAACCCCAGCTTTAAAATGTCACTGCCCTGGGCAACCTTGCAAATCAGGGACTCGCTGCCTCCTTCAAGAACAAGCAGCTCTTTAATGATTTTCCACTGATCTCTTGGTTCAGCCCAAATCAAATTGGCCTTCTGGGGGCAGAGTTAATGAGCTCCCTGTGCTGCATCTGCAAGGAGAAAGGTGGAATTCAAAGCACAAATCCAAACAAAATACCCAACCCAAGATGGAATTGACACCTGCAGAGAGCAGGGCTTGGTTACAGTGCCTTGAAAATGAAGCAGGTGGGAACCTTACAAGAGGAACAGGCACTTCTGCCCCAAAGTTTGGTCTGGCAGCCATCAGGGGCAATTCCTGCTCCTCAAGGGGCAGGACAAGCACACACCAACTCTCCTCCAACGTTACCTTCCTGGTTTTCTGAGAGGTTTCCAGAACTGGGTTGCCAGTGGGGAACTGCTTAACCTGGTCTGACTTTTGGCACTCACATCTTGTAGGAGACTGATAGTTCAGCTACAGGCTGTGCCTCAAAACTGTTCCTTTTGCCTCATTTTCAACCAGAAGTGGTAAATTCACTTGGCCCTCAGCACTGGTGTTATGAAAAGTGGCAAACCAACTCTGCTTGCTCCCTTCCTTGGGAAAACTCAAGATTCTCCCCCTGTTCTATCTCTCCTCTCTTTCCTGGGCTGAAATTGCAACATGAGGAGCTCTGTATGGGTATTTTATAGGATTTTTCTTGTTTGTGACCTTGAGAGACTTAACTCAGGTTAATTTTTCCAGTCTCAATGCCTCAGTAAGAAAATGATTTATTTTCTTCATATTTTCTTATATTTTTTCACTGTACTCCCTTCTGCTGAAAGACTTTGCTACAAATCTCATGGCTAAAGCTGAGTCACTGAGTTGCTTTAACCCATGGCTGGGTTTTTTTCCTCTCTCTCTTCAGTGTGTGCCTTTCCTAAGGTGAACAAAGATCTTTGGACTGAAGCAGTGAAATAAAGACCTGAAAAAAATCCTCGGTGGTTTTGGACAAGGAATTTTAAACCAGACTGTCTGGGGTTTGTCACCACAACTCTTCCTGGTGTCCTGTGTGGGACTATGGAGCTGCTGCATTGTGGACATCAAATAAAGTCCTTGGAGCATGAAATGAATGTCCTGAGGTCAGAGCACCCCAAGCCTCAGTCCCACTCAGTGTCCACAATCCACCCTAAAGGAGAAACCCAGCCCCAGCCCCATGGGGATGGAAACACAAGGAAACAGCTCTGTGTGTGCTCCTGGCACCCAGCTCAGCCTCATGACTAAATATCCCAGCCCCAAATCCAACCACTCTCATTTAGGGCGGTGAAAGAAGCAACCACAGAGCAAAATGAATCATTAGGAGCTTTAATTTGTGGTGGAAGCATTTGAGGATCCAGGTACAAAAGGACAGCACGGGAAGTACAGAGCAGAAATGG
Organism: Melospiza melodia melodia; assembly: GCF_035770615.1. Taxonomy (NCBI): domain Eukaryota; kingdom Metazoa; phylum Chordata; class Aves; order Passeriformes; family Passerellidae; genus Melospiza; species Melospiza melodia. The sequence continues at coordinate 92,125,833 of NC_086198.1, read as the reverse complement.
CCACACAGAACACAACTGAGGCACCACCCAGAGATGATTTTATCCAGTACCCAGGCACAGAGATGCACTGGGAGACTCTTTTCCTCACTAGGCAGCCCTGGTGAGCAGTGCTGGGCTGACGACTTTGTAGTGGAGGTAGCTGAGCATGGGAGAGTATGGGAAGCACAGATACCACCAGAGCAGAAACGGCCTCACAGGGCAACTGAGACCATTTTATCCAGTACCCAGGAATGAAGCACTGGGAAGACTCTTTTCCCCACTAGGCAGCCCTGGTGAGCAGGGCTGGGCTGAAGACTTTGTAGTGGAGGTAGCTGAGCTTCTCGGAGCGCGTGCGCCTGAGCAGGGGGAACCACTCCCAGAAGGGCAGCTCCACCACGGCGTAGCCCAGCAGCCGCAGCTGCCGCCGCTTCAGGCAGTGCAGCCCCAGCAGCCGCCTGGAGCCGTAGCAGAAGTGGTTCCTGTTGGACACCTGCAGCGCCAGCCTCACCTCCCCAGGCTGCCAGAGCCCTGCCTTAGGCTCAGCCTGGGATGTGGCACCTGCAGGAAGAGCTCCACCCATATATGTTGTGACTGTTGTGTCCCCTCTCTCCTGGCTGGGAATCCTGGATTCATTCCCCACCTCTGTGGGACTCCGGTTATGAGCTCTCCCCTGTATGAGCTGAGACATTAAATCGTCTGTGAGATTAACTCCCATGTCTCTCAGCTTCTTGGTTGCCACAGGATCCTCGAAGTTGAAAGGGATGGGACGTCCATCCGTGGACAAGCGCACCTCCAGGTCGCTGGACCTGGTGTGGGGCAGGATCATGTGGTTCTTCACATACTCAGGGCCTCCCAACATGCTCTCCAGGAGGGATGTGGCTTCCACAATTTCAGGCCTGACGTAGATTTCCCTCTCTGCAAAGCTTGAGACCATCTCAGCGAACTCCTGACACAGCTGAGGTGTGAGGTGGCTGCCTTGGTAGGTGGGGCACTCGATTTCAACGCTCTTACCAAGGGTGAACAGGTCCTTGTTGAGCTCATATTTGCTACCTCTGGTTTTCTGGACAAACTCCTCCCTCAAAGCAAAGTCTATCAGCTCCTCTGGGAAGCGTTTGACAAAAGCTAAGCCAAGCAGAGCAGTAAGGAGATGCTCTGGAAACTTGCTAAACTCATGGAGTTTTGCATGCAATTGCTTTATCAGGCTGGAGTAAAACTCCTCCTCGTTGGGAGGTTCGTAGTCCAGGCACCCAAACGACCACAGGAATTTGGCAGCGTCCTTGCTCCGGCAGTAGGACACCTTGGAAGGCAACGAGGTGGCAACAGCAGCCAAAACATCCTCATCAAAGAAGTGCAGGGACGAGTAGGTGAGAGTGATGTGCATGATGCCCTGGATGTTTGTGGCAGGGATCCGAGCAGGAATCACCCTGCCCAGCTCCCTCATCAGGGGCAGGTGGTCCATGCGCGTGTAGCGCAGCATCTTGAGCACGTTCACCAAGGCGTAGGTGCTCATGTCCTCCATCTGCAGGGCCACCCTGTCTGCAATCCTCCTCATGACGTGCTCAGAAATCCCACTGAGGGATTTGAAGAGCCCCAAGCAGATGGCACCCAGCTCCTCCAAGGTGAAGGCGTCCAAGTGCTTCAGGATGGTGCTCTCCACCTTCTGCGCCAAGTCCGCGGGCGACCTCCGGCCTTCGCCGATGATGTAGAGGAGCTGCACAAACTGGGGCAGGGTGAGGTCCTTCCAGCGCAGGTTGGCATAGCTGAACAGGATGCCCAGGTAGGAGGGCACGCTGCGGTCCAGGCAGCGCCAGCAATCCGCCACCAGCAGCAGCTGCTCCAGGCCCATGTCCCACGCCCGCCGGCAGAACTCGGCCTCGCACGCGTTGAGCAGGGGGTGGGAGGCTGGCACGGCCAAGGGGACACAAGCCTTTAAAATGAGGATGAGATCTGGGGTGCTGAACAGCCTGATGGCCGTGACAGCTCGGTGACACAGGGCACTGAACCTGGCATCCGAGCCCAGCGCCGCGCGGCGCTCCGCCGGCAAACGGCTCAGCTGGAGGAAACAATCCCTGAGAACCCCAGGGCTGCCCTCACAGCCTGCCACACTCTGTAAAATCCTGTCCCCTTCCTCTGCAGGGAGGGGCTGTGCTGGCTCAGCGCTGTCACAGGTGAGAGCTCTGTACTCGGGCCTGCCCTTCTGGAACGTGCGCGGGTCCTCCTTGGAGTCGTGCATTTCCCGCTTCTCCTTCTCTGCTTCCTCCTTGTACAGCCTGCTCTGCTCCAGGAGCGTGCTGGCCTTGGGCAGGGCACTCCTGCCAGGTGACAAAGCTTGGGAAGAGGCAGTGGGGAATGTCTGTGGAGCCTGTGCAGCGCCAGGGCTGGTGAACGTGTCACCCAGGGCCTGGCTGCTGTCCCTATCCCCGTGCTGCTGGGAGCCAGCCCTGCCTTTGGCATAGGCAGCTGGATTGTACAGCACTCTGTAGTCCTGGGCCTTCAGCAGCTGGATTGTGGCCCCTGAGCGAGTCCCAGTCTTGGCTGCTCCGGGTTTATCTCTCTTTTCCTTCTTGCTTTTGCTGCTCCCACGCTTGGCCGTGGCGGAAATCGCTGTCACCCTGCTCAGCCTGGGCAATCTTCGGCACATGAGCACCGTAGCCATGGGTCTCAACTTAGTGGGGCTCAGAGCTGCTTCCAGGTACTGAAAAAAGGGCAGACGGAGAGTCAGTGGCCTCCACTGAAATAGGAGTCTCCTCGAGCCAGCTCTCCATAAGCTCTTGGAGATCTATTTCACACCCAAGAGAGCTCAGCTACCTCAGAAGGCATAAAATCAGCAGGATGGCTTCTGTGGCAGTGTTGGAAATAAAGAAGTTTTAATAAAAGGCAAAATAACAAAACTCTTTATAGAGAAAAACCAATCCAGGTGCAAGAGGTCCTCCTGTCCCTGGCCAAACACCTCACAAAAGCGATTATTTCCTTTTGTTCTCTTCTTTTTTCTAATAAATTGCTCAGGCAGGACTTTTTGGCTCCTGTCCAATTGGCTGTCCTTAAGTTTGAGGTGAAGTCCCCAAAGTCCTATAAGATGCCTTTTTCACCTAATGGAAGAGAGAAACTTCTAAGCTTATTTGCTTTTTAAGGAGACAAAAGATAGTTTTGTCACTCCATTAACAAAGAGCACAGTCCTACACTGCACCTCACAGGCAGCATTTTTTAATCAATCCTTTAGGGAGGTGGCACTGGTCAGGGCAGCTGGGTCCCTCAAAGCCACCATGGAATGTCACCTCATGCAAAGGCAGGAGAGCTGGGCTTGGAGTAGAAGGCAGCCAGGCATGATCTGCTACTCAGCAGACACAAGAAACCTGGCACAGATTAGGAAAGTTAAGAAAAGTTTTTTTTGGGGTTTTTTTTTTTTTTCATATTTAAGAGAGCCAAGCTGCTTTTCTTTCATTCTGAACAATGAAAATGTGTTTTTGCAGAAGAGCTGCAGCTTCAAGAGGTTTTGTGTGTTCAGACAGAGCATTCTGCTGCTTTGGTCATCATGGTCTGAATCACTGAGCACCACCTGAGAAGTTGTCCAAACATCCAGGGTGCCACGCTGCCCTTTGCACCTGGAGACAGAATGTGGAGCAAAATCTCCACAGAAGCAGAGCAGAGAGTGAAAACTGGCCCAGAACTTGCAGATGGAGGTTGGAGAAATGAAGAAATGTGGGGGAAGAGCAGGGGAGAAGTAACACAAATCATTACGTGATGCTACATCCCAGGAGCAGAGCTTTGAGCTTCAGATTTGAGAGCATTTCCAAGAGTTTTAGGGTACAGGAGGTTTTAAAAATGGCTGGTGCCTTCCTAACTCCTGCCTGAAACAGCTACAGCTCAGAGGGTGAGGATGAGAAATCCGTGGGAGTCCAGCTGGGTGCTGCCAGCCTGCACTGAGCCCTGTTTACCACCCTTGAAATGCTGATTAAAAAAATAAAATATAGCACCAGGTGTCAGGTTTTTCCCTCAAATCCTTATCCCAGCCAAAAAAAAAAAACCAAAAAACCCTCAGTCCCACATGGAGCTGGGCAATCAGAAAGGCAAAGCCTGGCACTGCAAAACATTTTGTGCTCCCCACACACAAATGGAGATGAATCCTCAGGGACAGCCCTGGGAGCTCTGCTGGTATCCACAGCTTCCTGAGCAGGGATGGAGCAAGATTTGGCATCAGTGCAGGCAAACTCAGTTTTGTAGCAGCAAAATTGGCATTTTGGGGCACAAGAGGAGGGTTTGGGGTGTGTGAGCAGCATAAACTGGGGTTTTTTTGGTGTGTAAGGATCCCCACATCCCCCATGATCCAGGGACAGCTTCCACTATCCCAGGTTGCTCCAAGCCCTGCTCAACCTGGCCTTGGACACGTCCAGGGATGTGACATCCACTGCTTCTCTGTGCCACTGAAGAAATGAGGACATTTTGCATCCTCTGCTCCATGGGCAGAGCTTGGAGGCAGCAACCAGCAGCCAAGAGGGAGAAGAAGCTGCTGGAGCAGAAACCACCCCAGCAGAGAGGTGAAAAACCCAGGTGGGCTGGGGGGGAAGGAAAGGCAAACTGAAATGTGGATTTGTGGGGAGAGCCATGCAAGGAGGAGGGTACACGAGAGGCCAATGTGGTTTTAGGGTGATCTGTAAATATTGTGAGCTGCTCAACAACCCACTGGGCACCTTATCTGTATCTCCAAACACCCTGAGGCAGCCCCAGGAGCAGATCAGGCTCTGCCCCACAGCCCCCAGGCTGCTCCAAGGCTGTGATTGTCCCATCCCAGCACGAGGAGTCAAATCCTGCCAGGCTCTGCCCCTTCCCGTCTGTCTGAGGGGCAGGGAATGGAAAAGCCTCCTCAGAAGCTGGACAGCAAACACAAACCAAGAATTTCAAAGTTCTCCTGCCCAGCTCAAGGAATGCCTGATGAAATGATCATTGCTGGCTCTCCTGGCTGTGGTGTCCAGCCCAAAGGGGCCTCAGGTGACAGATGCTGCAGACAGGGGACAAGGCTCAGACAGCATCTGCCTGGAGGAAGGAGAAATCCCTCCAACCTCTCCTCCTGCACCACCTCACACAGCTTGGACCATTAGAGAGGTTGGATCAAGCTCCCAAAATCATCTTCAACAAGAGGAGGTTGATCCAGGTGAGCCTTTCCAGAGATTTCCTTATCTGATTCGACTTCTGAGTATTTTTATCCATTTCTCTGCTACCAAACCCCAGGTTATTGATATAAACCAACTCCTCCCTGCTGGGAAAGGTGCTTTCCCCAGGAAATCCAGCCCTGCTGCTCCCAGAGCCCCTCCCAGCAGCAACAGCCCCAGTTCAAAGGCAGGGAATCAATCAAAGGCCTGGGGAAGGCTCTGAATGTGCTGCTAAGAATATCCTGCAGGGACTGACTGTGGAGCTGTGACACACTTGGGAATCCAGGCAGTGCAGAGGCTGCTTCTCTCCTCCTCTGCTCCAAATCCAGCCAAAAAGAGAAGACCAGACACAGCTGAGCCAGGCTGGGATGGGACAAGACCGTTCCAAGCACGCTCAAGGGCAATAGGGCTGCTCCAAGTGGTTCTTCCATGGGCAAATCTTTGTGATCTTTCCAATTTCCAGCCCATTTCTCTTTCAGCTCTACCCACACCTTCCATGGATTTACCTCTTTTCACCTTGAGCAATTTTTCCATTTTTGCCTCCTTTCCTTTCCTTTCCTTTCCTTTCCTTTCCTTTCCTTTCCTTTCCTTTCCTTTCCTTTCCTTTCCTTTCCTTTCCTTTCCTTTCCTTTCCTTTCCTTTCCTTTCCTTTCCTTTCCTTTCCTTCCCTTCCCTTCCCTTCCCTTCCCTTCCCTTCCCTTCCCTTCCCTTCCCTTCCCTTCCCTTCCCTTCCCTTCCCTTCCCTTCCCTTCCCTTCCCTTCCCTTCCCTTGAAATTTCCTTCCCTTGAAATTTCCTTTCCTTTCCTTGAAATCTCCTTTCCTTGAAATTTCCTTTCCTTGAAATTTCCTTTCCTTTCCTTGAAATTTCCTTTCCTTGAAATTTCCTTTCCTTGAAATTTCCTTTCCTTTCCTTGAAATTTCCTTTCCTTTCCTTGAAATTTCCTTTCCTTTCCTTGAAATTTCCTTTCCTTGAAATTTCCTTTCCTTTCCTTGAAATTTCCTTTCCTTGAAATTCCCTTCCCTTCCCCTTTCCCTTTATTTTTATAGGTTGTTAATTTTTTTTTTTTTTTTTTTTTTTTTGTGGGAGCGTAGCTGGTTTTGGATTTTTTGTAGCTTTGACTTTAAAATTTTAAAGTCCAAGCTAAATTTTAAAATTTAAAATTTTGTCGGCTTCAAGTCTCCCTCCCCAGGTATTTATTGTTAAAGGCTTTAGGATAAACTATGGTTGTTGGTTGTAGAGTAGATTTTTTACATTTGGTTTTGTTTTGATTGGGTTAAGGGTTATTGTATGAGTGATTTTTTTGTTTGATTTGGGTAAAGGTTTGCTGTTGTTTAGGGTTTGAGTGGAAAGTGGCATTTTATGGGTAATTAGGTTTACAATTTGGTTGTATTTAGGAATGTGTATTCCTTCCTTTCCTTCCTCCTCCCACCTCACATCCAAACTCCTCCCCAGCTCTGGGCAGGTCTGTGCAGAGTTTTCCCTTCCAGCAGCCCCAAGGAGCCCAGGGAATTCTGGAGCTGGGCTGGGAATGCCCCTGGAGGAGCTGCTGAGGCACGGCAACACCATGTTTAGGTGTCACAGCTGGAAAAGAACATTCCCAGGGGAATGGCACCCAGCCAGGGGCTCAGCCCTGTGCAAGGGGGGGTTGGTGAATCCCAAAAATGCTGTCAGAGCTTCTGGAACACCCAGAGGGGCTTTTGGAAGCTCCTGACCCGGTGCTGCCAGCAAAGGGAAGCTCCTTGGGATGAATGTTGGGGTTAAAGCAGCTCCTTTTGGCCAAGAGCCTGAGTGAACTCCTGGGCTGGGCTGGGCTGGAGAGGGGAGCAGCACAAAAGGGATTTTATTTCCCCAAAAGGTTGTGATGTCAGGGCACAGAATTGTCACTTTTTGGGTTGTTTGTGCTTTTTCCTTCTCTTCTGAGATTACAGAATGGTTTGGGTGGGAAGGGATTTAAAGGGATCATTTAAAGGATTTAAAGATCATCTCATTCCATCCTCTGCCATGGGCAGGGACACTTCTCACTGTCCCAGGTTATTCCAAGCCCTGTCCAACCTGGCCTTGGGCACTGCCAGGGGCAGCCACAGCTGCTCTGGGCACCCTGTGCCAGGGCTCAGCACCCTCACAGAGAACAATTCCTAATTCCCAATATCCTAAACAAATCTCCCCCTTTTCAGTTTGAAGCCATTCCCTGGCTCCTGTCCCTCCATCCCTTGTCCCCAGTCCCTCTCCAGCTCTCCTGGAGCCCCTTTAGGCCCTGCAAGGGGCTCTGAAATCCCCCCTGGAGCTTTCCCCTCTCCAGCTGAGCACCCCCAGCTCTCCCAGCCTGGCCCCAGAGCAGAGGGGCTCCAGCCCTGGAGCATTTTTGTGCAATTCCCTTCTCCCAAGGCAAGGCTGGAAGCCCCAGCCCCATTATTCATTCACCCCTATGGCTGCAGCTACAGACACATAACACACAAACACACACACATGTACACATACACACATGTACACATACACAGATGTACACATACACACATCACAGAATGATGAGGTTGGAAGAGACCTCTCAGATCATCCAGTCCAACCCATGCCCTCACAGCTCACCCAGACTACAGCACCAAGTGCCATGGCCAGGCTTCTTTAAACACATCCAGAGATGGTGATTCTACCACCTCCCTGGGAAGAACACCCCAGTACTTTATTATTCTTTTGGTGAAAAATTTCTTCCTAATATCCAACCTATCCCTTCCCTGATGCAGCTTGAGGCTGTGTCCTCTGGTTCTGTCAGAGACCGACCCCAGCTGTCCAAACCTCCCTTCAGGAAGGTGTAGAGAGCATTAAGGGCACCTCTGAGCCTCCTTTTCTCCAGGCTGAACAGCCCCAGTTCCTTCACACGCTCCTCCAAAACAAATGCCTACAGCCCCCGGTATACCCACGCGGTCTCCCATCCAAGTACTGCCCGGGCCCGACCCTGCTTAGCTTCCGAGATCGGGCGCTCTCAGGGTGCTATGGCCATGGGCAATACACCTATATAAATATACACCTATATAAATACACACCTATATAAATATACACCTAGAGGGATGTGGGGCCATGCAGCCCAGGGCAGGACGCGGGCGGCCCCGCCGGCTGAGGGGGTGGCTCGAGGAAAGGGAACGGGGATGAGCAGGGGAAGGGAAGGGGCACGGAAGGGGCCGGGACTCACCGGGGCCGCTCCGGCACCGCCGCCGCCTCCTCCTCCTGCCCCCTTCGCCTCCTCCCGCCGCTTCCGGTCGCGCAGCGGTGACGCCACTTCCGGTTCCCGGCGCGGGCGCGCGCGCGGCCGGCGGGTGGCGCCAGCGGCGCGTGCCCCCTGTCCCCTCATGGTCACATGATGGGAACGATCATGTGACAGCACAGAGTCACGTGGCGCGCTGTGGGCGCCGCCATGACAGGCCTGGGGCCGCTTTGAGCCCCCGGGGCCTTCGACCACCCAGAGAAGCCCCTGGAGCCCTGGCAGTGTCCAAGGCCAGGCTGGATGGGGCTTGGAGCACCCTGGGATAGTGGAAGGTGTCCCTGCCATGGCAGGGGGGTGGGATTGGATGAGCTTTGATGCCCCTTCCAGCCCATAGCGTTCCATGGCTTGTGGCATTCACATTCTCTGAAAAATCCCTTCGCCCAGGATTTTTCTCCTGGGAAACTGAGAAGCCTCAGAGAAAAAGGAAAACAATATTATCTGATTTGCTTCTCCTGTGTTTTGCTGCCTTGGAATGTGTTTGGAGATTTTTTACCACAGGTGATTGTTTCATTGGTTTCATGTGAATTGTTTTCACTCTTTGTCCAATCAGGGCCAAGCTGTATCACGACTCTGGAAAGAGTCAGGAGTTTTCATTATTTTTTTTTTACCCTTCTGTAAGTATCCTGTCTGTGTTCTTTAGTATAGTTTAGTATAGCATTCTTTAATATAAAATAGTATCAAAAAGTAATAAATTAGCCTTGTGAGAACATGGAGTCAGATTCATCATTCCTTCCTTCATCTGGGAGCAACCCAAATACAACAGTGGCTCTGTGAGGCTGTGGTTACAAAACACAGAAACTTGCTGGGTACCTGCACACCCAGGGATGTCCTTTCTGTGTCCCCAGTGTGAAAAATGCGTATTTTATTATTAACTTCCTGCAAATATTAAAATTAATATCATATGTGTTATGTTAGAAAGTTATGCTGTATTAATTTTCTTAAGTACTGTGTTAAATATAGTTTTAGGTTATAACATAAGGTTAAAATAGAAACTATGCTATGTAAGATACTTTTTTAAAAGAGAAGAATGAGGTATCTGCACTGAGATAGCAGCCACAGGACACCTGAATCCTTCAGAGAAAGAGAATTTATTGCTCCATTATCAGGAGAAACAAACTTCTTCCTGCCTCACTCAGCCCTGAAGAGCCGTCAGGATTCAGAGGAAGAAGTTGACACTGACCAGAGAGAATCCTGTGTTTGAATGGAATTTATGCATCATGTATGACGTGTATGAATATGCAACAGGTTTTTTGTTTTTAAGGGTTAATCCTCTGTTAATGTGGGTCCTTTTTTGGCTTATTTTGCCCAGAAAGAGGTACCTGGACTGTCCATAACTCTTTGTTTTTATTGTCTCATATTGTCCTAACCCTAACTGTCCAAATGATTATGACTCCAATTATATTGCTATTTTAATAACCATTTTGTTACTATTAAACTTTTAAAATTTTAAAAACAAGTGATTGGCGTTTTTCACACCATGGAGGCACGAGCCCCAAGCTGGTGTGGGGTGTGTAGGAGGCTCTGTGTGAGCTGACACCCATCACTGAGAGAACAGGGGGATTCTGGAGCTGTGGAGCTCTGCCCCGAGTTCCTGCCCCTGCAGAGCCGCCCACAGTCCCTTGGCCAGGGCTGTGTCCCCACAGATTTTGAGTATTTCCAACAGTCACGGCTCCACTTCTGCCAGAAATCTTTCTCCTGCCCACTGCAGGCTTTCAGCACCGGCAAATTATTTAAATATTGCCTTGAGCCTTGCTTAGCACTTGTGTCCCTTCTTGATATTTCCACGAGGTTTGCTTCCTGCCCACCTCTTCCTTCAGATGGGGTTTTGTGCCCTGGCAAGGGAGGAAATGCCATTTTCTGGAAGAAATGCCTTTTTCAGGAGGAAATGCCATTTCCAGGAAGAAATGCCGTTTTCAGGAGGAAATGCAATTTTCAGGAGGCCCCAGGGCCCTGGAAGAGAGCCACGCTGGCTGATGGCACCTCAGGCTCTAAACCTGAGGAAACTCATGGAATCCCACCAGAGGGCAGGAGACCTCTCTGATAAAGCTGCTGCCATGGGGAAAAGTGCTGGAATTGCTGGGGTTTTAAAGAAAAACAGCGATTATCTGTTGATTTTAGTGAGGCTGACAGAGTTGGGTAGGATTGATCTGAGTAAAAACTGCAGGAGGTTTTGGATGTGGTATTTCCTCCCTGCTTGAGGGAAGGTGGATAGGCCTTGGCCTAGGGTCCGCACCCCCAACATTTGGGATCCAACATGAATTTGATGCTTTTTGAGTGTGTTCCACTGCTTCAGCCACATGCTGGGCAAGTCAGGGAACCCCCAGAGACGCTCCACTGGGAGATGTGGCTTTTCCAGGAAAGGGAAGGGGAATTGCCTCCCCACCTCTGCAGCTGGATTGGAATGTGCTGATTCACCCAGGGTGAAGGTTTCCCCCCACAACTCCCCATCCCAGCTGTGGATCCATCCCAAAATCCCCCTGGTTCTGCTCCCTTCTCCCAGCTGTGGATCCATCCCCAAAATCCCCCTGGTTACCTTTGGTGGATCCATCCCAAAATCCCCCTGGTTCTCCCAGTTCTCCCAGCTGTGGATCCATCCCCCAAATCCCCCTGGTTCTGCTCCCTTCTCCCAGCTGTGGATCCATCCCCAAAATCCCCCTGGTTCTCCCCAATTCTCCCAGCTGTGGATCCATCCCCAAAATCCCCCTGGTTCTCCCAGCTGTGGATCCATTCACAAATCCCCCCGGTTCTGTTCCTTTCTACCTTTGGTGGATCCATCCCAAAATCCCCCTGGTTCTCCCAGTTCTCCCAGCTGTGGATCCATCCCCCAAATCCCCCTGGTTCTCCCCAATTCTCCCATGAGTGCATCCATCCCCAAATTTCCCCTGATTCTCCCCAACTCTCCCAGCTGTGACACAAACAAACCACACACAGTCCTGTTTTTAAAACGGGGCCTTTCTCCATTTTATTTTGCCCAATAAAAATCCTTCACAGTCAGCTGGAGAGAGGAGAGCTGGAGATACGTATACATATAGATCTGCATGTCTATTTATATATATACATACCTCTGTACAGATATATTTATATATTTATTCACTGTAGAAAATGGCAAAGGCAGGAGCTCTTCACATCTGGATAACCCAATGGGAACAGACAACAGGCCAGCAGGGAGTTGGGAATTGTGGTGGAGTTTTAACAAGAACCTCTGAAACAGATACACCTTTGCTGTACAAAAATCCCAGAATGGTGAGTGTTACCTCTTTTATTTTTTAATTTTTTTTCTCTTTTTTTTTTTTTTGTTCAACCTTTTGTCTTTAAACACACTTAACCAGAGGCAAAGTCAAGACAACAGTGTTTGGAAGTGACCAAGTGGACAGGAGAGACACCCGACTTTATGGAGTTCTTTTTTTAAAATATTTTTATTATTTTTTCCAAGTACATATATATATATATATTTATATATATATAAATTTTATTTTTTTTTTTTAGAATTTTTAATATACTTTTTTAGATTTTTTTTTACTTTTAAATACTTTTTTTAGATTTTTTCAGACTTTTAAAAAAATTTTTTATGAACTTTTTGAAGATTTTTTTTCAGGTTTTTTTTTTTTTTTTTTTAGATTTTTAAAAGATTTTTTCAGGGTTTTTAAAGAAATTTTTTTAAGATTTTTTTTTTTTTACCTTTTCAGATTTTTTTCTTTAGATTTTTTAAAGATTTTTTTGAGTTTTTTTTTTTTGAGAATTTTTTTTTTTTTTAGGTTTTTTTTTAGATGTTTTAGATTTTTTTTTTTTTTTTTTTGCAAAGTCTCGTTGAAACGCAGTTCGGAGAACCAGCAACAGTCGACGCAGAGACAGAACAGTAACAGAGTCGAGTTCAGAACACTTCTGGTTTGAATTCACAGTCAGAGAGAGAGAAAAAGAGAGGGAAAAAGAGACAGAGGGAGCCACCGAGGCGTCAGAAACGAGAGGGAAGAGAAGCACAAGGCTGGGGCTGGAGTGACACTCGGGTGGTGCGGGATGTGTCCCGCGGGAGCTGCTGCGGTGGGACACGGCCAGCAGAGCTCCTGTTATTGCTGGTGAGGTCGGACACCCCCGGGGCAGCTTTGGGGGCACAGCTCTGCATCTGCTGGGGAACTGCACTCAGCCACGTCTAAAATGGGGTTTGGGGCGAGGGAAAACCTCCCTGGGGTGGTGCCCGGAGCGGCTCCTCTGGGCTCACAGCGATTTCCAGGTCCTGGAGAGTGCAAACGAAGACACCTTGGAGGAGCCCTGGGCTGGGCTCTGCCTGGGAAGGGACTGCATAGACACATCAGCCGGGGGTGCAGCATTGGGTGGTGCTGGGATGCTCCTGCCAGCCCCTGTTCTGCTCCTTTCAGCCATGGGGTGAAGCGATCTTGTCCTCCCAGGCTCTCAGGAATGGCCACAGTGTCCCACTGGTTGTCACTGAAGGTGGCTCCGTGAGCTCAGACACCCCAGTGGCTCCCACGTGGAGAAGACTTCCTGCCCAGTGACAGGATGGGTCACACCTGCTGGACGTGGGAAGCTTTGGGCAACCCGAGCCACCAAGTGTTTGTTCAGAGCCAGACTGGAGCCTGCATCCCTTTCCAGAGGAGCTGAGGCCAGGGCTGGAGCTCTGAAGGAATGTTGGCTTGTCTGCAGGTGTCAGAGTTGGGAAGAGTCCCTTTGAAATCTCCCTGGAAAATCCTATTGCTTTGGGACAGAAAGCAGAGACTTTCTGCTGGAAAAAACAGATTTGTGAAAGAGCTGTGGGGACACAGCCTGGTCCAGGCCCCAGAGCTGACACAATTCCCATCACTGGGAGAGCCAGGGAGGAGGATTACCCTGAAAATACAAGAACATCCTCTTGGGAAGCCAACATCTGCAAACAGCTGGATGAGATCCCACCCCCTTGGTACACTGCAGGGTCCTGTGTGCCCCTAAGGACCTCAGAGACCCCTCAGACCCCTGTTTTTTCCAGAGGGTGGAAGGACCAGGGAGCTCCAGGGCTGGTGGTGAAGTTGTGAATCCCCGTGCAATGATCCCACAGGATCGCAGGCCGTGGGAATGCCTTTCAGCAGGAAGCCAGATTGTCCTTGGAGGCAAAGCAGGGCTGATGGATCCATCCCCAAAATCCCTGGGGATGTCAGAGAGGAGAGGATCAGTGTTCTGGAAAGCTCCTGAGAGCAGGGTTGGGATCACCCATTCCCAGTGGGGGCTGTAGCTCCAGCTTGTCCAGGTGTACCTGGGAGAGCACTGGGAGAGGCCCTGACTGCTCCAGTGGGATGGAGATGATCTGAAAAGAGGCAGGAGAGCCTGGAGAGCTGGGGCAGAGGAGCAGCAGGCAACACATGGACAGATCTTTAGCAAGGGATCTTGGTGAACAGTAAATATAAAGGGGTTTCAAGGCTTAAACTGAAGGTTTGGGTTAAATTAATTGGGCTCTCTTCCATCCCAGGGATGGAGTGGAGAAGGCTGAGAATGGCTGGGGAGCAGAGGCAAAGTTGAGAGGCATCTGCCCAAGGCCAGACCCACCTGAACACCCACCTGCAGGAGCACAGATCTCCCAGGTCCAGGAGCCTTCCTGGAGCAAAGGTGGGTGGAGATGCCTTCAACACCCCAAGCAGGAGAAGTGAAGAACACGCTGCCTTCACCTGGGAGTTTGGTTCCTTGGTAAGGAGGGTGCTGAGGATGCCCTGGGGTGAGCTGTGGAGAGGACACCAAGGGGACAGCCAGCAGGACCACCAGCTCTCAGGATGCTCATTTTCCTGGACATTCCCACTGAGCCAGAACATCTGGCTGGACCCTGTAGTGGTGTCTGCTGCTGACCTATTGCTCTGAGGATGAGAGGCATGAAGTTGCCTGAAGACAAGAAGATGCATGAATTGGTGTGCCTCCTCTCTTCTCCTCAAGAAGAAAGGGAATGGCATCCATCCCAACTCCTAGGGACAGCCCCTGGTCCATATTCTCCACGAGAAAGGTGTGGAGCTAACTGGGATGGCTGTGGAGGATACTGGTGTCACCAACTGGGGACAATCACCTCACCCAGGAACTCCCTTCTATCCTGTCCTATCTCTCACAGAAAAGGCCCTTATGGACCTGCAGACATTCCCAGGTGGGAGACAGGGAAATCATGTCCCCTGCCAGCTCTCATTCCCCTTTTCCAGCCCCCACCAGCCCCAGGTCTCTGCAGGAAAGCCGGGACACAGCTCCAGGCATGGAGCCCAGCGCTCTCCAGTGATCTTTGGTCACGTTGCTCGTGAGCCCACTGCCTTGAGCGAGCTGTAAAGTGCCACTGCAAGGGGCAGGAGGGGAGCAGGATGGTCCTTGCCATGGTGGGCAGAGCTCAGGGGGACACTCTGGAAACCACTGTCTGCCTGGAGTCTGGCTGTGACACCAGATGGGCACCCTTAACCAGGGGGTCGCTGCAAACCTGGCTCAGGGTGACAGCAAGCATCAAAGCAGGACAGAGGGACACCAGGCTGAGCTAATCCCAAGTGGATTGCTCTCCTGGGAGGTGCTGGAGCCCATTCCCAGTGCAGCCAGGCCCAGGTCGGGGTGCTGAACACCCTGTGTGCAGCGCTCGGCCCCGCTCGCCAACAGAGAAGCCACAGAGCCTTCTTGTCTCCTTTTAATCATCGACACACAGAGCTGGGCTCTTATTTACATCCAAATACACTTCTCTCTGTACAACAGTGTTAGAGCAACAATTCCATTCCTCCCTGGAGCGTGGAAACCTGGAGGTGAGTGACCACCACCAGTGACAGCAGGACTGGGGCCACCAGCTGCCAGCAGACAGTGGCAGGAGCTCAGTGGGGCTGTGTGGGGCACAACAACGTGCCCTGGTTGTGGTGATCACCCTGGGGGTGAGAGGGGAGTGCTGGAATCAGCCCAGCTGGTTGCTGAGACAGTGGTAGCAGCCAGCCTTGGGACGGTGGTGGAGCAAAGCAGCCGTGCCCACTGCAGAGTGAGACCTTCCCTGGCACCAGGACACCCTGCTTAGCCCACGTCCTTATGGGTGGAAGCCTCTGGAGCTGATCATTGTCCTCTGTTGGCCGTGTGGATGTGCCTGGAGCGTGACTGGGCTCTGTACATGGGGGGCCTGTGACACCAGAGCTGCTCCAGGACTGCCACCACTCTCCCAAAACTCTTGGATCATGCATGTGTTGGGTATCCCAGATATCCCAGATACCTTTGTGGACCCCATGTGTGGGCAACTGAGCTGAGACCCTCACGGCCACAGCTTGTGGTGGTGGCCAGTGGCAGGTTGGAGAGGATTTTGGGGGCAGCACTTGGGGAATGACACGAGAGCCAGGATGTCACACTGAATTCCACCAGCTCCAAGGTGCAGGAAACAGCTGGAGGATGGTCAAACCCAGACTCTGGTGGAATTCCATGGGACAGAAACAATTCATCAGCCCTGCCTGAGCCTCCAAGAGACACACTGCCAGTCTCCTTGGCCATTCCCAGGATATGTCACCCTAACACCAGCCTGGCACCCCTTGGCTGTCCTAACCCAGGGCTAAGACCCCAGAGCCTCAACAAAGCTTTAGATGGGAGATTTAATCAACTTGTGAAAGTGTGAAAGATGTGGAAGGAGCCAGGTGAGCTCCACCTGGGCACAAACAAGAGGAATCCAGGTGTCTCACCATCGTTTTGCTCCATCTCTGCTGAGCAAAGGGCTGGCACAGGGGAGAGGACTTGATGGGGAGCAGCACATCCAGTTGTGGGGAGGAATCCTGGAGCACAGGAATCCTTTGTGGCCGTTTGGCTCCCAAAACCATCTGTGTTTTCTGTCACCATAGCAGGGGTGGGGTGGTTTCTGCAGGACAGCTGGGGGTGCTGTTTGGGGGGATCCTGGGAGAATCCCAAGAGAGGAAAAACCAGCAGCAGAGTGTCTTAGTGGGTGCCTGGAAGGCTCTGCCATGCAGGGAATGTCCACAGTCGAGGTCTCAGATCTGGATTGAAGCTCTGGATCGATGTGATGCAGTGAGGAAGGTGGAGGGAGGAGGCCTTTCCTCCTCCAAGGTGAACAATCTTCACAAGAGCAGACACCAAACACCTGCTTTGGGAGGTGAGACACCACATCTCCAGCCCTGCCACTGTGGGATGTTGGATTGTGCCTGCAAGGCCTGGAGTATGACACGGAGGAAGCTCTAGGATGTGCCTGGCCAGGTGCCTGTGGATTTTGCCCTGCCATGGCCAAGTCTGCAGCTGTGTGGCACTGGCAGGCAGCTGCGCTCCTTCCTTGCTGGGCTGATGTCCAAGAGTGCTGGAGATCTTCAGGATTTGCAGGAGGACTCTTCCCCACAGCCATCAGTGGTCAAACCTGACCTCACCTCCCTTTTATGGCTGGTCCAGGGAAAGGGGCTTAGCCTGAGCTGCCCTGGTGTTTTCTATGAGTTGTCTTCCTCCAGCTCCAAAGACATGGGCAGAAGTGGTGAGAAAAGAGGAGCTGTCAACTGGGGTCTTGAAATGCCCTGAGTCTTGGCACTTTTCAATTTTCAATGGCTCCAGGGGTCTCTGGCAGCCACCACCAGCTCCTGGCCAGTGGCAGTGTCCCATGACTTGGGCTGGTGGGACTAACTGCATTCTCCAGTCTGCTCAGGCTGGAGCTCATCACAGCAATGTTTGTTCTCAAACCGAAGGTCACACCTGGTTGTGAACTGGAGAGTTTTGGGTAGACAGAACATGGAAAATGTGCAGCTTCAGGGCTTTTGTTTGGAAGGTCTTCAGCCCCTCAATGCCTCCAGGTTCTTCCTTAGTGTGCACATGAAATTTAATCTGGCCAAATTCACCCTGGTGTCACCTCAGAAACATTTCCAGACATCCCAGTGCTAATCCTAACTTTTCTCTTCTAGCTGCTCCCCAGGGCAAAGAGCCAAAATCCCCACTCCTATTGATCCTTTGGCCAGTGCAAACTCCACTTTGCAACATTTTCCTTCTCTTTATGGTGACTTGTGGTAAAAAATTGTCCATGACAGAAGAACTGAGCTCACCTTGCCCACCTTTTCAAGCAGAATGCCAGGTTTTGCTGCCTTAGTGACTGTGCACATAGGATTTGGTGTATTATTCTGCCAGGGCATAAGCACTTGCGTGATCTTAAGCATTTTCCCCCTCTTATGACTTCTTTCATGCTCAGAGTTAGTAGCTGAGTATTTTCTTGAGCCAGGCCTGCGAGTTGTTCTCTCCATCCCTGGGGTGTGGGATGGCTGTGGGTGCTGTTTGGAATGGCAGAACTGAAGGCTGACTGCTGCAATCCAGCTGTGATGCTGCTGTGCCCCCCCTGCAACTCCTGAGTGAGGCTCGAGTGCTGTTTTTAAGCAGACCCTGGCCCAAGAGAGTGCACCAAGGTGTCACTCGTTTGGGGACAGGGTGGCACGATTGCCCGCTTCTGGGGCAGATTGCTAAAGCTTCAGTTTGCATAAACATCCCATGGGTTTGGAGGCTTCCCCAAACCTCGATTCCATTGACTTTGGGAAATAAGGGGGCTGTTGGGAAGGGAAACTAGCTTGGATTTCCAAGCTTTTCCCTTGCTGTAGCCAGCTTGGGTATAGAGTAAGGGGGCCAAGGCAGAGGTGGGAGGGTGTTTCTGCTCCCAGGGTTGGTCACAGCCTGGGAGAGGAGTGGAACTGCAGGAGGAAACCACAAGGAAGTGAAAACGCAGCATGTGTTAAGCTCTGCTGAGCCTCCAGAGAGGCTCCTGCTGGGACATCATTCCTTGTTGGCTTCTGTTAGCAGGACAGGCTCATCCTGCTTCTCAAGGATGTCCTAACCTCTTGCAGCCAGGGCAAGAGGGAGTCGTCTGGTAGAGATATGTCTGGTTTCACTGAAATCAGTGGCCAAGCTCGCACTGACTTCACTAAGACCACCGTCTAGACAGGATACTTGATGCAGAACGCTTGAGTTTGCTCATGATCCCAAGAGCTTTGCTCCATTAGCCAATGTGGCTAAAAACGTCCTGGAAAAAAAAAAAAAAAAAACAAAACCCAAAAACCAACAAACCTGCCACTTTGAACTGTTTTGCTGCACGTAAATGCTTGGAAAACCAAAGAAACTGAATACAACCCTCCAAAACAACCAACCAAAGAAGGGTGAATTGTAGGAGAGGGGGTGGCAGCCTCTAGTGAAGTAACAGTCAGGGCAGATTACAAAAGAGCCAATTGACCCTCACCAGCTGTACTAGGAAAAAACCCCAGCTAAGATGTGGCATTGTCGATAGAAAACCAATGCACATCCACAGTTATTGTACCTACAGAGCACAGAAGAGGAGAGTGAGGGTGATGGAGCCTGGTGGGAGCATGCTCACACTGCTCCCACGGGAGCGCATTATCCTTCGGAAGATCTCTGGCTTGAGTAGGTAGTACATGCACAGCAATAAAAAATTCTGTCGTGTCACCTCGGCTCCCCTCAGATCTCGGTGGACTCTATCCTCTCGAGCCTGGAGGGAGTCCATGTCTTCTTCTCCTCGGTGTGCGGGGGGCTGGTGGCCTTGGTGTTCATCTCGTTGACCTTGTGCTCCAGGAGCTGGTTCTTCTGGTACATCTCCACGTAGTTGAGCTGCAGCTGCTTCTGGTACTTGATGACCTTCTCCTTCTCCTCCTGCCACGTGCGCCGCTCCTCCTCGAAGTCCATCACCTGCTGCTCCCGCTGCTGCCGCTCCAGCTTCAGCTCTGTCTGCAGCCTCTCCACCTCCCTCCTCAGGCTGTTCACGCTGTCCTCGCTCTGCCGCTGCATCTTGGCCTCGTCGCTCTCGCAGGCCAGCGGGTCCCCCCGCAGCTTGTCCCCGAGGTCCCCGCCAAAAGACCCCGTGGGCCCTATGCTGGCAAGTGTCCGCTTCAGGCCGGAGACCTCCAGCTCACAGTGGTTCAGTTTTTCCCTCAGCACCTGGACCTCGCTCATCTTCCTCTGCAGCTCGCCCTCGCAGATCTCCAGGTTGACGCTCTTGGAGCTGTAGGAGTCCTTCAGGGTGAGGATCTGCTCCTCTTTCTCCCGCAGGAAGTTCTTGCCTTCCTTGAGCTGCGACCGCAGGCCCACGATCTCGTTGAGCTTCTGGGAGACGTCGGCTTGGGAGTCCTTCAGCTGCTGCTTGAGCAGGGAGATCTCACCTGCCTTCTGGCACACCTGTGGGGAGAGCACTCGTGAGGCTGGTCGGTGGCAGTGAGGAGCTGCTTGTCCCCTGAGCTGCCCATTAAATGACCCTGCCCAAGGACCCAGCCCTCACCATGCCACAGACCTAGATGTTGTCCCCACCTCTGTGTTTTTTCCCTCAGGAATCTGATGCTGTTCCCAGCTGGAGCTGCCCAAACAGCCAAGCCCTGTGATGTGGTCCCCACCAGCGATGCTTCTCTCCTGCCTTCATCTTCCTCTCCTACCCACAAACCCACAGGGCTCGATCCCAAACCTTCTGCTGAACATCTGCGAATGGCACATTTCAGAGCCTAATTAATCCCAGCTTCGTTGACTTTCCATCAGGATTAGCAGAATAAGGTCGTCTGGATTCTAGAGCTATGTTTTGCCTCCGCACTCTTAATAAATTTAAAGTTTCTAGCCTCTGCATGGAAGGATTAAAATTCTTCACATGATCAAGCTGAAAAAACGGTATGTTAGCACTGGCTATACAAACAGACCTTGATAAAATGTTCTAAAAATAGGAACAGTAGGAAAAAGTTATGTAGGACTCAACAGGAGAACTAGAAAGAGGAATGTGTCTTTCAGCCTTTTGAGAGAGATCAACTTATTAACAACCAAAAAAAGTGTGTTACAATGAAAACATGAGGTAAACATGGCTATATTGATGTCATTCTTAGCTCAGTTCCTTTTATATCTTCAATTTAAAACAAAGCAAATATCTGAAAACCGGTTTCAAGGTTTGCCCAAATGCAAATGGTAAAAGAATTTAATTAAAATAGACTTAAGCCCATTTTTGGCAGGCACAAGTACCTGTGTGGAAAGACCTGTATTCCGTGAAACTGGATTTGAATGTCATGACTTGGAGTGACCAGACTGTGAAGTCAAATTATTAACCAGCACAGGAGGGTGTGCACAAAAAGTTGTGCTTATTTTAGCTTAATTGAAATCAGCAGGCCTGGGGCTCAGACAAGTGAGGTGACAAGTGTCACCTGTTACCTGGAGGTCACCAACCCATGGCTGTTATCTGTGGGCATGTGGGAGGAACTTTGGGTCACCAGATTCCACAATGGAAACCTCATTTATGGCCTGTTACAACCGCACTCTTACCTCCCACTTGGTCTCTTCAATCTTGGGGAGAAACTCAGCCTGCTCCTTCTTGAAAGCCACAAATTTCTTCTCCAGCTCCTCTCGCTGCTGGAGGAGTTGTCCCATGTCATCCTGGAGTTTTTTTTTCTCCTGCTGGAGCTTGAAGATTTGGAGCTGCAGAGCCTGCTGAGCCCGCTGCGCCTTTTTGGAGACCTGCTGCAACTTGTTGGCATAGTTCTGCCTCAGGTCCTCCATTTCCCTCTCCCAGATCTTCTGCTTCTCCTCGAACACCTGGAAGATGGCCGCCTCGCTCTTGTCCAGGTTCCTCCTCATCTGCAGCACCTCCTGCTCCTTCTCCCACAGCCTGTCCTCCAGGTCCTGGATGATGTCGTCGGTCGAGGGCGAGTGGAAGGGCATGGTTTCGTTGAGATGGTTCAGCCTGCTGAAGGACGAGGTGCTCTTGCTCGAGGACCGCCCGCTGTCTGAGGTAGATATCCCGTTGTAGCCCACGATGTTCTTCTCCACGTAGGTGGTCCCGATGCGGTTGATGTGGCTGGTGGAGGCGCTCATGGGGCCCACGTGCTGGCTGTAGCCCGTGCCGTAGGTGGGCAGGCTGGTCAGGGAGTTACGGCCCGAATCCGAGAGCCCCCCGCCCTGGTTTGTAGTCCTGTTAAGGCTGCTCTTGTCGAGCCCGCCCTTGGGGGCGGACGGGCTATTGCTGTTGGCGTGGTTCAAGCTCTTTCTGTTCTCTGCCATCCCGTTGCTCTGTGGTGGGCAGAGGTTCTGCATGGAATGGAAGTTTTTAGGAACTACTGGTTTAAAGGCTGAGGGTCTAACTAAGGGCTCATTGCTCTGCAAAAAGGAAAAAGGAGCAGGCATCAAACACGGCAGGAGGCTCGGTAGCAACACATAAAAGAGACACATCATCATGGGGTGGGGGTTATGCAGCTTGGGCTGGCTCCTTATCCCACCTTGTTACACACTTGGGGTTGCACACGAGGGACCTGTGATCACTCAAAGGGCAACACTGTCTTCCCTTCCTCTAGCTGAAAGGAAACAATCTTTTCACCCCAAACCTGCATGATTTTTGTCTAGAATACTCCTTGGGTTTTCTTAGTGCTTGTCACAAGGAGGGCTGGCCCTTGCTGACCAAAATAACTCTCATTTTTGCTGTTTATATTTCTAGCCTTGAGGTTGCATTGCCCTTTTGCTGAAAGCTGACTTGAACCCTTGGATTAGCAGCCCTCAGGAGAATCACATCTCCCTCCTGCCAGCAGTAACCTGTGCCTGTGGGGACCTCGTGTCCTGCTTGTCCTCAGACAGGAGCAGGTAGGAGCTGTGACAGCAGTGACACCAGGCAAGGAACATGCTGGAGCTGCTCTTCATTTGAAATTTGTGTTTTCTGTGGCATAAGCAATGCTGGGGGACAATAGACCACAGCTGTAAGGGATTTAGAAAAGATTTTAAAGCCTTGCACATTCCTCACCCCATCAATTCACCATTAGAAACAAAATTTTCCTCAAAGTGGAATTGAGTCTCCCCTACAGCAGATTGGATTTTAGGTCAAAATTAAACTGGAGGAACAAAAGGTAATTTGAAAATGCCTTTTAGGAGAAACAGCAAAAGCCCCACTGAAGAGATTGGAAGCTGGAGACCAAGTGTGAGACTGAGATGGACTGCAGGGGCTGTTGGATTAACAACCCAGGAGAAAAGGCCACCAAATGCTGCAGAAATAATACTGGACACAAATTATGGAAGTCACTGGAGCAGAGCAGCAGGCTACATAAAGCACTGCAGGCTCTGGGGCTCTGTTCCTCCAGGCCTGGGAGATTTTGCTCCCTGAAGCCAATATGAGCCATGAGGATGGGCTGGGCTGGGAGATAAAATTTACAGGGGTAGTTCCCAAGCCTTTTTTTCACAAGGGGCACTGGATTGGGAACAGATGCTCGTGGCTGCTTTCAAACAGCAGCTTGAGTGTCAGTGGGTGGTTGAAAATTACCTATAGAAGGCACAAAACACACAAAACAAGAATGGGACTCAGATGCTGAAACAGGGGGCCAACTCCAGCTCCCTCCTCATCCTTCAGGGAGGTAAACATATCTCAGGGAAGCTGGAACAGCCAGTGACTTAAATGAGCTGTGTGTAGAAGACCTGTGGTCCTGCTTTTGGGTTCCTCAAGAACTAACAACACCCCTGAAAGTCATAAGAATTATCTCATGTCTACATCAAAATGTACAAAACAAAAACAAGACCATCAAGACTGCGCCGTC
Source organism: Melospiza melodia melodia (assembly GCF_035770615.1). Taxonomy (NCBI): domain Eukaryota; kingdom Metazoa; phylum Chordata; class Aves; order Passeriformes; family Passerellidae; genus Melospiza; species Melospiza melodia. The sequence goes on along the minus strand of NC_086198.1, from coordinate 92,102,966 downwards.
GCCCAAGACCTCCTGGCCTGTGCTTCCAGAGAAGTGCCACGGCCACCCAGCTGCTCCAGGAGGTGCTCACCTGATCCAGTTTGCCGGAAATCGGCAAAATCTTTGGTGGGTTACCGGGCTCTCGGTACTGGGGCGGCGGCGGCGGCAGGTTCTTCTCGTTGTTGGCGGTCACGTTCCCGCAGATGTCCACCTTCACCTTCTCGCTCTTGCGCGCCTCGCCGTTGATGTAGAGCGAGTTGGAGACTTTCTCCGACTTGTAGGTCTTCTCCTCGCCCGAGTAGCGGTGGGGGATGTCCCGGCTGGAGTAGCCGTTGCGCGGTCCCTCGGCGGGCCGGCCGCCGCTCTGCGTGCGCGTGCCCACGCTCTTCATGGCGAACTCCTGGTCGTTGGCCACGCCGCTGCCCACGCTCCCCATGGCGCTCCGGGGGATGGTCTGGGAGTAGCGCGGGGCGAAGCCGTGGAAGCTCTGCGCGCTGGGGTAGGCCGGGTCACTGAGGACGGGCAGCGTCTCTAGCGTGGCCATGGCAGTGTCGGGGTGAGGCGGAGGCGCAGCTCAGTGGCACTGGGACAAAGAGGGGGGAAAAAAAGGGTTGTTAGAGAGGTGATTTTTGTCTGACGTGCCCTTTTGCAGATTGAAATTGCGTCCTGGTGATTGTCACTGTTTTCTGAAAAAAAGTGCTGTGCCCTTTCAAACCAAATCCTGTTGATTGTCACTGTCTTATTTTCTGAAAAATCCTTTTGCCCAGGATTTTCTCCTGGGAAGCTGAGAAGCCTCAGAGGAAAAGGAGAAACAATATTATCTCATTTTTCTCTCCTGTGTTTTACTGCTTTGGGATGTGGTTGGAGATTGTTTATCCAACATGTGAAGTGTTTTTACTTAATGACTGATCACAGCCGGCTGTGTCGGGACTCTGGAAGCAGTCACAAGTTTTTAATTAGTATCTTGTTAAGCCTTCTGCAAGATCCTTTCTGTATTCTTTAGTATAGATTAATATAATATAATATAATATAATATAATATAATATAATATAATATAATATAATATAATATAATATAATATAATATAATATAATATAATATAATATAATATAATATATATTAATAAGTTGGCCTTCTAAGAACATGGAGTCATATTCTCAATTCCTCCTTTGACCTGGGGACCCAGTAAATACCACACGTGGGTTCTCCTCTTGGGAGCCCCAGATCCCTTGGAGGAGCAGCATTCCCCAAACCCCACCCACTGTTATCAAAAAGAGGTCCTAATTTTCTGAATCCAAGGGTTGTGGCTCCTAGGGGAGTGAGTTGCGTGGATTTTAGTAGGCACAGCTCTATAGCACTGGTGAGACACAACTGTTTGCTGTGCTGAAGCTGGAATTATTTCTGTCACTTTTCCCAGATTTGAGTAAGTTTGTGTTCCCATGGGGCTGGAAGGTCTCCATCCCTGGTCCTGGTTCATACAAGTGCTCCCTCCAGCACATCCCTTAGGGATGACACCACAGGGTTTAAGCAACACAATTTCCACCTCTTTCTTGGGATTGTTGCTCGCCTGAACTTGAGCTTTAAAACAGATGCTTTTGTGCAGGTGTCATCCTAAATTTTCTTTTAAATCTTTATTCCCCTTCTCCATTTGATTCCTACTTAGGCTGTGCCTTGGGTTGGCCAAAACTAGGCCATGGGACAGGGATAACATGCAAATAATGGTTTCAAAAGTTGTCTTTCACTAGGGTTGTCCTGGGACCGGTTACCCTTGGGACCAATTCTCAGCTGTCTAGATGCTCTTCATCAGCTTTTACACAAAGGTGTGAAATCTTATTTAGGGAAATAAAAGACCCACAACAAGCTTTTTTCTTTTGTTGTTGCCTCATTGAATAATGGAGAATATGAACCTGTACCAGCCAAGGATCTCATTCCCTGAGGGAAGGGAGAAGGTGCATTGCAATTTTGAGTGATTGAACCAAACCTGGAGGAGCAAGGCCAGTGGCTTGTGGACAGCTGTGGCCACTCAGCTGACCATTGCCCACCTGCCCTACTGAGTTCATTGACCCAGTCCCCATGGGCCAGAATTCATGCTTTTCTTTTGTCTCAGGCACCCTCAGTTCCAGGATTTCCAGGATAATCCATCCTGACAACCCAGCGGCTAAAGCGGGACTTAAGGGCAGCGGAAGCTGCAGGTTTCCCTGTGGAAGGGATAAAAATAGTGATGCCCTTTGGAAAAAGGCTCAGGGATGGCAGCAGTCAGGCAGGAAGGGGAGATGGAGAAAATCCCCATTTCAGCGGGGTTCTCCCTCTCCTTGGGGTAGGGATGCTCATTCAGCCCTCCCTGAGTAAAGCAGAGCTGGGTTTATTTCCCTGGAGAGCAAGCTGAGGTCTGGAGCTCAGCTCCCACGTGGTGTCTCACAGGGCCTTGCTATTTGCACTAATAATGGAATGGAAAAAGAATTAAAAAGGTTAAAGCACAGGGGCTGTGCTGCTCAACTTTGCTTTTATTAAACTGCATTTCTGGAGGCTTCTCCTCCCTCTTTCCCAGCACCCTGCCCTGTCCAAAGTATAGCCTGAGTGGCAGATGTGGCAACTGCTGTGCCAGAGGGAGAGGACACAGAGTGCTGTGATGGGGTTTAAGGTCCCTTCCACCCCAACCCAGCCCATTCTGGGATTTTATGACCATTTGTAATCCCATTTCTGGGATTTTATGATCAACAAGCACTAAGTGAGCACTTTGTGTTCCCTGCTGAGGACACCCTGCATTCTGCATCTCTGTCCCCAGCAGATGATCTCATGTCATTTCCTGATCAAAGTCTAAAGACCAGGTAGTAAAAGAGGATCATATGAGCACATGGGGGGATCCCCCACAGCCAAAACACGAGTGTTTATTGGTCATAAGTGACAAAACCCCTGCCAGCAGTAAGGAGTGGCAGGGTCAGGCCACGAATGGGGCATGTGGCATTTGGACACGCGCTCTGAGCAGCACTCAAAGGCTCATGACCCTGTCACACCCTAAAGACTTCCCAAAGAACATCCCCACTGATGGTTCATGAGTGCACCATGCCCAGGGGTCAATCCAGGTGCTTGCTGAGCACCTGGAGACTTGGCTGGGCTGTGGGGTGATGAGGAAGGATGGAGAACACTCACCTGAAGCCACGCTCAACCAGCGGTGCCTTTGGATTTTATGAGTCAAAGGAAGGTTTTTGTCCTCCTAATTTGACCTGGCAGTGAAGGAGGATCACACGAGCACGCGGGGGGATCCCCCACAGCCAAAACACGAGTGTTTATTGGCCATAAGTGACAAAACCCCTGCCAGCAGCAAGGAGTGGCAGGGTCTGGTCACGTATGAGGCATGTGATGTTTGGACACGTGCTCTGAGCAGCACTCAAAGGCTCATGACCCTGTCACACCCCAAAGACACTTCCCAAAGAACATCAGCATAATTTATTATTATATCATATGATATTATACTAAAACCATACTAAAGAATATAGAAATGATCTTACAGAAGGCTTAACAAGATACTAATTAAAGACTCGTGAACTGCTTCCAGATTCCCAACACAGCTGGGAATTGGTGTGATTGGTCATTAAGTAAAAACAATTCACATGGTGGACAAACAATCTCCAACCACATTCCAAAGCAGCAAAATACAGGAGAGAAAAAGGAGCACCTGGAGACTTGGCTGGGCTGTGGGGTGATGAGGAAGGATGGAGAACACCCACCTGAAGCCACGCTCAACCAAAGGTGCCTTTGGATTTTATGAGTCAAAGGAAGACTTTTTGTCCTCCTAATTTAGGAACAACCTGCTTTTCGGTGACTTTGGGAATCTTTATAGGCTGTGATTTCTTTTTATGGGACACCAGGCACCACGGGAGGGATGTGCTGGAAGGTCTCAGCTCCAGACAAGGATGTGGCATTGTCTCCTTGCAGTGCTCCCCAGCCAGCCAGGGAGAAATCCAGGTTACTTTTCCCTCACTGGGTAAATTTCACGGTGACATTTGCACATTTACATTGACTCTCTGAGGGCAGGGATGAGGTCACTGGAAAGTTTGATCCTTCCAAAAGGGAAAAAAAAAAAAAAAAAAAAAAAAAAAAAGAAGGCCAACACGACAAGAAGCTTTTCTTTTAACTGGGAATCATCCAAGAAAATATTCTGAAAAAAAACCCCTTGTTCTCAGCTTGTGTTTACTGCAAACCCGGGATCTGATAAACAGAGCATACAGACAAGTGTTACAAATATGTTATTAAGGAGATTCCAGAAGTGCCAAGAGCTCCCTGACAGTACAGCTTTGTTTGCCAAAAAGGGCCATTTTTTCCTGAGAACAACAACCCCTGGGTTTGTATCTTCTGGCCAGCTCCAGTTCCCAGTCAGGTTTTACACTGGTTGTTCCTCAGCTGGACTGTGAAATCAAATTTTGAGCACAGGAATAACGTTGCCACACTCCAGCACAGAGCAGGAGAGTAATATTTTTTTCTCCTTCCAGGTTTGGGGGAATGTGTGACTAAAAACTTCCCCAGGACATTTCTTCTCCTTAAATCTCATAATCTCTGGGGCAGGAGGACAAGAGGGAATGGCTTCAGACTGACAGGGCAGGGTTATGTGGGATACTGGGAAGAAATTCTTGACTGAGGGTGGAGAGGCCCTGGCACAGGGTGCCCAGAGCAGCTGTGGCTGCCCCTGGATCCCTGGAGGTGTCCAAGACCAGGCTGGATAGGGCTTGGAGCAACCTGGGACAGTGGAAGGCATCCCTGCCATGGGAAGAGATTGGAACTGAATGATCTTTAAGGTCCCTTCCAAACCAAACTATTCCATGATTCCATGAGAACTGCCTCCCTCCCATGGGAGCGTGAACTGAAATTCATGTTTGAACTTTTCACAAGCTTTGTTTGTGATTCCCAGGGATGCTGAGCCTGTCCATGAGCACAGGGAGCCTGAGGGAAGCAAAGTGTTTGCCTTTACCTGTGACAGTGTTCACAGGGGTCTGAGGATGAGGGAAGAGACGAGGATCTGACTCCATGTTTCAGAAGGCTGATTTATTATTTTATGGTATATGTTATATTAAAACTGTACTAAAAGAATAAAAGAAAGGATTTCATCAGAAGGCTGGCTAAGAATAGAAAAAAGAAGGAATGATAACAGAGGCTTGTGACTCAGATCCTCTGTCTAAGCTAGCTCACTGTGATTGGCCATTAATTAGAAACAACCACGAGACCAATCACAGATCTACCTGTTGTATTCCATAGCAGCAGATAACCATCGTTTACATTTTATTTTTGAAGCTTCTCAGCTTCTCAAAAAGAAAAATCCTAAAAATAAAGATTTTTCATAAAAGATGTCTGTGACATTTACCAGCATTTCATTCCCAAGTCCATCCTTTAGGAGGAAAGCAGAGTCACCCTCAAGCATGGCTGGGTGACCTTCTCTGAGCAGGGACACTGGGAATCCACACACTCCACATTGCACCACCTCTCCATCCCATCCATCCACTTCCAGTGGCCTCTTGGCCTTTCCTGCAGCAGCCTTGCCTCAGAGGCAGCAATATTCTGATGCCTGATGCAGAAAATCTGGAGCGAAATGTCCTTTTCCCCAGCTATGCCAGGCAAACTTTGCATGCCCACCTGTTACCAAGGTTTCCAGCCCTGCCTGCAGCTCCAGGACACTCCTAGATGTTATTGTCAATACAGACATTTGTAAAATAACAACTTCATCTTCCAGCTTGCTCTACCCAAACCATTAGTGAATGCCTTCCAGTTAAGAAAGAAGAAAGATTGCTCTGAGATAAGCAGCTGAATGGTTAACCAAGACTAAATGATGGAGGCCTGGCTCTGTTGCTGCCTGAGGAGGTTAATTGTTAACACTCTCCTAACAAAGGCTTTGGGGAGGCAGACACACAGACACAGCTCGGCACGGTGCCAGGGGAGAAGGGAAGGGAGAAGGGAGTCAGAGAAGGGAATCAGGAAAAGGGAATGAGGGAAGGGAATCAGTCATGGCCCTTGGGCACCAGCAAAGAGCCCCAGAGCAAGCAGGGCTTGGCACTCGTGCCCATCCCAGGCAGGAGGTGCTGCCAGCGCGGGCAACAAAGGCACCTGAAGGTCAAAAATTCCCTCTCTTGCCAACTGTGGTGACAGGTGTGCCCCTGACCTTGATTAGTCGGGTTTGTTTGCTTAATGAGGGAGCAATTAGTGACACCATGAACCCTGCTCTGTTGTTTTTGTAGGGGTAGGGCTGCACCTGCCCTGTGTTTACAGCTCAGGTTGGCTCTGCCAGTTTGTTGGCAGCAATGCCAAGGGGTTGGGTTGGGTTGGTTGGAGGAGAAAAAGTCAACACGTCCTGGGGTGGTGGAGCAGGTTGGAAAAAGAATGGCTGTGATAATTTCAGCTTGATCCAGGAAGAGATGTGGAGTGGGAAGCGAGGGACAGGAATGGGTTAGCAGTGAACACAGACCCTGCAGGGAGCAAAGCCACCTGTGTCCAGTGAGGGTTAACAAGCCCTGGGGCAAAACCACCACTGAAAGCCAAGACTTGCACTTGTAGAATCACAGAATCGCTGAATTATTCAGGTTAGAAAAACCCTCTAAGGCTGTGGGGTCTAACTGTTCCCACAGCACTGCCCAGGCCACCACTGACCATGTCCCCAAGTGCCACATCCACATGGCTTCTAAATCCCTCCAGGGATGGGACTCCAACACTGCCCTGGACGCCCTTTCCATGAAGAAATTTTCCCTGATATCTAATCTAAACCTCTCCTGTTTAGAGGCTGTTCCCTCTTGTCCTCTTAGCTTCAGTCACATCCCTCTTCCTCCCCCTCACTTTTCTTGTACACCACATCCTCCAGAAAGGCCACTCAGCCACTGCTCTGCCTCCTGTGTGTCACAGGCCACCACCTGCCACCTCCTTATGGCTGTGCTGTCCCAAACCTGGCTGAGAGCTGCTCCACTGGGATTTATTCAGGAGCAGGGACACCACAGCTCCCACCTGGCACCAGAGCCCAGCACCTCCTGTTCTCCTACACCCTTCTCAAGTTGCTCACTCTGAAGAGGGGAACAGAATGAGCTTTTCTTGTCTCTCAAAGGCGTTTTTTCCAGCCCTCAAGTAACTCTTGTGGCTCTTTCCTGCACCTCCTCCTGCTCCTTTCCCCCCATCCTGGCTTGGTGGCTGCCAGGTTTTCCTCTGCCACTGGAATACAGTAGGAGCACTCTTGAACCTGTCTGCAAAAACATGCAGACCTCCAGCTTTTCAACCACAAGGTTTTCCACTACCAAAAGCCAAATGAACTCAGAAGAACAACTCCTGCCCCTTCCCCAGGTCACAGACCTCTCTTTTTCCCATTTATCCCTGCCCTGCAAATCTTTTTCTCCCCATTCAGAGCTAAAAATCAAACTCAGGAAGGCAGGATGGAGGGTCAAGTAGTGACAGATTGTTGCAGCCACCCTCAGACACCTCTTGGGCTGTGGGGCTGCTGTGTATCTGCACATTTTCCACCTTTCTGTGCAAAGGATTTATGATTGGATTTACTTTTGGACCCAATCCTGAGTAAAGTGCCCTAGGGCACCCTGCTGGAGCAGGGAGGTTGGACTTAGACTGCCCAGCATGGCAGTCCTGCCGAGGAACATCAAATTTGGGAATGTGGGGACCACCCTGTCCCTCTGTGACCCCCGCCCAGTTTCCAGCTATGCCTGTCCCAGCACCTGAGAGCACTGGGGGGTCTGCACAGGGACCTGCAGCATCCTCTGGATAACTGGAAAGTTCCAAGTTCAAAGCCCTCAGCCCTCCCAGTACCACATCCCACATCCCATATCCCACATGCCACATCCCATGTCCCATATCCCAGTTCCCTGATCCACTTTCTATCCAAAGGACATGATGGGTACCAGACTGTTCCATTCCATATCCTATATCCCTGTTCCTTGTTTCACTTTCTCACCAAAGGACATGGTGGGTACCAGACTGTCCCATCCCATATCCCATATCCCATATCCCATATCCCATATCCCATTATTTCCCATTTCTGAGACAGGAGGATCACACTTGCTTTTCTCTCCTGAAGAGAGGGGGTGGCAGTATTAGGGGCAGGCAGGTCCCGGTTTTGGGGGATTTTTGGGGGGTTTTGGGGGCTTTTGGGGGCTGTGCTTCCTCAGGCTGCTGTGGGAAATACAAGTGAGCCAGCTCAGAAGCATTTCCTTTTCCTTCCCTCCTGCTAATGAGATAATTACAGCCTTTTGTATTCTGGGGAACGACTTTCTCATTATGGGGGCCGCATCAGCTATTTACATAACAAGGCTGAAACAAAAGAGATGAGATGAAAGGACCCAGGCAGCTCCTTCAGGGAGCTCTGCTGAGCTGCCAAGGGACAGCCTGGGTGACAGATTCCTGCATCCCCAGAGCTCCTCTGGTCTGGAGTGGGTGGCAGCTCTTGATTCAGGATGGCCCCAGCACGGGATGCTGTGAGGGTCCCCAGGGTGTCAGAACCAGCTCATTCTTAAACCACTCACTGCAATTCCTGATGCCAGAGGGTTTGGGAGGGTGGCCACGAACCCAGACCCACATCAAGGAGAGTCCTGGCAGCATGTGTGGGGCTCACAGAGGCACCTGGAAATGAGTCCCACCACCAGAGGATGTCTGGTACCAAACTGGCCTGTCCCTTGTCCCATCTGCCGTGTCCCAGTTTGCTCCAGCTGTGGTCAAGGGACATTCTGGGTACCAGCCTGTCCCATATCCCATATCTCACATCCCATATCCCTGTTCCTTGGTTCATTTTCTGACCAAAGGACATGATGGGTACCAGACTGTCCCAACCCACATCCCACATCCAACATCCCATATCCCACATTCCTTTTCCTTGGTTCACTTTCTGACCAAAGGACATGATGGGTACTGGGCTGTCCCATATCCCACATCCCATATCTCATATCCCATATCCCTGTTCCACTTTCTCACCAAAGGACATGATGGGTATCAGACTGTCCCATCCCATATCCTGCATCCCATATCCTGCATCCCTCTTCCCCTGTTTCACTTTCTGACCAAAGGACATGATGGGTATTAGACTGTCCCATACCCCATATCCCTGTTCCTTGTTTCACTTTCTGACCAAAGGACATTATAGGTACCAGACTGCTCCATCCCATATCCCACATCCCATACCCCATATCCCATATCCCTGTTCCTTGCTCCACTTTCTGACCAAAGGACATTATGGGTATTAGACTGTCCCATACCCCATATCCCTGTTCCTTGCTCCACTTTCTGACCAAAGGACATGGTGGGTACCAGACTGTCCCAGCCCATTTCCCTGTCCCCCCAGCTGGCCAAGGGAAGCATTGGATGCAAACCTGTCCCATCCCATTTCCCATTTCCATTTCCCATTATTTCCCATTTCCCATTATTTCCCCTTCCCCACCCCCAGCTGTACCAACCTGTCCCACCCCATGTCCCAGTTCCCTGTCCCCCAAAGCTGCCCGGGGGGACACTGCCCACCACATCGTCCCATCCCACACACCAGTGCCCTGTGCCCCAGCTGGCCAAGGAACTCTCTGAGCACCAAACTGTCCCTGCCAGCCTCACCACCTCTCTTCCCCAACAAAGGCCCCATTGTTCCTGGCACAGCCCGAACAGAGCAGCCTGCTCCACCTTCCCTGGCCTCCCTCCCACTCTGCTATCAGTTTTCCTCCCCCAGTTGCTGGCTGTGTTTAAGGGACACAGTCCACCCTGTCCCCATCCCCCAGGACGTGGCAGGAGGGGGAATGGTGGCAAAGCACAGCCACAATCTGCACCATCCGTGGCCTTGGCTCTGTGCCCTCCTGCCTGTCCCTCCTTCCCTCTCAGCTCCCTGAGGCTGTTCCTGGAATGGACACCCTGCCACAGCTTCCTGGAAACCTCTTTCTGACAGTAAAATAATCAGCAAATCAATCTGGGCATGGCTATTGCTCACTCTGAGCAAGCTGCTCCCCCTGTCCCAATCCCACCTCCTCCATCCCAGCTCTTCATTTCTGGGGGTTTTATCCCAGTTTTAACCCACAGGATTTTCTGGATCTGAAAAGGCAGGCAGAGTGGAATGAAAAGCTAAACACCTGATAGTCCATGCCAGTCTTGAGCTGTTCCAGCAAGGGAAGAAATCAAAATTTTTCTGGAGGCTGCAGCAAGGTGGGCAAAGCCCCAGAGAAACCTCGGCAGGTGATGGGGAGGTGTGACAAGGCACATTTGTACAGTCCCAGGGAGGCTTTCCTGTCTCATCCTTGGAGGTTTTCAAGCCCTGAATGGACCAGGCAGGGTCCACCAGCAGCAGGATGGCCTGGAGAGCTCCTGGGATCCTTCCCACCAGGAATTATCCTGCCGTGGAGTTTTTCACAAGCCACAGTGGATATCCACCAGCATTCCCCTGGCCAAAGTCCTCATCCTCAGGGGGATTTTTCCCCTTTTTCCCATCTGCTCTCAGAGTCCTGGGTTTGGATCCAGGCTGGCATCCTCCAGGATGCATCTGATGGCAGACAGGAAAGATTTTCCTCCCTTAATCATCCCAAGGGACAACAGGACAGGATGATTTCAAGCTCAGCCCAAACTGCCTTCCCAAATCCCATGTGTCCATCAGGAGGGGCTCATCCATGGCCTCATCTGTGGCCCTTGTGACTGCCCCCAGAAGATACTCAGGGCCAGCTGTGTCATTGTCCCCAGTGTGGTCCTGAGGGCAACCTCTGCCCAGAAAAGCACCAGCTTTGGTGGCACAGGGAAAACCCCCCTGGATTCCATCAGAACAGGACAAGGGCAGTTTGACAGAGCAGCCTCAGTGCTGGCTGCAGCCCTGAGGGTCTGGGATGCCCCATTCCATGGGCTGGACTGCTTGGGGTCATCCCAGCCCTGTGTGCCTCAGTTTCCCCTTGCTAAGGGGCTGCCAGTGGGATCCAGGGTGAGATTTCCCCACCCTGAACAATCCATCTGTGTGCACCCCATCTCTGCTCTGACCCCCTGGTGCAAACACAGCCCAGCAGGTACTTCCCATTCCTAAAAAGCAGCTGGAAAGGTTGGAGCAACTGGCACCAGCTCAGCCCTGCACTAATCCATTGAAGATCATTTGGGAAGATCTCCTGGTGCAAACATAACCCAGCAGGTACATCACATCCCTAAAAATCACCTGGAAAGGGCCCCACCAGCTCAGCCCTGCACTAATCCACTGAAAATCCTTTGGGAAGATCTCCTGGTACAAACAGAGCCCAGCAGGTACATCCCATCCCTAAAAAGCAACTGGAAGGGCTCCCACCAGCTCAGCCCAGCACTAATCCACTGAAGATCCTTTGGAAAGATCCCCTGGTGCAAAAACAACCCAGCAGGTACTTCCCACCCCTAAAAATCACCTGGAAAGGCTCCCACCAGCTCAGCCCTGCACCAATCCACTGAAGATCCTTTGGGAAGGTGGCTGGAGATGGGGTGATGCCAGCAGAGCCCATGGGACTCCCCAGCACAGGGGATATGGGGTGACACTGAGAGTGTCCCAGCACGGAGCTACATCCCTGGCTCCCAGCACCTTCCTGAGCACCCTCACACACCCCCACACCCCAAATCTCAGAGATCCCGATGTGATCCCCAGCTCCACGGCCCCAGACACCAGGGGATCCCCCTTTGTGTCACCTGCAGACGGGATGTTGCGGCGGGGGAACCCAATCCTGCCCTTTGGGATGAGCCATCACCCCCAGATCGGTTCCACGGAGCCTTGCCCGGCTCTGCCACCCCCAAACTTCACCCAAACCTCTGTCCCCGCAGGAAGGACAAAGCGGGGACCCCTCACCAGCCCGTGATTTATCATTAACTCGGCCCGAGGAATTTCTTGGGCGCGGAGCCAGCCCTGGAATCGCTCGCTCCTCCCCGGACACCGCGCTTGGAGCAAACCCTTGTCCCCACCGCTGAATTAGCGCTGCTAAACCGGAGAGTGATGCCCTAAAATCCACCGAGGGGCAAGGTCTCGGTGCTCGGGGGGTCCCTGCTGGATCCAGAGGGGGTTTATAGAGGGGAAAATCGCAGTTTTCCCCACCCACCCCATCCCTGACCCGCGCAGGAGCGCAGCCCGGTTATAGGAATGTGGGTTTTGTTGACCGAGTGACAAAGCTGGTTTTTGTTTGGGGAAGTTTCTCTCCTCGATTAGGTGAAAAAGGCCTGAGAAACTTCACCTCAAACTTAAGGATAGCTAACTGGACAGGAGCTGGGCAACTTACTGGAAAAAGAAGTGAACAAAGAAACAAATCGCTTTTGTGAGGTGTTTTACCAAGAGCAAGAACTTCTTGCACCTGGCTCGCTTTTTCTCTGTTTGTTGTCTTTTATGAAACCTTTTTGTTTCCAACAGAAGCCATGCTGCTGATTTTATGCCTCCAAAGGTGGCTGAGCTGCCTTAAGTGTGAAATAGATCTCCAAGAGCTTATGAGACCTGGCTCAAAGAAGTTCCTACCTATATCACAAGGTGTGCCCCCCCAAAAAATCACCTGCAAAGCGTCCCGCCAGCTCAGCCCTGCCCTAATCCACCGCAAACCCTTCCCCAAACAAAGACACGCAGCCAGAGGGGGAAGGAGAGGAAAAGAAAAATCCCACAAAAATCCGGGATTTACCTGGGCAGCCCAGGGGTGCATCCTGCTGCTCCCCATCCTCCTCCGAGCGCCAAATTCATTGTTTCCCTGCGTGGTATCTCGGGAAAATTCCAAAATAATACCTGAGGAGAGCAACCTGCTGCTGGGCTGGGGCCAAGGGCTGCCCTTGGCTCGGAGGGATTGGCCAGGGCGCCCGCAGGAGCTTTAATTAACTCTTTGTGTCCTGCTCCGGCTGGGCTTTGGGGAAGGGATGGCTCCGTCCTCCTCCAAGGGGAATTTGGGGCTGAATTTAGCAGAAATGGGAACTTTGGAGTCAGACCCTGGGTTTTCCAAAATAAGGATTTGGAGTTTGCCTTTTTTCTGTTTTCAGACGGGGTCTGATGGTTTTGGGGCCTGATGGTTTGTTTCCGCACACACGGAGGTATGTGGATGTGGGAGGTTTTGGGGTTTCCTCAAATAAGGATTTGGAGTTTGCCTTTTTCTGTTTTCAGATGGGGACTTTGGGGTCTGATGGCTTCTTTCTACACAAATAGGGATTTGTGGATTTGGGAGGTTTTGGGTCTTGCTCAAATAGGGGTTTGTAGATTTAGAATGTTTTGGGGGTTCTTCAAATAGAGATATGTGGATTTGGAAGGTTTGGAGAGTTGCTCAAATAGGGATTTGTTGTTTTGGAATGTTTTGGGGTTTGCTCAAATAGAGATATGTGGATTTGGGAATTTTGGGTTTTCCTCAACCCCTTGCCCACCTCTGGCAGGGCTTTGGGGAAGGGATGGCTCCCTCTTCCTCCAAGGGGAATTTGGGGCTGATGGTTTGTTTTAGCAGAAATGGGAACTTTGGAGTCAGACACTGGGTTTTCCAAAATAAGGATTTGGAGTTTGCCTTTTTCTGTTTTCAGATGGGGATTTTGGGGTCTGATGGCTTGTTTCTACACAAATAAGGGTTTGTGGATTTGGGAGGTTTTGGGGTTTCCTCAAATAGGGATTTCTGGATTTGGAAGGTTTGGGGGGTTTGTTCAAATAGAGATGTGTGGATTGGGATTTGCTCAAATAGGAATGTGTGGATTTGGGAGGTATTGGAGTTTGCTCAAATAAAGATATGTAGGTTTTGAAGGTTTTGGGGTTTGCTCAAATAGGGATTTGTTGATTTGAGAGGCTTTTGGTGTTTGCTCAAATAGGGGTTTGTGGATTTGGGAAGTTTGGGGTTTGGTCAAATAAGAGATTTGTGGATTTGGGGTTTGCTCAAATAGGGATTTGTTGATTTGGGAGGTTTTGTGATTTGGAATGTTTTGGGGTTTGCTCAAATAGGGATTTGTGGATTTGGGAGGTTTTGGGGTTTGCTCAAATAGGGATTTGCAGATTTTTGGGAAGGTTTTGGTATTTGCTCAAATAAGGGTTTGTGGATTTGGGAGGTTTTGGGGTTTGCTGAAATAAGGGTTTGTGGATTTGGGGTTTGCTCAAATAGAGTTATGTGGATTTGGGAGGTTTTGGGGTTTGCTCAAATAGGGATTTGGGGTTCAGAGGATTGTTTTATCTCAAACAGGGAATTTGGGGTCAGACTGTGTGTTTTTCTTCAAATGGGAATTTTGGGGTCTGACAGCTTGATTTTGCACAGAGAAAGTTTTGAGGGTCTGACAGCTTGTTTTGCTTAACTGGAATTTTGGGATCTGACTCTTGGGTTTTCTTGTTTTAATATTTTTTTTTTCTCAAATTGGGAATTTCAGGCTCCCAGAACTTGGTTTTTCTCAAATGAGGAATTTGAGATCATTTGCTCAAACAGGGACTTTAGGATCAGACAGCTGGGGTTTGGGGTATTTCACAAATAGGGAATTTTAGGGTCTGATGGCTTGGTTTTGATCAAATCAAGATTTTGGGATCAGATAACTTAATTTGGCTAAAGGGGGATTTTGGGATGTGGGAGCTGGGTTTTCCTCAATTAGGGATTTGGGGTCTGACTGCCTGGTTTGTTTTTTGTTTGTTTTTCCAAGGGGGATTTTAGGGTCTGGGGGGCTTGTTTGGGTAGAAATAGAGATTTGGGGCTGGACTTTTTTCAAATGGAATTTTGGGGCCTGACAAATTGGTCTTTTTTTCAAGTGGGGATTGCTCAAAGCAGCTCATTTTCACTCAAATACTAATTTTGGGACCTTTCTCTCAGGGGACCCTTCTCAACTTTCCCATCCTTGTGGGGATGCTTCCCAGCTGTGTGGCTGAAGTGAAAGGCTGTGAGGAGCTCTGAAAGAAGGGCAGAGAATTGGACAGATGGGATGAATGGGATGATGCATCCACAGAATGGTTTGGTTTGGAAAGGACCTTAAACCCCATCTCATGGGGGTCTCACACCCACTATCCCAGGCTGCCCCAAGCTCCATCCACCTGGCCAAAAGCTGGGTGTGGATGCTGCCCTCTTTCCATTCCAGCATCCAGAGGATGGCCCAGAGCTCCTTTTCCCACTTTCCCAGTGGCAGGAGAGCAATCAGCCTTCCCATGGGGGGCCATCCAGCCTCAGCACTTACTCTGGATTATTTGCAGTCGTGGAGGGAGGGAAATAAAAGCCACACAAAGCTAACCACTTATTGAAACACATTTGCTGAGGTGAATTTTCTGTTGGCAGGATGTCTGGGGATCAAAGGAGCCGCCGGTCACGGGGCTGGTGTTGGTGGGCAAACAACAGTGAGAGCAGTAAAACAGCAATAATGCCAAAATAATCACATTTGAGTTAATGTGCATTTAAACCAGGGTAAAACACACTGCTGGGGTGCACAACGAAGGTGTACATTATACCAAAATGCATTCCTGTGGAGATTCAACCTTGCAATTTTGCCCTTAAGCTCCAGAAGCAGAGAATTCTGACAAATGGGTTGGTTTGGGGGTGTGTGTGCAGCTTGGAAGCAGCCACACAGACAGAGAGCCCTTTCCATCCCTGCTCTGGCAATGACCAGAGGTGGCTGAGGGGCTCTGCTGGGACAGGGACCCTTCCACAGGGATTTGGGGAACCTGTCCCAGCACAGGAGGCTGTGGCTGCCCTGAGGGAGTTGCTGCAGTTTCAGGTCTCACCGGAGACAAGCACTTTCCTGACACTGCTCATGCTGCCTTTGGGAGCTGAGTTATGCCTTAGCACTCTCCACAGGTGAATAAATCATGAGAGAAGAGACTTTGGAGAAGGCTGGGATATCCAGGATAACCCATGCTCTGAGATGGGGTGTAAACTTTGAACCCCCAACTCTCATTTCTGACCCAGGGCTCGGGTGGCTGAGCCAGGAACCTCTGTGCTGTTGAAGATTGCAATGCAAAATGTTTTCTGTTACCATGTGTATGGCAGATTACCTTTGTCAAGTGGGCAGTTTGCCTTATCTCTCTCTTTGAGTGACCACATTCACACCTCCCTCAGGAGGGGACATCTGCTGATAACAGCTATTGAATGTCACTGCATGGCTGATAAGAACTACAGCATCCCATTGGGAGATGCTCCGCCCGTTGGGAGGAGCCAAGCATTGCTACCTGGATATAATCCAGAGGTTTTGAGACACCAGCACGGCTTCTCCACTGGATTCCCAGAGGAACAGCAGCTGCCTCTTCTTCCACTGGATCTTCAGAGGAAGAATACATCCTTCTCTACAGGATCCCTGCTCCAGCAGAACCACCCCTGACACTGCAGCAGGGCTGCAGCCACATTTCCAATGGGACTGCTGCCAACACCCTGAACAGGGTGTCAGGTTGGGTTCTGACTCTGTCAGTGTTGTTCTAGTGTACTGCATTGTTTATTTTATCCTTTTTTTTCTTTTCCCTGTTAAAGAACTGTTATTTCCTGCTCCCATATTTTTGCCTGAGAGCCCCTTAATTTAAAATTTATAGCAATTCAGAGGGGTGGGGAGGGTTTACATTCTCCATTTCAGGGGAGGCTCCTGCCTTCCTTAGCAGACTCCTGTCTTTCCAAACAAAGACATCTGCCCACCTCCAGCAGAGCCCCTCCATCACCTCTGGGAGCCAACAGAGACCCCCAGTTCTCACCCAGCACCCCTTTGTGCCAGGGCTCCTGCACAGCCAGCTGCTCCCAGGCCATGGTGCTCCCCTGTCCCCATGGGACACAGCCACCAGGACCTGGTCTCAGCCCTTTGTGGGGTTTGTCCTTCTCTGCTCTGCCCTTTTTGCGTGGCCATGGTCAAACTGTGTCACCCAGACCCAACCAGCTGAGGTGCCCTCCAGGGTTGATTTACTCACCTAAAAACCTTCCCCACCCAGCCATGATGGCCTTGCTCTGTCTTGGGCTGAGGCTTTGAACACCCACCCAATGCCTTCTTTTTAAAATTTACTCCTCCAAAATTCAAACTCTTTGTTCCCATCTCCTTCTGTTTTCTTTTCCCTTTTCCTGGCAGCCCCCTGGCTGGGTGATTTCCATTCCCTTGGAGCTGTTCCATTTCAAGATCCCCAAGCTCTCTGAGGTCCTTGGGGTGGTTGAGTGTTCTTTGGACTGATCAGAGAAGGAGGAAAACATGAGCTCAGTGAGCTCTGAAGGAGCATCCATGGGTTAGGACATTCCCCAGGGAACAGGAGTGGAAAGCCTTGATGTGGGGGTGGAGATGGGAATGGGAGCAGACACAGAAGCTCCCTGCTCTGGGATTTCTTCCTGGAGACCTCTGGGGAGCTCCTTGCACTGAGATTTCTTCCTGGAGACTCTGGGGAGCTCCTTTTCCGTACAAAACGTCCCAATGTGAGCAAGAGCCTCCCTCCTCTCTTCACCCAGACTGTTTATTTAGAGGGAAGAACATTTTCAAATTGAGGAGCAGAAAAACCCCTAAATAAGGATATTCTGGCTGTTGAACACACTTTGAGGCCATGAATGAAGTGGCGTCTCCATCCCAGGGTGTCTCAGTGCCTTGGCTGGCCAATGCCAAGGTCTGGTGATGGAGACAGTTCTGAAATTGTGCTGGAAGCCTCCAGAGCTTCCCAACCAGCACCACAACAACCTAAACCCAGCTCAGACCTCAGCTGTGAACTGGCTGTGCCTGTAAGTGCTTGGCACCATCAGGCTGGGGCACTGAAATCAGAATTCTTGCAGTACCTCCTTGCCAGGCTCTGCTTGAAGCTCTTCCCCGCTCTCTATTGCTGAAACAGAGATTTCCAGCCCTGTTTTCAGAGGAAATCCCCTTTTTTTCTGTGACAGTCAATGGGTGTGGAACCTCCAAGGGCTTCCCTGTGTTTGTGGAGAGATTCTGCCTGGCCTGATTTGTTGTGGGAGATCTCAGGGACCACAGCCAAACGTGCAGGATGGGGCTGGTAGGGGAGCATGGCTGTGCCATACCAGGAAATCCAACCTTTCTGCTGGGAATGCTGATACAATCCCAGCCTGAGCAGGCTCTGTGGCTGAGCTCCCAGAAGAAATGAGCAGCATGGCACCCAGAGTTTGTTTATCAGTTCACCAGAATAAACTGGTTGTGTGATCAAACAAACCTTCTCTGCACCTGGGGGTTCACCAGCACAGGGACACCCCACTGCTCTGCAAGTTAAAATGCTGGGAGAGGTTTTCCTCCTCATGAAGTGGAATCATTTGAGCCTGTATGAGACCTCCTCACACCCACACAGAGCTGGGGAAGGGGAGCACCTTCTCCAAGCTGCCACAGGGGGTCCTGAGGCTGGCTTGACCCCAAAAAGCTGGGTTGATGCCAGCTGCTGCGCTGGGGGACACTTTCCATCTCCAATCCATGACATCTGCCTGCTCAGCTTGAGCCAGCACGAGCAAGCCAAAAGCCTCTGGTTTATGTCATCCAGAGGGATGGTTTCCTATTCTGGAATAAACATCCCTGCTGCTAGAAGCTGTCTCCTCCTGTACCAGCACAGAGCAGACAAAGCCTCACAGTGCTGGCTCTTGCCATAAATCAGGAGAGGCTCCAGCATCTCCCCTTGTGCATGCTGAAAGCCCAGAGTGGGTGCTGGGTGTCCTGGCCACGGGATTTGGGTCAGGTCTGAGGTGTCTGCAGGGAGGATGTGAATTCTCAGGTTTCCCAGATAATGTCTAGGCCAGGGAATTGTGGAATCACAGAGTCGTGGAATGGTTTGGATTGAAAGAGACCTTAAAATCATCCAGTTCCAACCCTCTGCCATGGGCAGGGACACCTTCCACTATCCCAGATTGCTCCAAACCCTCAGCCTGGCCTTGAACACTTCCAGGGTTCCAGGGGCAGCCACAGCTTCTCTGGCCCTTTACCAAGGCCTCCCCACCCTCACAGGGAAGAATTCCTTCCTAATATTTCATCTCAATCTCTCATCTTTTAGTTTAAAGGCGTTCCTTATGCATCAGGAAGAAGTTTTTCACAGAAAGAGTGATAAAGTTCTGGAATTTTCTGCCCAGGGAGGGGGTGGAGTCCCCATCCCTGGGTGTGTTTAACAAAGCCTGGATGTGGCACTGGGTGCCAGGGTTTAGTTGAGGTGTTTAGGGCATGGGTTTCACCGGATGATCTTGAAGGTCTCTTCCAACCCGGTCATTCATTCTGTGTGTCATTCATTCATCCATCCTTGGGAGATTATCCAGAGTGAAGGAAACAAATCTCCCATTCACAGTCCCAAAGCATCAGGCCAGGCCTAGCAAAATTAAATTGGAGCAAAGCAGCTTGCAGCCAGGAGGGCCAGATTAACACTGGAACCACCAGGTGCTCAAGGATCCTGCTGGGAATTGCCCTTCTGTCCATATCAGGAATTAGGGATTTGTCACAGCCCCCTTGGCTCAGCCTGGGAGGTGTTTTCCAGGAGGAACATCAGGCTCAGGACAAAGTTGTGTGTGTTCATGTTGTCCCATCCATCTCCATCTCCATCTCCATCTCCATCTCCATCTCCATCTCCATCTCCATCTCCATCTCCATCTCCATCTCCATCTATCACCATCACCATCTTCATCTCCAATCTTCATCTCCATCATCTCCAATCTCCATCTCCATCAACTCCAATCTCCATCTCCAAAATCTCCAATCTCCATCTCCATCATTTCCAATCTCCATTTCCATCTGTCTCCATCTCCATCATCTCCATCTCCAATTTCCATCTCCATCTATCACCATCACCATCTCCATCTCCAATCTCTTGTCTCCATCATCTCCAATTTCCATCTCCCTCTCCATCCATCTCCATCTCCAATTTCCATCTCCATCTCCAATTTCCATCTCCATCTCCATTTCCAATCTCCATTTCCATCTCCATCTCATCTCCATCATGGCCAGGCCCTGCTCTGGGGAGGAACTGGTGGCTGAGTGGCCTCAGCAGAAGCAGAGGGATGAGAATCCTCAAGTTCTGGGGAAGATCTCCGAGAGGGGCAGTGGAACACGGAGCAGGAAGCCTGGAGCACCCTTATGGTGGCTCCCAGGCCTCTCTGGGTAGGACACAAGGTTGTCAGTCCCTTTCCAGGCCACAAGGACCCAGCTGTCACAGCCCACGGAGCACAGGGAGGGATTGGGCTGAAATGCCACCTGAATCCATCACCACCTGATGGCCCTGGACTCCTGGGAGTTTGGAATTTGCTGTTAATGAATGCCCTGAGTGCCACAAACACATCCCCCAGCTCCTGCCTCCCTGGCTCTTTGTCCTCAGAGGACTGTGGGCATTCCCAGCCCTGAGGACACATTCCTTGGCAGGCACTGGCACTGACCCATGACTGGAAACCAGTTTCCCCAGTGGGCGAGCCAGGATTTTGCCTCCAGTTGTGCTCCAGCCACCATCTCCCTGGCTTCCTTTCCTTTGGGCTGTGTGGCCAATTCCCCCATTTCCCAACTCTTTGAACTTCCCAGACACTGAGGGATTCAGCCTTGCTCATCTCCAGGCTCCTCCTCCTCAATCCATGCCCTGCCTCAGATGCCATGCAGAGAAAAAAAGAAATAAAAGTTTTCAGAACCCAGATTTGCAACTTTGGTGGCATCAGCATGTCACAGAACTCAGAATGACCCCTCTGCATTACACATTAATCCTTAAAAACAGCGAGGAAGGATCCAGTTTGGTCAGGAAGAGGGATGGAAGAGGGTGGGAGCACAGAGCCAAAACATTTGCTGCCTCTACAGGGTGATGCCTCCAAGCTGCTGACCAAGCCTTTTCCTGAATATTTGTGGCCAAGGCAGGGTTTTACTGGTCATACCAGGGGATTGTGTCCCCTCTGAGCAGCAATGGGGATGGGGGACACCTCTGTCCTGGAGATCCCCATGGCTTGGACCTCAGTGGGTAGTGGGGACAGAGAGACTTGGAAGTGACAAAATGGAAAAGCTCAGACAGGATCCACAGGCAGAATGGAAAATCTTGGTAAGGATCCACAGGTAAGATGGAAAACCACAGAGAGGATCCACAGGCAAAATGGAAAAGCTCAGAAAGGATCCACAGGCAAAATGGAAAATCTTGGAAAGGATCCACAGGTAAGATGGAAAACCACAGAGAGGATCCACAGGCAGAATGGAAAATCTTGGTAGGGATCCACAGGCAAAATGGAAAATCTTGGAAAGGATCCACAGGCAAAATGGAAAATCTTGGTAAGGATCCACAGGCAAAAAGGGAAACCTCAGAAAATATCCAGAGGCAAAATTCCCTCTTGTGTTGGAAGCATTTTTGGCTGCGATCATGCTGTGATTCCTGTCAGGAACTTCTTTGTGGATCTCCTGGGAGATCCTCCTTCATTCTGGAGCAACCTTTGGAGCACCTCAAGTGTTTGTGCCCTACCAAGCCTTCACCCTGCAGGGACAAACCAGCTTTCCTCTGCAGTTTTCTTGCATCCTCAGCATCCCCAGCCCGTTTTTGGGAGGGTGCTTCTCCTCATCAGGAGAATGGAGCAGTTGGCTCCTGGCCCAAGCCACAGGAGATGCCAGGGATGGGGCAAACCTGGCTCCAAGGTTTCCTTTTCCCAGCCCTGCCAATGCACAGCCACCAACTCCTCCTGCTCCTTCACGGAGGGATGATGGATGGGGAAACCCAGGAATGGAATTTCTCTGGAGGTGGTGGAGCCACAGCTGCCCTGTGGCCCTCACCCATCACCTTCTGAAGGAACCACAGAGAATTTAGGGTGAGGAACAAAAAAAAAGGAGCTGAGAGGATGGGCCAGGGAGGGAAAATTTCCATAGCTGCATAATAAAGGTGATTACATAAGGGCATCCTGCGTCATCTGCGGCTGGCATCTCCGGAGAAGTAATTACATCTGCACCACACATCTAAAGAAAATATTATCACATTGCCTTCCAAATTCTATAATTAGCTCCTGCAAGATGTGTGCCAGGGGCTTGATCACTCCGTGTACGTTGGCTTCAGAGCCAGGCACAGACACACGGAGGGGTTTTTTTTTCGTTTGCCAGCTAGGAAAATATTTGGAGTTTAGTGTGGCAGCTGACCTGAGTCCCCCTGGAAAGGGCAGCTCTGAGGGTTTGTAAAGAGTGAAATGTTTTCCTGGTCTCCCTCGGTGCCTGCCAGGCCGTGGGGATCCAGCAGGAGGGCAGGAATGGCAAAGCCAGAGCTTGGCTTTCCCTCCTCCTTCAAATACTCTTTGATTTCTGCCCTGATGCTCTGAACCCTTTTTTCCCCTCGCTAAATAAATGACCTGATTTGCAGGGAGGTGTTGCCCTCACAGGTTCCTGGGCTCTCTGCTCTGTCATATAAAACAAACCCCAGCTTTTGACTTCAGAACCAACTCTGGGCTTTGAACACTTCTCCCTTCCCTCCAGATCCTCAGCAAAAGGAAAAAAAGAGGCTTTGAACTGGAAGAAGAGGCTGCAAAGCTCTTGGTTTGATGGAGGGCTTTTCGTGTGGAGCTGGAGATGGCCACAGGACGAGCTGGCAGCACCAGGGACACAGCAAGGGCAGGGATGGATGGGAGGAGGAATTTGGTTTCCTTCTGTTTCCCATTTGCTCATAACCAGCCTGGAAAGCACCAGCAGCTCTGCTGCAAACAAAACAGTCAGGAGATTTCTCCACATCTCCTCAGCTGGGAAGTGGGGCTGTGCACGACCAGGAGAGTGGGAGGGAGTGCCAAAATCCCAAGGGCTTGGTGAGAAAACGTTTGTGTTGTGTGTGAGAGAGAGTGTGAGCGTGAGAGATTGTGTGTGCAGCTTGGATAAACCATCCTCAAGTGGGAAAACATCCTCTCCGTGCTGGCCTCGTGGGGTGGGGGGCTGACAGCTCCTCCCTGCTTCTCAGTTTGGTGTTGATTCCACTCAGGAGATGCAGAGAAGTGGAGGATGGGGAGAGAGGAGGAGCCCAAAGCTCAGCAGAGCCTTCATTAAGGCCAGACCTAATGAGAACTGTGAGGAATGAATAACCCAGGGGACAGGAGGTGAGACCTGCCCAAAAGCACCTTTTGCTCCTCTTCATGACCAGTCCCAGCAGCTGCTGGATGTGTCAAGGATCAGAAATGGTCTTCCCAGGAGAGGAAAACACAGAGTCAGAAAGCAAGCATGGAAAAAAAAATCCATGATGTCTCTACTGAGATATCTGCAGCCTCTCTTGTGCTTTTCTCCAACACCCTGTGGTTGATATCAAACCTTTCTCTGTGATTGATATCAAACCTTTCTCTGTGACTGATATCAAACCTTTCTCCACTGCCCCACTCAGCCTGAGGATCATCATCACAACTGAGTCACAGACTGGTTTAGGTTGTAAGGGACCTTAAAACTCATCCAGTCCACCCCTGCCATGGACAGGGACACCTTCCACAATCCCAGATTGCTCCAAGCCCTGTCCAACCTGGCCTTGGACACTTCCAGAGCTGTGACAGCCACAGCTGCTCTGAGTAACCTGTACCAGGGCCTCCCCAGCCTCACAGGAAAGAATTTATTCCCAATATCCCATCAAACTCTGCCCTTTATGGATTTGCACCCATTCCCCCACATCCAAAGTCCATCTGCAGCTCTCTTTTAGCCCCTTTAGGTGCAAAATTTGTGACTTTCACTGCTCACTGCTGCTTTTTTAAAAATTTTTTTGATGTGGCTCTCCAAAATGTGGAGCTGTGTTGTGTGGCTGCACCTTTGGGGACAAAAAGCTGCTGGCCTTGCCCTTCTGCCCTCACCCTGCCCATGTTTGGTTTTCACTGCTTCCCTCCCAGTGCTCCTGGAGAACCCTAAAAAAACCTCCAAAAACCAACAAAACAATCTCTTCCTTGGGAATTTTCCCTTTTCAGCAGCAGTGTCCCAGGGAGAATGTGGGAGAAGTGGGACCTTGTGTGTGTCCATTCCCACCCCACAGGATTTTGGGTGGCTTTTGTTTGACTCCCACTCCCTCCTGCAGCTCCCAGTCCTCTCCCAGCTCTTCCTGGGTGCCAAAGCTTTAACCCCACATGGGAACAATTCAAAATATCTCTCAAATACCCCAGTGACACAGCCCTGGGCAGGAGAAGGGTGGTGTGGGAGCAGGGAGAAAGGGAAAGCAGCTTGGCCAGTGATTTGCAGGAGAGAAAACGAGCTCCTGTGTGGTTTGGGTGGTTTCATGGTGAACATGGGGGTGCTGGAGAGGGGCTGGGAACACAAACCCTGTGAGGAAGCCCTGAGGGAGCTGGGGGTGCTCAGCCTGCAGAAAAGGAGACTCAGGGCTGCCCCCATCACTGCACAGCTGCTGAAAGGTGCCTGTGCTCAGCTGGGGCTGGGCTCTGTCTGCAGCAGCACTGACACACCCAGAGCACACAGCCTCGAGCTGTGTCAAAGGAAATACAGGTTGGGTATCAGGGAAAAGTTTTTCACACAAAGGGTGATAAAGTTCTGGAATGTTCTGCCCGGGGAGGTGGTGGAATCCCCATCCCTGGGTGTGTTTAACAAAGCCTGGATGTGGCACTGGGGGCCAGGGTTTGGTTGAGGTGTTGGGGCTGGGTTGGACTCGAGCTTGAAGGTCTCTCCAAAGCCAGTGATTCTGTGAATTCTATGATTCTGTAATTCCGTGGCTCTGTGAATTCTATAAGTCCTGTGAATTCTGTGATTCTGTGATTCTGAGAATTTGTGATTCTTTGATTCTGTGATTCTGTGAATTCTGTGATTGATTCTGTGATTCTCTAAATTTTGTGATTCTGTGAATTCTGTGATTCTGTGATTCTGTGATTTCTGTGAATCCTGTGATTTCTATGATTCTGTGATTCCGTGAATTCTGTGAACTCAGTGTTTGGTTAATGCTTGGATGTGATGACCTTTGGAGGTTCTTTCCAAGCTCCACCATTCTGTGATGTGATATTTCCAAAGGATTGCAGCAGTTCCTAGTTGGGGTTGTCCATCCTTGCCGAGCCAGCCCAGAACCTGTGCTCCAAACCCAGGCAAAGCTTCCTGGTGCTCTGTGCAAGGATTTTCCAGAGCAGGAGGCTGCAGCAGCACCTGCTCTCTGCACTCCTCAGCTTTCCTCTCATCCCTACCTTGAGCTGGGGGAAGCAGAATTCCTCAGGCATGCATGGAAAATGGGCAGCACTTGTGAAACAAGCTCCAGAGGAGCTTGGCACATGTTCCAGGCTTGCACTTCATCTATTTGGGACAGAACTCACCTTGGCACAGCATCCTCATTAATTTCTCCGAGCTGGGAGCAATCCCACACCGTTCATCTCACCTGTGCTGCTGACAGGGGCTGCCCTGGGATCTGCCTGTGCACACTCCAGGAGGATTCCCAGCCTTTTTCCTTGGTAGTTTTGGGGTTTTTTAAAAATGAATCAGGGCTGACAAATTGCTCAGACATTGCCAGGGGGCTCTGCAGGAGCATCAGTGGCTTTGGGGCAGCGTTTCATGACACACAGATGTGGAGCTGTATCCTTTTTTCATTTTTTTTTTTTTAGCAAAAATAAACCAATCAGGAAGAAGATGAAGGTAAAAATAAGGGAGAAAAGGAAGAAACCCCTTCCTCAGGCAGTGGTTGGTGGCCTGGAGAGCTCCCTGCCATTTGATGTTCAGTGTTTGAGGGGAAACTTGGCGAGTTCATGGACCAGAAATGCATCAGGATCTGCTGTAAATTGCACAGAAATCCATCAGGATCTGCTGTAAATTGCACGGGAGGCAGATCTGGGAGTGTGTTGAGGGAATATAGAGCAGGCTGTCAGAGTGACCCTTTTCCACCCGTCCCTGCCCATTGCTGATAGAATTGTTAAGGTTGGGAAAGACCTCTGAGATCATCAAGCCCAAAAATTCCTATTGATTCTCATCCCTAAAACATGAAGTGCCGCCATTGTGTCCCAGGAATGCAACAGACTGTGCAGAAAGCTGTGAAAATTCAAATTGTTGTAATGTGGAGGTGCTTGGGTTCATGATTCCATAATAAACAAAACCAAAACCTAACAGAAACACCCAAATCCCCAAAAAACCCAATAAAACAAAAAAAACCCCAAAAACCAAACCAAACAAAAAAAACAACAACAACAAAAAATCCCAAAATAAAACTCCCCAAAACCCCAAAAAAAACCCAAAAACCCCCCACCCCCCTAAAACCCAACAAAACCCCCCAAATCCCCCAAAAAACAACCAAACAAAAAACTAAAACAAAAACAAAACAAAAAACAAAACCAAAGCAAAACAAAAAACCCAAAAAATCCCCAAAATAAAACACCAAAAAACTCAAAAAACCCAAAAAATCCCTCCACGCCCCAAAACCCAACAAAACCCCCAAATCCCCAAGAAAACAACCAAACAAAAAACTAAAACAAAACCAAATCAAAACAAAAACCAAACCAAAAAAAAAAAAACCAAAAAAAAACAACCAAAAAACCACCCCAAAATCAAACACCAAAATACCCAAAAATCAAAAAAACCCCCACCCCCTCAAAAAAAAACCCCAAATAGCAAAACCCAAAAAACCAAGTCTCCCAAAAATGCTGGCCACACAAACCACCAAACACGTTCATATTTTGCTAAACTAAACAAAACCATGGAGATTTCCAGGCTGAGCATGGACCAGCTGTCATGAAAGCAGCAAAATCTGCACGGTAGGACAAGAAATTCCTCTCCAGCAGGAAGGTGGGATGGTGGGGAGGGGGAGATGGGGGCTGATTTTTTGGGCAGGCCATGGGAGGGAAGAGGCTGCTCATCCCATGAGGAGATGCTGAAGGCCCCAGTTCCCTGGGAAGGCCAGGAGCAACAGCCTGGTGGATCCCAGGCCACCTAAATGTGATTTCCCTGGACACAGGGAGAGGAAATGCTGTCCCAGGGCTCAGCTGGATGCTGGAGAAGTCCCCTGATGTCACTTTTGCAGGTGGAGGGGACATGGCCATCATGCTGTGCCCTTGGAGCCAGGAGGAAAGAAAACTCTGGAAAAGCGCTCCATGACTTGGTGAGGAGCTTTAAAACTTGATCCATGTGCATGTAGAGAAGGAGGATCACCCTGGTGCTCAGAGAAGGAACAGGCAGAGCTTGGGAAAAATATCTGGAGGGGCTGGAGAGAATCCAGGGAAAGGAACAGTGCTGGGGAAGGGTCTGGAGCACCAGGAGAGGCTGAGGGATCTGGGAAGGGGCTCAGCCTGGAGCAAAGGGGGATCAGGGGGGACCTTGTGGCTGTGCATAAGGGGACAGCCGGGGAACAGGGACAGGATGAGAGGGAACAGCCTCAGGCTGAGCCAGGGGAAGTTTAAATTGGATATTTGCAAAATATTCCACCCCAAAAGAGTGGTCAAGCATTGGCACAGCTGCCCAGGCAGTGGTGGAGTCCCCATCTCTGGAGGGATTTAATGTGGATGTTGTCACAGACATATTTTCTCAGAAATCCTTTTCCTAGGATTTTTCTCCTGAGAAGCTGAGAGGCCTCAGGAACAAAATGTAAGCATTGATTATCTGCTGCTGTGGAATGCAACAGGTGCATCTGTGATTGGTCTGATTGTTTTTTAATTAATGGCCAATCACAGTCAGCTGTCTCAGACTCTCTGGTCAGTCACAAGATTTTATTATCATTCCATTCCATTCCATTCCATTCCATTCCTTCTGATGAAATCCTTTCTTCTATTCTTTTAGTATAGTTTTAATACATCATTTTCTTTTAATATAATATATCTCATAAAATAATAAATCAGCCTTCTGAAACATGGAGTCAAGATTCTCATCTCTTCCTTCATCCTGGGACCCTTGCGAACACCACCACAGGATGTGACACTTGGGGACATGGTCAGTGGTGGCCTTGGCAGTGCTGGGGGAATGGTTGGACTGGATTATTCTGTTTTCCAAGATCAACAATTCTGGGATTCTCTCTGGGCAGGGCTTCTTGCTTTGTCTCTGTGGCTCTTGGCAGCCTCGTGCTGGTCCCTGTGATCCTGCCTCCCTCATCTCCTCATCCCAGGGAGCTCCACCCCGTGAGGCTGGCACCTGTTTGCTTTGGAAAATGTCTTTTATTCCTTCTTCAACCAAGGCACTGCCGAGATGCTTCTGGGAGAAAGGTTAAACCCCCCTAAAAATGTCAATGGTCCTAAAAATAGCCAGGCTTTTCCTGCTCCCACTGACTCACCCTCACGGACCACAAACCCCTGAGTCACAGCAGGGCTCTGGGGGAATCATCCTTCCCTGCTCTGCTCCAAACAGAGCTTGGCTGTGTCCAGAGTGACCCAGGGACAGCCCTGCCCTGCTGCAGGGACCAAGAGCTGTCCCCCCTCCAGCGCCCAGATCCTCATGATCCTCACCCAACATTCATGATCCTCACCCAGCATTCATGATCCTCACCCAACATTCATGATCCTCACCCAGCATTCATGATCCTCACCCAGCATTCATGATCCTCACCCAGCATTCATGATCCTAACCCAACATTCATGATCCTAACCCAGCATTCATGATCCTCACCCAGCATTCATGATCCTCACCCAACATTCATGATCCTCACCCAGCATTCATGATCCTAACCCAACATTCATGATCCTAACCCAGCATTCATGATCCTCACCCAGCATTCATGATCCTCACCCAACATTCATGATCCTCACCCAACATTCATGATCCTCACCCAACATTCACGATCCTCACCCAACATTCATGATCCTAACCCAGCATTCATGATCCTAACCCAGCATTCATGATCCTAACCCAACATTCATGATCCTAACCCAACATTCATGATCCTAACCCAGCATTCATGATCCTAACCCAGCATTCATGATCCTCACCCAACATTCATGATCCTAACCCAACATTCATGATCCTAACCCAGCATTCATGATCCTAATCCAGCATTCACGATCCTAACCCAGCATTCATGATCCTAACCCAACATTCCCCAAACTCTGCACCTCTCCCACCAAGCAGATGGTGCAGAAGGACCTGCTCACACCTGCCCTACTCAATCCCACCAGAGAGAGACCCCCATCCCACAGCTGGGCTCAGAGGAAAGGTTCTCACTGATATTTCCTCTCCCATCCCTTCCCTTGTGCCAGAGCTTTAATCTCACATAGGAACAATTCAAAATATCTCTCAAAAAGCCTCACTCAGTGCTCCCAGCTAAAAACCAGAAATTAAAGGAAAAAACCCAAATGATTCTGGAGGTATTGGGACTGGGGGTGTGTCCAGCTGCCTCTGGGGTCACAGCCAGGAGCAACAGAACCTCTGAAAGCCACCAGGAGCCCTCACAGCCATCAGGGAAGTGGTGAGCACAGGAAATGGGGGAGAGGAGGGGTCCATGGTCCTTTGGTGCCAGCCAACCTCCTTCTCCCTGCAGGACACATCCCACCAAGAGCTGTCCCTTCTCCAGCACTCAGATCCTCGTGATCCTCACCCAACATTCATGATCCTCACCCAACATTCCCAAAACTCTACACTTTGGTCACCTCCCACCAAGAGGAAGGTGCAGAAGGATCTGCTCACACCTGCCCTGCTCAGTCCCACCAGAGCAGAGACTCCCATCCCACAGCTGGGCTCAACTGAAAGGTTCTCACTGATATTTTGGGAGCCGTTTCCTTCCCCTGCCCTCCTCCAGAATAGCTTTTTGTCTTTGGGTTTATTTTCTTTGTTGCCTCATAAAGGTTTGACCCTGGCGTGTTTTGAATGGGCCCGGAGGCAGCATTGAATTCCTCCTGGGATGTGGCTGCCTCGGGCAGGGGAGGGAGGAGGGAATTTCATTGTGTCCAACCTTGCAGACCTCCGGGGGAGGGGGAAAGCAGAGAATTCTGAATTCTCCTTCTCCTGCTGTGTCCCCAGCCATCCCCACTCGTGTCACTTGTCACCCTCGCTGGGTGACAGCTCCACCAGCACAGCTCCTGTGTGGTGGGAAATTGGGATATCCATGCCCTGGCCAGGTCTGACCCAGCCCCTTCACCCCTCTGATCAAACTCACCACAAAATCCCCACATGGACCCCACAGGTGGAGCCAGCTGCTTCTTGTGTGTTTGCAAGGTCTTATAATAAAGAATAAAATAGAAAATGAAATGAAATCAAATAAAATAACAAAATCAAATAAATTAAAAAAATTAAAAATAAAAAATTAAGAAAAATTTCAAAATTAAAAATAAATTAAAAATAAATTTAAAATAAGTTAAAAATAAATTAAAAAATAAATACAAATAAGTAAAAATAAATAAAATTAAAAATAAAATAAAATAATTAAAAATAAAATGAAATAAAATAAAATAAGCTCTGGTTGATCACAGAATTCCCAGAATGACCAAGTTGGAAGAGACCTCCAAGATCATCCAGTCCAACCCAGCCCCAACACCTCAACCAAACCCTGGCACCCAGTGCCACATCCAGGCTTTGTTAAACACACCCAGGGATGGGGACTCCACCTCCTCCCCAGGCACAAGATTCCAGAACTTTATCACTGTTTCCATAAACATTTTTTTCCTAATACCCAACCTGATGTGGCCTCCTGACCCACCAAAGGGTCTCACAGAGCTCAGTTTTCATCTGGACTCTCTCTTTTCCACCCAAAATACTTAAGAACCAACACTGGTAACCAAAACTAAACTTAGTGGCATTCTGGCTCAATAAAGCTCTGGAATTTACTCCACAATTCAGTTTGCAATTGGCCATATCAGGTCTCTCCTGGACACTCACAGGGAGGAAATTACTTTTAATTTGATTTTACAAAATTAAGAGCAGCAAAACAACAGCAGCAGCAATGCCTGTCCTCAAGCTGGGGATCAGAAAATCACTGATAACAACGAAGGGGAAAAAAAATTAAAAAAAGCTCAATAATTTTTGTTCTGGCTTTGAAAAAAGCAAGCTGATGATCTCATATTGCACAGGGACAAGGAAGTGCTTTCTAGTCCATTAGTAACCCAGGAAGACACTAAATGGCATGGCCTGAGGAGAAACATTTTTAAACAGCAGGTTCAGATTAATTTGCTCCCAAGAGCCCCTGGAAACAGGACAAGGAGACCTCTGGGCTGTGCTCATCCTCTCTAAGAAGTTCTGGGATTTCTCTCAGATCCCAGAAGGGCGGAAAGATGATAATTACAGGGCAATATTAAAAAAAAAATAAAAAAAAAGGGGTGGGGATTGAAGAATTGGGATGATGCAGCTTAGCCTGGTAGAAAGGGATGCAGGATTAGAGGGATGGAGCGTGGGAAGCTGTCAATATAAATAGATGGCTCATAAAAAACCAGCATTTCACAGACTCCTTCAGCCTCACCAGGGGCAGGTCGGGATCAGGGGACCCCAGCAGCAGCACAGATGGAAATGTGCCCCTGTGAGGAGCTTTGGTTCGGGGTGTTGTTTAAAAATGAGTTATTCCAGCAGCATGGAATGGTTTGGGTGGGAAGGGACCTTAAATCTCATCCCATTTCCAACCCCCTGATGTGGGCAGGGACACCTTCCACCATCCCAGGGTACTCCAAGCCCCATCCATCCTGGCCTTGGGCACTGCCAGGGATCCAGGGGCAGCCACAGCTGCTCTGGGCACCTGTGCCAGGGCCTGCCCACCCTCCCAGGGTAGGATTCCTTCCCAGTATTTAGGTAAATCTGCCCTCTGGCAGTTTAAAGCCATTCCCCTTGTCCTGTCACTCCCTACCTGCCCTTGCTGTCCCTCTCCTTTTGTCACTGAATTTCACAACAAGCAGTGTTGGATCTTGACTGGATCCCATGGGACTGGGATGATCCTCACTCCTCCCTGTGCAGCTGCTGCTTGGAGGAAAAGGGGCTGGGAAGATGAGAACCTCACTGATCCCTTCCCAGAGCTTTTCAGGGGTGCCTCCCACCCAAAGCTGTCTTTGGATCCCCCCAAGGTTTGCTGCCATCAGAGCACACTGTCCCTGATGCTGCCTGCTCCCCCCTCGCTCACTCTAATGCTGTTTCATCCTCCATGAATTCGTGGCAGGGAATTTCCAGAAGGGAATTATGACCTCTGAGAAAAGCTGCTTCACTCGGTTTGTCTTTAACCCAGCGTTTGAGTCATCTCCAGTTGCATTTTGAGGCAGAGTGGAGTCACATCCTCATCCCTTCGCCCCAGGAGCAGGAACTTTAACCCATTTTAGCTACTCTGGACATTTTGGTGGCTCTGAGGAGTTAAAAACCCCTGCACCAGGCTGTGGTTTCCCTCTGGAAATTCCTCTGCAGCTCCAGGAATCCCCGGGATACCTGCAAAAGGTGTTTCTGGAGCAGGAATCACCTTCCTGATGCCATACCTTTTTGGGGCTGGCCACTGACCACTCCCAGCAAGGCAGAATCCCCTAAGGTAATGCATGCCAATTACTGCAATTCAGCTAATTAGCAAACAAGATCGATTCAAATGAAGTTGTGGTGTCAACAGCTATTATGCAAGCTTGTGTCTGCCGGAGGAAAGGTATCCTGAGAGTCAAAAAGCCCTCGGGGGTGGGAATTGAGGAGACCTAAAAGGGATGTGGGGGGAGCAGGGAAATTAAGGGGGAGAAAACGCCAGTGCTGAGACAAATTAAGGAGGAAAAGTGTTGGGAATGGAAAGTGAGGCAGTAATTAATGACTTGTGAACACAAAAAGGGTGATGGAAAGAGGTGATTCCCACCAGCCAGGCTGGGATGAGAAGTCAGATTTTCACTGGGGAATTATCCGGGCCCCTCTCTGTGGTGGTGTTCACAGGGGTCTGAGGATGAGGGGAGAGATGAGGATCTGACTCCACGTTTCAGAAGGCTGATTTAATATTTTATGATATATATTACATTAAAACTATACTAAAAGAATAGAATAAAGGATTTCCTCAGAAGGCTGGCTAAGAATAGAATAGGAAAGAATGATAACAAAGGCTTGTGGCTCAGCTCTTTGTCCGAGCCAGCTGACTGTGATTGGACATTAATTACAAACATCCAACATGGGCTAATCAAAGATCTAATTGTTGCGTTCCACAGCAGCAGATAACCATTGTTTACATTTTGCTCCTGAGGCATCTCGGCTTCTCAGCAGGGAAAAACCTAAGGAAAGGATTTTTCATAAAAGATGTCAGTGACAACACCCTGGGAAGAGCTCTGTGCCACAGGACACCCACCAGAACCAGCTCTGTGGTGAAAATCGATGGCAAATTTTGGGAACGAGTGACCAGCCTGGGCTTGCCTGGGATGCAGCGATGTCCCGAGGGCAATTCCAGCCAGGCTGGCTCCATCCATCATTTCTCCTCCGGGAAGCCTGAAGCTGGATGAGGGTGGGACACCCTGGTGTAAAGCCTGCAGAGACATCTGCTAATCCTCCCCTAAGCCCCTGGGATGGATTTAAAGGGTGTTTTTGTCGCTCGCCCCCGGGATCAAGATCCTTAGAGGATAAAGCGTCCGAAGGAAATGAAGGGCTTCTTGTCCCCGCAGCGGGGCATGAAAGGGAGACCCTGCTCCCGCTGGGATGTCCCCAGGAAGGGTGCGTGTCACCTC
The DNA here is from genome assembly GCF_035770615.1 of Melospiza melodia melodia. Taxonomy (NCBI): domain Eukaryota; kingdom Metazoa; phylum Chordata; class Aves; order Passeriformes; family Passerellidae; genus Melospiza; species Melospiza melodia. The sequence goes on along the minus strand of NC_086198.1, from coordinate 92,069,712 downwards.
CCCCGTGCTGCCCCTCGGATGCTGCACCAAGGGAAATCCAGGTTGGATATCAGGGAAAAGTTTTTCACAGAAAGGTGATAAAGTTCTGGAATGGCTGCCCAGGGAGGTGTTGGAGTCCCCATCCCTGGGTGTGTTTAACAAAGCCTGGATGTGGCACTGGGTGCCAGGGTTTAGTTGAGGTGTTGGGGCTGGGTTGGACTGGATGATCTTGAAGGTCCCTTCCAGCTTGGTCATTCTGGGAATTCTGTAAATTCTGTGATTCTGTAAATTCTATGATTTTGTGATTCTGTGAATTCTATGGATTCTGTGAATTCTGATTCTATCATTCTGTGAATTCTGTGATTCTGTAAATACTGTGAATTCTATTATTCTGTGAATTCTATTATTCTGTGAATTCTGTTATTCTGTGATTCGGTGATTTCTGTGATTCTGTGAATTCTGTGATTCCCTTATTCTGTGATTATGTGAATTTGGTAATTCTATGATTCTGTGAATTCTGTGAGTCTCTGAATTCTCTGGATTCTGTGAATTTTGCGATTCTGTGCATTCTATGATCCTGTGGATTATGTGATTCTGAGAATTCTGTGAGTTCTGTGGATTATGTGAATTTTGTGAATTCTGTGATTCTGAGGCCATGCTGGAATTCAGGCAGGAGCTCAGCTGCCTGGCTCAGGAGCTGCCAGATGCCCTGGTTTTATCCCAGCAGCTGGCCCAGAGAAACATTATCCAGCAGCCCAAATCTCTGCCTGCCTTTTAAACCCTGGAGGGGTGCAAAATTCTTTGCTTTCCAAAGGCAAGGATGGAGAGCTGGAGGAAAGGGTTTTCCCTGCTTTTGATCCTGGTCAAAGCTGGGGTTGGGGCTGTAACACCGTGTCCTGCCTGTCCTCAGCTTTTCTTTTCTTCTGATGATGAGAGGGAAAGACAACAATGGATTGATGGGAAACTTCATTAAAGAAGGAAAAATCAAGTTTTCCAGCTGTGAGGAATAACCCGAGTGGTGGATATATCCACACAAATGTTGGGATGGCTGTGCCAGGAACGTGGGCACTCAGGGATCGCTGGGGTGGCTTGCAGGGCTCGTTTTTAAAACAAACAGATCCCTTTTATCGCCTGAAACGCCTCACCTCCGCCAGGAGGAAACATGTGGAACAAAGAAACGCCACCATTAATCAGCTCTGGAGCTCGGGGCTTGGCTCAGGGAGCTCTTCCCAAAGCCAGGTACCCACCTCCCACAGTGCCTGGAGCCGGGCTGGCTGCTCCTGCTCACCCTGACATGGCACAGAGAGGGAAAGAATGGAATAATGGAATAATGGCTCCTTTCTTTTCCAGCTATCAGGAATGCACCACACCTGGTGCCCCTCGGGGAGTGTTTGCTGTCCCGGCGGGCGCCAAGGCCGGATTGTTTGCAAGGGGATTTATTGATTTAATATTTTTTTTTCTAATGAAATATTATTATTAAAAGCTAATTTGGGCCCCTGAGAGCGTGGAGGGGAAGGCAAAGCTCTTGGCTGGCACTGAAGAATGTCAACAAGCTGGGTTTGGCTCTTCCCAAAGCCCTTCTGAGCTGCAGGAGATGAGTTTGTCCGGGCTCTGCTGGGAAACACACAGGGGGATTTACCCACCCCAAACACCTGCAGCCACAAAGTCTGGTTTGGAAATACCTCATCCTAGTCCCCAGATTAGCCCCAGGTCTGTACAACCCCTTGGGAGGCTGCAGAGGGAAACTGAGGTTGAGGAATGCGCCAAGGACGGCGCTGAGTGCCAGCAGCAGGGGGAAAAAAAAAACAGATTAAAAACTTTCCACTTGGAATTCAGCAGCACTGAAACCATTCCTGCATGTTGGGGACACCCTGATCCCCAAAGAGATCAAGCCCTGAGGTTTGGGAAAGCACCAGGAGGGAGGAAGAGCAGATGGGAGGAAGGAGAGGAACAAAGTCCTACTGTGCAGGGGCTGGCTGGGCACCAGCTGGGCAGCAGTGATTTATTTACATTGCTGGAGGAGCTGGGAGAGCATCAGGGCCTCCCAGAGCCTGGCACTGTGCTCAGCCTGCTCCTGCAGACGGGTGTTTGTGTCCTTGCTGAGCTGTACAGGGTGGAGATGTGGGTTTTCCTAGCAGAGACCTTTTGGGAAATGTGTTTGTTGGAGGAGGGAGAGATTTGAGCCAAGAACAGATCCTGGTCTTTTCCTGGACCACCAGGGACCCCCTCCCCTGGGCAGGAGAGCCTTGGGGTGCAGGGGCCTGTGGGGATGCAGCTCTGCCCATCTCATCCCAGCATCCCTGATGATTTTGGGGGATGTTTCCACCCTCTCCTTTCTGCCCTGGTATCTCTGAGCCACCTTGAGAAGCCATCCCAGCCAATCTCCATAATGGGAACAGCATTTGCTGTCTTCCCATCCCACACTTTGGTGCACAGGAATGTTTCCATTCCTACAGACAAAAATAAAACTTTTTCAAATCATATTCTTTTCTCCTCTTTCTTTTTAGATACATAGAAAGGGTGAGATATAGGAATGCGCCCCCTGTTAACAGAGTGACAAAACTATCCTTTGTCCCCATAAAAAGGAAAAAAGCCCAGAAGTTTCTCTCCTCAATTAAGTGAAAAGATATCTCATAGGACTTTGGGGACTTCACCTCAAACTTAAGGATGGCCAACTGGACAGAAGCCAAAAAGTCCCACCTGATTAATTTACTAGAAAAAGAAGAGAACAAAAGGAAATAATCACTTTTGTGAGGTGTTTTACCAAGAGCAAGTAGACCTCTTGCACCTGGCTTGGTTTTTCCTGTAAAGAGTTTTGTTATTTTGCTTTTTATTAAAACCTTTTTGTTTCCAACACTGCCACAGAAGCCATCCTGCTGGTTTTATCCCTTCTAAGGTAGCTGAGCTATCTTGGTTGTGAAATAGATCTCCAAGAGCTTATGGAGAGCTGGCTCAAAGAGACCTACATTTCACCTGTCCCCTGTCCCTTGTCCCCTTGCCATTCCTGGCAGTGCTGGAGGCAGGGACTGCACTGCAGGAGAACACCTGAGGTGAGGCAGCCACTCCTGCCATGCCAACATCTCCTCTGGGATGCCTTGGCTGCTCCTCCAAGAGCTTGCCAAGGGCACAGCCAGGGATGGAATGAAGGCAGCAGCCCGTGGGGAGTGAAGGAGCCTGTGCTAGATCAGCTGATATAATTAGAAAGCAGGGACAAGGAGATGAGCTCCTGTGCCCAAAAGCTGGGCTGATTTTCCCAGCTCCAGCAGTTGAGCTAAGAAAAGCTCTGCCCTCCTCCCCCTGTGCTTGGGGGCACTGCCATGGTTTGGGGCACAGGGAGGAGCTCCCACATCCCAGATTTTCCAGGGATGGGGCATCTACATCTGCTCTGGGTGGTGACACCCACCACCGTCACCTCAGCCAGTCAGGGTCCTCTCACCCCCTCAGCTGGCCCACCAGGACTGGGCCCAGGAGGGCCAACTGGGACTGGGCCCAGGAAGGCCAACGGGGACTGGGCCCAGACAGGCCCACCAGGACTGGGCAGTGTCTGCCCCCCAAAACCACTCTCCAAGTTGACTTTGCCAACCAGCTCCATGTCCAGGTTGTGTCTCCTCATGTTTTGGTTCAGGCAAGAACCCCCAAATTTTCCCCAAATGGCCCCCAAATGATCCCAAATGGGCCCAAAATGACACCGCAAATAGGCCCAAAATGGGCCCCAAATGGGCCCAAAATGACCCCAAATGGGCCCAAAATTATAATCTACTTGCAAAACTCTCAGGCCAAGGCCCGGAGATGGTGGATTTGTATGGGAACATCTCCAGAAGATGAGGTGATGGAGTGGGAGAGCTGGGGGTGTTCAGATTGGAGAAGACTCTGGGGAGATCTTCCACCACTTTCCAGTGCCTAAAGGGCCTCCAAGAAAGCTGGAGAGGGACTCAAATGGGATATTAGGGGAAAATTCCTCCCTGTGAGGGTGGTGAAGCCCTGGCACAGGGTGCTCAGAGAAGCCCCTGGATCTCTGGAAGTGTCCAAGGCCAGGTTGGACAGGGCTTGGAGTGACCTGGGATGGTGGGAGGTGTCTCTGCCCATGGCAAGGGGGTGGAATGAGATGGTTTTAAGGTCCAGTCCATGAAATCCCAACCCCACAAGTCAGAGTTTCCCCATGGAAGAAGGAACTGGATGAGAGACCTCCATCCAGCTGCATACCCACCTGGTCTCCTCTGGCAGCACTGACCCCTCCAAACAACGCCCAAAACCTCCAAACTGACCTCAGAGCAAGGATTTAATAGGATTTAGCACCAGGGGAACCAAGCCTGGCTATTTGGGCAGTGCAGAACACACCTGGGCAGGCTGAGGAATGAGGGCAGGCTGGGTTTGGCTGGTCCCGAAGCCTCCTGAGCTGCAGGAGATGAGTTTGTCTGGGCTCTGCTGGGAAACACACAGGGGGATTGCCCACCCCAATATTCCTGCTGGATTTCTGGGACATTCCCAGCTGGTTAGGAGAGGAAATGATGGATTCTGCTGAGGGCTGGAGGGAACATGGAGAACAACAATGAGGTTGTAGAAACAACCTCGTACAACAAGAAATCCTGAGCCTACAGGGAAGATGAGTCCTGTGGGTGTTCAGGAGAGGCACAGGGTGCAGGATGAGACCCAGCCTGGTGCACTGGGCTTGTTCTCACCTCCCCTCCTAAATAAAGCCCCCCATCCCATCCTGCTCCCAACTTTTGGCATCACTCCCCAGACCTTCCCAGCAGGAATCCCCTCCAGTGCTGGACAGACAGACAGACAGATAGTCACTGCTTATCCCAGGTTTTCATTCCTGCTTTGGATCATTCTTTTTATTCCTGATCATTATTTTCCTCCTTCCAGAGGAAAGCAGCTCTTTGGGCCACACACCAAGGGATTTGGTTAATTCCTCACCCACAGAAGCACAGATATTTATTTAAAAGCTCCTCTTGTTATGTTACTTGGCAACTTGTGAGCCCGTGTGTTTCTCCAGCTGATAAATATTTGTGAGGTTGGTTGTGTGAAGAGCAGCATGTGTTAATGATCTGATTGCCTTTTTCCTGCAAAGGGAACGGGCTCTGTTGCCCATTGGTGCCACAGGAGCTGGAGGTGCTGGGGCTGGACACCAGCCCAGGTGTGCTCAGGTGGGCAGGAGGCCAATGGCACCTGGAATTTTTCAGAATTGGGGTGGCAGCAGGGCCAGGGAAGTGCCTGTCCCCTGTGCTGGCACTGCTGGGGCACCTCCAGTGCTGGGGAAACTTCTGGGCCTCCCAAAACAAGAAAGAGCTGGAGGGAGTGGAGAGAATCCAGGGAAGGGAACAGAGCTAGGGAAGGGTCTGGAGCACCAGGAGAGGCTGAGGGAGCTGGGAAGGGGCTCAGCCTGGAGCAAAGGAGGCTCAGGGGGGACCTTGTGGCTCTGCACAGCTCCTGACAGGAGGGGACAGCCGGGGGGAACAGGGACAGGAGGAGAGGGAATGGCCTCAGGCTGGGCCAGGGGAGGCTCAGGGTGGACATCAGGGAGAATTTCTTCATGGGAAGGGTTGCTAAGCATTGGAAAGGGTTTTCCAAGGAAGTGGTGGGGTCACAGTCCCTGGAATTACGCAAGGAATGAGTGGATGAGGCACTCAGCGCTCTGGTTTTGTTGGGGTGGTGGTTCTTGGTCAAAGGTTGGTACTCGGTGATCCCAGAGGTGTTTTCCAGCCTGAGTGAGTCTGGGATTCTGGGATCACACCTGTCTAAACCAATCTGCTGGCTCTGGAGCTTCTCATTGGCCTGTGATCACGATTTGACCCTGCAGGAAAGAGAGGCTCATAATGGGCCCAGACAAAACTCATCCTTCTGCCTCAGGAACCAGAAAAAGCCAACAGGACTCACATCTTCAAGGCAAAACCACAGTTTTGTGAGCTGGAAACTCAGCCACAATCCCTGATAACCTGATCCCCAGCCTTGCAGCCCTGCAGGAACTTCTGCAGCTCCTGCATGGCCCAAGGGGACCTTCAGCTCCCTCTGCCAGGACAGCTCTTGGCTCCAGCCCAGATCACAAGGCACGAGCAATCCCAATTTCCTGATGGCTGCCTTACAGTTACCTTTGCTTTCCTTGCTCTTCAGGGAGCTCCTTGGACCTTCCTCCCACCCATGGTGGGGCTCAGCCTGGTCCTCTCCCCCTTGGAGGTGCCTGGGGCTGTGGGGTGATGGAAGAGCTGAGTTTTGGGTGCTTTGGGGAAGCACCTGGATTACTGCAGGATCTCAAGGTGTTTGGTCCACCACCACCTCCAGGATGGAGCATCCCAACCTATGGCTCCTGGTGCCACCTTGTCCTGCTGGAACCTTGGAATGATTTGGGATGGGAGGGACCAGGGATGCCACTCCCTAGACCTTGGAAAGAGCTCCCACAACCAGAGGGTGAATCCAGGGGCTTTACCCAGCATGGAGCAGGGGTGTGGGGGAGCCAGAGGGGTTGGGGGGTGCCTGCCCGCTCCCCAATCCCAGGGACAAGGGTGTCTGGGCTCCTGGCCTCGTGTGCCTCCATTTCACTTTCAGATCCCTCAAATAATAACCGTGTTTGCCAGCTCCTGTGACAGGAATGACTAATGGGAAAGATCCTCTGAGAAGGGAAACAAGAAATCTCGTTTCACCCTTTGTTTGCTGGGTTTCTCTGACAGCCCTGGGAGAAAGCAGATTTTAAACCCTTCACCAGCTCCAGCAACACCCTCTTAACTCTTAACCTTCCCTGTCGGGATAGAACTCCATTCAGAAACTTTTTTTGCAGCCAGTTTATCCACATTCCTGCTCCATCCACATGGAGCTCCGACAGCTGATGCAACGTGGTTTTCACAGTGCATGTGTGGAAAACACCCTCCCCATCTGCCTGGTGTGTTTTTGCAAGTCAGGGGACCAGCCTTTCTCTCTCTTTTCCCGTTTTTTCCCGGGATGGGTGATCAAAGGTGCTCTTTTCACCATGATGGAAGCAGCAGGGGATGCCCGGGGCTGATGCTGCAGCCCCCAGGGATGGAGGGCTCTCCAATCCCACTTCTTGTAGGACGAGCTGCTGCTCTCTCCCAGATACCCACAGCCACATGCGGGACTTTTCCATTTGAGAGGGCTGGGAGTTGATCCCTAGGAACGCCAGCAAGGAAGAATTAGAGGAGGAGGAGGAGGAGGAGGAGGAAGAGGAGGAGGGGATCCCTGCATGGAGAACTGAAGCCACACAGGCACCGCGCTGTGTTTAAATGCCCAGCGAGCCAGCAGGGCCAATTTGAGCCCCTCCACCACCCCTCCTGTGCCCTGTTGCCATCACAAAGGCGACACTGGGGACAAGGTGCCCGCTGCCCTTGCAGCCAGGGCACCACCGCACGGCTCCGGCATTTCCACGCCTGTTCCCAGCCCGCTCGCCTCGCAGCCTTTGCAGAAAATAAATTCCCCAGCCAGGCTGAACTCGGATGACAGCATCGCTGCTATATTTAGCCACGCCAGATCGCCGCTCCAACCAGGGCCACACATAAACAAACCCAGCCCGCCCGGAGAGGGCACGGCCGGGGGATGGAGCGGCCTCCCGCTCCTGCCTGCCCCAAATTTGGGGTGCCCTGCGCTCCCCCGTCATGCCAGCACCTCCCTGGAGGGCTTGGCCGGCACAATCCTCTGCCTGAGCAGCTTTGAGGATGAAGGATGTGCCGGAGGGTGTTGGGAGCGGAGGGAGATGCCAAAGGTTATCCCGCGGGGCAAGCGGCATCTCCGGCTGCCATTGCACCTCTGGCTCCCAGCTGGAATTCAGGGAGCTGTCGGCATCCCCTCCCTCCTGTGGGGCAGAAAATGCCAGAAATGCCCCGCTAGAGCCGTGCCCGCCCTTCCCACCTCCACTGCTCATCTCCCTGCAGCTTTCCTGCCTGCTTCCCTCCCTGTCCGAGCCTCTGCCGTGGAGCTCGGAGCTGCCCGGGGAATTCACGGAGCTGCCCAGGCATCCACGGAGCTGCCTGGGCATCCACGGAGCTGCCCTGGGATCCACGGAGCTGCCCCGGGATGCAGGGAGCTGTTTGGGGATCCACGGAGCTGCCCGGGGCTCCACGGAGCTGCCTGGGCATCCATGGAGCTGCCCTGGGGTTCATGGAACTGCCTGGGCACCCACGGAGCTGCCCTGGGCTCCACGGGGTGTGGAGCAGAGGGAAGAGGTTGTGGATGGGCAGCAGGGTCTGTACCTGGCTCACTGGCAGGGCCTTGTGCTCCCTCCCCAGCTCCACATGTGGGGAAGGGGATGGGGATGCTCAGGGGATGCTCAGGAGGTGCTCCAGGGGTACTCAGGGGATGCTGAGGGGATGCTCAGGCAGTGTTCAAGGGGATACTCAGGGGGTGCTCAGGGGATGCTCAGGGGGTGCTCAGAGGATGCTCAGTGGATGCTCAGGGAATATTCAAGGTGATGCTTAGGGGGGAATGCCCAGAGGGTACTCAGGGAATGCTCAGGGGGTGCTCAGGGGGTGCTCAGGGGGTGCTCAGGGGATATTCAAGGGGGGATAACCAGGGGGGAATGCTCAGGGGGTGCTCACGGTATTCTCAGGGGAATGTTAAGGGAGTGCTCAGGGGACACTCAGGGAGATGCCCAGGGGATGCTCAGGGTATGCTCCGGGAGTACTCAAGGAATGCCCAGGGGGATGTCCAGGGGATGCTCAGGGGGTACTCAAGGAATGCTCAGGAGATGCTCGGGGAGTACTCAGGGAATGCCCAGGGGGTGCTCAGGGGGTACTCAAGGAATGTCCAGGGGGATGCCCAGGAGGGTGTGGAGCATCCAGCAGCCCAACACCCTCCTCTGAAGCAGAGGACCAATCTGGCCGCAGGCAGCCACAGGTCCCCAGGCTCTCTCCTCTGCTCCGAGGAGGGGACGGGGCGGCAAAGAGGGTCCCTGCTCGCCCCGGGCACACCCAGGGCGCGGATGGGGCTCTGTGCTGCACTGCAGCAGCTCCAGCCCCGCTCTCTGCCGGGGTGGGAGGTGGCAGAGGGGCTGCCCACCTTCACCTCCCCCTGCTCCGAGCGGGGTGAGCCACGGGGAGCGGCCACAACGGGAGATGGAGCCCGGGACCCCCAGGAGCAGCGGGGTGGGCGTGCACCCCTGGCCTGGGGGCCGCTGTTCCATCCCTGCCCAGCCTCTCGGGGGGATGTCCCAAGCGGGGATGGGGAGCAGCGCTGGGCTCCCACCGAGCCGGGGTGAAGCCTCAGGCGGGGACCCCCCTGCCATGACGTGCTGCCTCCCTCCGTCCCTCCCCACCGCCGCTGCTGGGCGAGGGCCACCCAGCACCGAGGCAATGACATAATTCCCAGCAACTGCACGTTAATCACCCGGCCGCCAGCAAGCCCTGCGAGCCTCCGGTCCAACCCCCAGCCCCGGGCACCGCTCCCCTCCCCGACATCAAAGGAATAAATGAGAGAAGGCGAGGGAAAGGTGACGAAGGGGAATAACCCGGCCCTGGCACTGGCACACGAGTCTGCCCCCCCTCTCCCCTCGCCGCTCCTCCCCGCCTCGCACTCTATTTTTGGGTGCTGTCACATCCCGATGGCCCCGCGGGGCCAAATCCAGGCAGCTGCGACTTTAGGCACAAACACGGCTCCCTCCCCTCCGTCACACCCGAAATCGGCGCTGCCAGCCCATCCTCCACCCCACCCCCTCCCCAAAATCCTCCTCCCCTCCCCCCTCCCCAAATCACATCTGGGTGGGTGGTTCGGGCGCGCCAAGCTCCAGCATCAGGTCCCCAAATAATAATCAGATCAAACCTCTCCCTCCGTGCACCCCACCCGCGGGAGACCCCCCCTTCATCATCACCCCCATCCCCATCCCACCTCCCCCCTCTCCCAGTTGCTCCCAGTCCCTTCCCAGCCTTACTCTTGGCGGGGATGCCGGGCAGCAGCGATGGGGCCGCGATCAGGGCTGGTGGCAGCCGGGCGGCCGCTCCCGTCCGAGGGGTCTCATTATCTCATTTTGTCCTGTGTCACCAACACTCGCACTCACACACACACACACACACACACACACTCACATTCACTCGCAGCCACGTTTCCCCCCCCTTCTTGCGGCAAACGGCGGCCAGCCCCGACCCCACCCCCTGTCACAGCAGCAGCCTAACAGCGAGCACCGGCAGGATGGAGGAGGATCTGCTCGCCTTCCCTTTAACTCTTGCCTCGCCACCCCCCAGGACAGGGCTCTGTCCCCGCCGACCCGCCTGGGGTGATGCTCGCACCTCCCTCGCCTTGCCGCCGTCCCCCCAGCAGGGCTCCGGGGCGTTCGGGGTGTGCCGGTGCCCTGGTTCTGTCCCCTGCTTTATGCCCCCCAAAAAAGAGCCCCCGAACAGAGCCCGGCAGTGGGGCAGGGGGTGTCTGGGGGGCACGGCTGGGCTTGGAGGGGCTCGGGCAGCCCCGGGGTGGGAGCCAAGTCTGCCTGCCTGGATCCACCATGAAAATCCCATTCTGGTCCCTGTTTCCCTCCCGTTTCCCTTTGGGGTGGAGGGGGCACAGCCTGAACCCCAATGGGGATGTAAGGTCAGTGTGGGGGAGGAAACAACTTCTCCCAGCCCACGGAGAATTCAAGGATCTGAGCTGGCAGGGGATGGGGGAAAACTCCCCAAATTCCCTCTGACACGGATGAGCTGAGAAAGGGACATCCAAATGGGCAAGGGCTGAAGGCAGGGCAGCTCCTGACTGTGACACTGCACTGATTGTCTTCTCCAAGGAGAAATGAGAGGTCCAAAAGGGAAAGGGGAAGGCGAAGGGGAAGGGAAAAAGGAAAGGGGAGGGAAAGGGAAAGGAAAAGGGAAAGGGAAAGGGAAAGGGAAAGGGAAAGGGAAAGGGAAAGGGAAAGGGAAAGGGAAAGGGAAAGGGAAAGGGAAAGGGAAAGGGGAAGGGGAAGGGGAAGGGGAAAGGGGAAGGGAAAGGGAAAGCGGAAGGGAAAGGGAAAAAGGAAAGGGGAGGGAAAGGGAAAGGGGAAAAGTAAAGGGGAGGGAAAGGAAAAGGGAAAGGGGAAAGGGAAAGGGAAAGGGAAAGGGAAAGGGAAAGGGAAAGGGAAAGGGAAAGGGAAAGGGAAAGGGGAAGCTCATGGTGCTGCCCATGGAGAGGTTGGTGGCACAACGCTCCCAGTTCAGGTCCTGCAGCACACTCTGCTCTCCCCTCAGCCTTTCCATGGATAGATGGAGGTTGCACCCCTCCTGCTCGTCTGTCAGGAGTCCCAGGAGGGAGGAAAGAGGCAGGAATTGCTGCTACTGAATTCTGCAGCTTTCCAGTGAAACAGCAGAGCAGGTAATTAATTATTGCTGCTAATGGTGCTGGCCAGGCCCTCGGCTGCTCCCCCAGAACCTCGGGCTGTGAGAATCTCCCTGCACAGGTTGTTGCTGACAGAGCTCCAGGGGCTGTGTGTGATCCTGCTGGGATGGAAAGGGCAGCTGAGGCTCCCTGATTTACTGACAGCCTCTGAGGACCGGGATTACACAGGCTGGGCAAAGCCACCTCTGCTGTGGGTGGGACTCTGCTGCTTCCCACCAGCACTGCCAAGCTGTGGAGCAATTCAAATCCTGCATGGACAACCTGGAGGGGTCTGTCCTGGCCCTCCTGGGCAGCCTGGTCTGCTCTGAGCCTGGCAGTGCTGCCTCTTTTGGGGACCATGCAAAGGTAGGAGGTGTCCTACAGGAAGCTCATGGAGATTTTTGTGCTACTCCAGCTTCAGATGCGCCCTGCTCCAGTTGTCACCCCACCACACATGTCCAGGACTGAGCACCAACCTGGAGCTGCACCTAATGGGAGATGAGCTCCAGCTGCCCTCTGCAAGGGACACTGGAGTGCTCCTGGACACCCTGAGGGAGCCTGCATGAGTCTCCCAACCCAAAATGGGTCATTCCTAGGCTGGGACAGGTCCAGTTTTGCAGCTGAGAATCAGAATCACAGAATCATTTAGGTTGGAAAAGGCCCCTGAGATCACTGAGTCCAAAAGTTAACCCAGCCCTGCTAAGAGGAGATGCTCTGATGGTGTAACAGCTCCACTAGGCCACCCCAGCACCCTGTCCCCAGCTGCAGCTGTCATTGGACACCCAAGGAAGACCAAAACAGGTCAATATTTCCTCTTGGCAGTCTCCAGCACCTCCAAGGAAGAAGTTTTTGCCAGGTCCAGACATCCCTGAGAGCTGAGAACCCTCAGTGTGCTGTGAGTCCATCCCCTGCAAGGTGCTGCCTCCTTGGGTGGGTTGAAGCCCAGAGCCTGTAGGACACCCCCACTCCCTCCCATTCCAATCACTGAGCCTTTTGATAAGGTTTATCTTGGGACCAGCACTGGGGCTGCAGGATCTTCACTCTCCTCCTCTATACCAATCCCTCTCCAAGTGCTGGCAGATGCAGATCTCCTGTGGCAGGGTGGGGTGAGCTCTCTCCCCAGGGAACAGCACTCTGCCCCCACTCCTCATCCTCATCCTCATCCTCATCCTCATCCTCATCCTCATCCTCATCCTCATCCTCATCCTCATCCTCATCCTCATCCTCATCCTCATCCTCATCCTCATCCTCGCCCTGCTAAAATCCTTAGTGGACTTTGTTTTCCCTTATTTGCTGAGTGTTTTGTGTGCAGGATTTTCACTCTCCCCCTCAACACCAATCCTCCTTCATTCATTGCAGAAAGCAGATTCCCTATGGCAGGCTGGGATGAGTTCTCTCCCCAGAGGACAGCATCCTCATCCTCATCCTCATCTTCATCCTGGCCCTGCTAAAACCCTGAGTGGACTTTGTTTTCCCTTATTTGCTGAGTGTTTTATGTGCAGGATTTTCACTCTCCCCCTCTACAGTAATCCCCCTCCATTCATTGCAGATTCCCTGTGGCAGGTTGGGATGAACTCTCTCCCCAGGGGACAGCACTCTGCCCCCACTCCTCATCCTCATCCTCATCTTCATCCTGGCCCTACTCAAATCCTGAGTGGACTTTGTTTTCCCTTATTTGCTGAGTGTTTTATGTGCAGGATTTTCACTCTCCTCCTTTACTCCAATCCCTCCAAGTGCTTGCAGATTCCCTGTGGTGGGTTGGGATGAGCCCTCTCCCCAGGGGACATCACTCTGCCCCTACTCCTCATCCTCATCCTGCCCCTTCTAAAACCCCAAATTTGGACTTTGTTTTCCCTTATTTGCTGAGTGTTTTGTGTGCAGGATTTTCACTCTCCCCCTCAACACCAATCCCCCTCCATTCATTGCAGATTCCCTATGGCAGAGTAGGATGAGTTCTCTCCCCAGAGGACAGCATCCTCATCCTCATCCTCATCTTCATCCTGGCCCTACTCAAATCCTGAGTGGACTCTGTTTTCCCTTATTTGCTGATTGTTTTATGTGCAGGATTTTCACTCTCCCCCTCTACAGTAATCCCCCTCCATTCATTGCAGATTCCCTGTGGCAGGTTGGGATGAGCCCTCTCCCCAGGGGACAGCACTCTGCCCCCACTCCTCATCCTCATCCTGCCCCTTCTAAAACCCCAAATTTGGACTCTGTTTTCCCTTATTTGCTGAGTGTTTTGTGTGCAGGATTTTCACTCTCCCCCTCTACAGTAATCCCCCTCCATTCATTGCAGATTCCCTGTGGCAGGGTAGGATGAACTCTCTCCCCAGGGGACAGCACTCTGCCCCCACTCCTCATCCTCATCCTGCCCCTTCTAAAACCCCAAATTTGGACTTTGTTTTCCCTTATTTTCTGAGTGTTTTATGTGCAGGATTTTCACTCTCCCCCTCAACACCAATCCCCCTCCATTCATTGCAGATTCCCTGTGGCAGGTTGGGATGAACTCTCTCCCCGGGGGACAGCACTCTGCCCCCACTCCTCATCCTCATCCTGGCCCTGCTCAAACCCTGAGTGGACTCTGTTTTCCCTTATTTGCTGAGTGTTTTGTGTGCCTTGCTGTGGTGATCATGCTCCAGCCGTTAGCTTGCAGCGAGTCCCTGGGAGAAGGTGCCAACTTTAACATATGCCTGAACAGTTCTTTTCAGACATATACAAACTGGAACAATGCCTCGCTGGGAATATGCTTGTTGGTGCAATTTGCCAACTGTGGCTTCAGATCTGCTCTTTTCAGCACGCACCAACTATTTGTAGACGGTGCAAAAGCCGGGATCGCTGCGTGCAGATGGATGGGGTCTCTTCTGGAAGGATCTCTCCAGGCAAGCAGGAACCAGCAGGGCAGAGAATCCAGGGCTGGGCAAAGACCTCTGAATATCACAAATAATAATCAGATCAAACATTTGGTTTCTTAGAACCTCAGAAGAAAAAAAGTCCTTTTCCCCTCTGCTCTGATCTCTGCATTCCCTGAACCATGAACTCGTTCTCACCTTGTGCAAGCAGGACTTTGCTCAGCTCACCCCATTTCCTGGGTTCACACATCTCCCAGTGCTTCCTCCATCACTGGTGCTCACCTTCCAGGTAGGACATCATCAGGATGTGACTCTGGTGCCACTCAGGGTGTCACTACTCTGTCACACCCTTGGAAAAATGGTCTGCCCAGCCTTGGCTGGGCATTCCCTAACTTCTTCCCATGGGTTTGTAGACACTACAGCAATGTTTGAAGGAAATCTGGGAAGATGATTACAAAGTGGGGCTGGGGTTGTGTCCAGGCTTTCCAATTGGGCAGTGAAGGCCCCGTGGTGATGAGGAGGAGGAGGAATTTTCTCCCCAGCACCGATGAGGATGCAGCTCTGCCCTTGCCCACGTGCCAGCCTTCATCTTGCAAATTCCCAGGGCAGGGATCACTGTGTCCTGTTCCTTGCCCGTGGCACAATGGATGTGGAGGGCAGTGCTGAACTGCCTGTTCCCCATGGAGCGCTGCCAAAGGCAGAAGAGTTTGAGACAGCAAATCATCAAGGGACCATTGTTCAGAGCAGCCTTGGTGGAAATATTTGTGTGTGTGTGTGTGTGTGTGTGTGTGTGTGTGTGTGTGCTGGCATCCAATTTGGCAATGGTTACTCAGCACAAGTGGGCGGCCTGTCCCTTTCTCTCAGCTGGAGTCTCCTCCTCCTCACAGGGACCCAGAAGAGGGATGAAAGGAGAGCAGATGGTTTGGGGGTGCTCAGAAATACCAGTGCCAAGGGCTGTCTCATCATGGCAGGCTGAACATGCTCAGGAGCAAGGAGGTCTCTCCAAGTATTGGGGAGAAGCAGGAGGTCTTTCTTGGGGATATTGATGGTTTTGCTGGATTTTGAGGAGAAGCACCAGAAATTGAGATGTTTGGGGAGTCATGCAAAGAAGGAGAGATCTATGGGTTATGGGGTTCTGTAAAGTTCTCTTTAATTCTTCTTCTCCAAAGGAATTTGAAGAACTGATATTGGAGATGGGCTTTGGGCAAGGGAGTGACAGAACAAGGGGAATGACTTCCCACTGCCAGAGGGCAGGGTTGGATGGGATATTGGGAAGGAATTGTTCCCTGTGAGGATGGGAAAGCCCTGGCAGGTTTTTGTGGGTTGGTGTTGAACAACAACTTGTTCTGGTGCCCAGAGAAGCTGTGGCTGCCCCTGGATCCCTGGAAGTGCCCAAGGCCAGGCTGGATGGGGCTTGGAGCCACCTGGGCTGGTGGAAGGTGTCCCAGCCCATGGCAGCAGTGGGATTAAATGACCTATAAAAGACTTCTGCAACTCAAACCAATCAGTGATTTTATGCTCAGGGGACACTGCTGGCTTTGCTGGGAATAACCTCAGGGCTTCCTCCAGGTGAGGGTGCAGGGCTATGAGCCTGGTGAGCTGGCCAAGGCAGGCAGGCTGCAGGTTATCTCCTCTTTCAGCACCACACCAGATCTCTCACAGTCCTTTCATGGAAAAATTCCCATTGAAAGCACCACTGCTGCTCTCTCATCCCTGCAAAAGTGAATGGGGAGATTTGTCCTGACCTCCATCCCCCTCCACAGCTCCTGGCATTTCGCTTTTCTCCAAAGCAACGCTCTGCTGCTAGAATCAGCTGAGATGAAACCGAGCTGGCTCCTACACACCTTGGAACTCAGGCAGGGCTGCTTCCCACACAGTGTCTTTCACCCAAATTAAACAGCTCCCAGCTGAGCCCTGCCATCCATCATGCCAGGCTGCAGGCACAGCTCGGGTTTGGCAGCTTTTACACCTCTATGGGTTCATGTTTAGTGGGGAAAGAGCAAGGAACCTTTTCTTTGGGAGTGTGTTCCAAGGGTGTGCAGCCCTGGAGGCTGCAGGGCATCCTTGGGATCATGCTGGAGTCAGTGGGAGCTGGTTGTTGTTAAAGATAGCAAAGATTGGGCACTGAGGGCTGCTCCTTCGGGAAAGAATCATTCCCTGTGAGGGTGCTGAGCCCTGGCACAGGGTGCTCAGAGAAGCTGTGGCTGCCCCTGGATCACTGGAAATGCCCAAGGCCAGGTTGGACAGGGCTTGGAGCAACC
Organism: Melospiza melodia melodia; assembly: GCF_035770615.1. NCBI lineage: Eukaryota > Metazoa > Chordata > Aves > Passeriformes > Passerellidae > Melospiza > Melospiza melodia. The sequence continues at coordinate 92,053,343 of NC_086198.1, read as the reverse complement.
TGGGATGGTGGAAGGTGGAAAGCCCCAGGTTGGAACTAGGTGGTCTTTAAGGTCCCTTCCAGCTGTGACTCTATGATTTCCTGATGTCCCAGATTGCAAGGCAATGTGTGTGCTCTATTCCCATCTGTCAGAGGTGGGGCAGTTTTCTTCTGTTCATTGGGCAGTTTTTTCTTTATCTCTTCCACAGCCAATCCTCTCTCCAGAAGATCTCCTCTGTTCATGGGCCATTAATCATTAATTATCTTCTGTCCAAGGCCAGTGAGTGTCCCTGCATGGCTGATCAAATTCCACCATCCCATGGGGAGATGCTCCACCCAGGGGAGGAGCCAAGCATTCCTACCTGGATACAATCTGAGGTTTGGGACACCAGCACAGCCTTTCCACTGGATTCCCCAGAGGAACAGCAGCTGCCTCTTCCACTGGATCTTCAGAGGAAGAATACACCTTTCCACAGAACCCCCTGCTCCAGCAGAACCACAGCTGGCACTGCAGGAGGGCTGCAGCCACAATTCCAATGGGACTGCTGCCAACACCCTGACCCACAGGGTGTCAGGTTGTGTTCTGAATCTGTCAGTGTTGTTTTGTATCACTGCATTTTTATTTTATTTTAATTTTCTTCCCTAATAAAGAACTGTTATTCCTGCTCCTAGATCTTTGCCTGAGCCCCCCTTAATTTCAAATTTATACCAATTCAGAGGGAGGGGGTTTACATTTTCCATTTCAGGGAAGGCTCCTGCCTTCCTTAGCACTTCCTTAGTGTCTTTCCATACCAAGCCCCTTGATTTTCAGGCTGCAGTGCTGGACATTCCTGGGTGCAGACTGCCACTCCTGGAGCTGTCACTCCTCAAGGACATTCTGCTGACCACACCTTGGTGTCCACACCAGTGCCAGGTGAGCAGCAATCCCAGCTCCTTGTCTGTGTTGATCTGAGCTCATTTCAGTTTTCCAAGTGGTGTTCAAGGGCTCTGTAGGTGTCCCAGAATATCTGAGGCACCTACAAGGAGGAGGCAGACACAGAATGGGGTCTCCATTGGCATCACCTGTGGTGGAGATCCTTGCTGGAGATAACACTGCATGTTTTGAGGCTCGGGTCAAAACCTCCCTGAGTTGAGGTTTTTGTTCGACATTAGGAAAAATCTCCTCACTGAGAGAGTGGTTAATTATTGGAACAGGCTCCTCCGGAAGTGGTGGAGTTGCCATGCCTGGAAGTGTTCAAAAAATGAGATGTGGGGCTGTGTCTTAGTGGGAGTGGCAGTCACTCAAAGGCTGGGCTTGATCTGGGAGCTCTTTTCCAACCTGAATGATTCTGTGAGTCTAGGACAAGTCTAGTACAAGTGTTTCCATCTACTTGAGGTGGGAGATGGAGTTTGGGCCACCTCAGCTCCCTGTGCCCATATCCACACTCATGCCAGAGAGCCACAGCCAGTTTTCATGTGGACTTCCCTGCAGAGAGGATTTCTGGGGTCATTTTAGCCCCTCTCCTCACACATCTGAGTGGCAGAAGAACATCTTCCAGCTCTTCTTAGTGTAGGCTCTGGGCTCTCCAGATCAGCTACTCCAGCAAGGTGGAAATCTCTGCCTCTTTGCCACAGAAAGGCTTCAGGGCCTTGAGTCCAAACATTTTGGTCCATTTGGGCCTTTGGTCCATCAATATTTTGGTCCAAAACCTAATCTTTACCCTGTTTCTCTATAACATCTGTGTGTCAATTACAGAGGTGTTCACTCATCTCTACTAACATTGCTCAAACACTTTCAGGTTTTATAAAGTTCTGGGTTTTAATTTCTGCCAATTTTTAGATAAGCTCTGATAAATCCAAACTGATTTCAAGTTAAAAGATGATTCAAACTTTGAAAGCACTCTAAAACACACTGCAACAAATAATTCCAACATCGTTATCCTGATTTCTACCTTTTTTTTTTTTTGGGAATCTGCTTCCTTGGCTGGCAGATCCTGCAGCCCCTCACAGTCTGCTTGCTGGAGAGCAGCCTGGGGGAATGACCTTGGCCTCAAATTCCACCAGGAAAGGTCCTTGTAGAACAAGGCTGTTCTCAGAGTCACCGTTTACAGGCATCCTAGGCAACCGCCTTGGGCTTTTTCCAGTCCTCCAGGGAGAGGCACAGCCCCAGAAATCAATAACTGAGCTCTTCTGAAAGTCAGCAGGGCTCTAGGGGGAATCCAAACCACTCTCTCCAGTGCTTTTCTCTCTGCTGAAGGCAAAGGAGGGGTCCCTCCTTTGTGAGAGCCCTGGGCTGGAGCAGCCCTGGTCCCTTGCGCCATCCCCAGGGGTTGGTTTGCTCAGTGCCCACTGTGTCCCATCCTTCTGGGCACTTCTCCCCCCAGAATGGAGCCAGGCAAGGAGAGCCAAGCAGGCTCTGAGGGAAAAACCCCTTCATTTTTTAGTGGAAACAGCACCCCTGAAGCAGGTACAGCCAATCCTTCCCTGTGAGCCCCCAAAACTCATTTCACCTTCAGATATTCTCCCTCACTCTCTATAAAACTGTGATTTCTTTCCTGACTCCAACTGCTCCTTATTCAACATGCAATAACCACCCAGACCCTCCCACATCTGTGCTTTGCCCTTCCCAAATCACACCCACAACTTGCTTTATATCAATTTAATTTTATTAATTTTATTTAATTTTCATATTAATTTTATACTTTCATATTAATTTAATTTTATTTTATATAAATGCTATATTTTATATAAATTTTATTGTATTCATTTTAATTTTTATTTTATTAATTTTATTTTAATTTTTAAAATTTATTTTAATTCCTCTCTGAGCAGCGCTTTCTCCACATACCTGGAGCTACAAGGCTTCAATTACTGACTTAGAAAGACTCATTCTCCTGCCTCATTCCCATCCTGCATTTCCCCCCAAAAAAATGACCGTAAAACAGCAGCTGAGGACATCCCTTGGTGCAAAGGCACCTCCTGATGCTGGGACACCACAAAGTCGGAGCTTGGGCTGACACATTCTCCTGCCCAAGGACAGGAGCTGGGCTTGGAGCCCAGAGAAGATGTTCCCCTCCCATTAATGGGATGAATTTATGCAGAATTGTGTAGGATACACCTTGTGAATGAAGCCAACCAAGAGGCCGAGGGATGCATCAGCACGAGAGCTCCACATCCCACCAAAGGTCACTCCTGCATCCCCTCCTGTGCCTGTGCTTCCGAGGGAACAAAGTAAAACTGGGAGAAGCTCAGGGAAATGCCACATTTTTAATGAAAGAGAGAAAGCTGACTCATGGCCAGAGATGCAGAGAGGTCAGATGGGTTTGTGCAATAGCAGGGAAAGGGTGAGTGGCTCAAGGATTGACCCCACTTGTGCTGTGAAGAACTTTTGGGGGGTTCATGGCACTGCCAGAGGAGCTGGGAAAAGGCACAGGGAGAGAGGCAGGGATGGGGAGATGGAGCTGCCTCAATTCCCAAGTTCACCCATTTTTTTAGCAGTGAGGGTGTTTTACCAGCTGGACAACTTACAATTGGATCCTCTCCCAGTCTTTAAACTGAGCCCATCTGTGTTTTTAAATACTAAGTTTAACCCCAGAAATGATGATACAGACAGAAAAAACCCAGCCTATTAGCCACTTTCGGGAAAGGTCTGGATCCCTTGCACTCCATGACCCCTTGGAAAACACAAGGAACCTCTGCACCTCTCAGAAACAAACCCCAGGATGTTTGAAAATCTGTTTGTGCTGCGTCCAGAGCTGGGCAGCAACAGCTGAAGGTCACAAGCAGTGTATAAATAGAAAGGAGGTTTTGTTGTGACATGTCCATCCGGAGCCATTGCTCCTGGGGATGCCATCTGGGATGGGAGCAGGAGCCTGTGCATCCCCACTGCAGGAAAGAGGAAGGGATTCTGTCCTTGCAAGGATGATACCATGGAAAGGGGGGTGAGAAATACGAGGTTGTAACTTGGCTCCTCATTTTACCAATTTTGGAGAAAAATCAGGGGTGTGATGGAGCTTTGGAATGCAGATTCCTCCTGTGGGGTTTCAATCAGGTACCCAAGCAGGGAGAAGGAAGTTTTTACCCATGGAGAGCATTTTCTGTCTCTCATGGGGAGTGGTTTGCAGTGATTGTCCCCTCATTTGGGGACCTCAGTGTCCCCATCAGAAGGGTCCTGGTAAGATTTTATTCCAAGCTCTAACCATGTGCTAAAGATCTTTTCTGGCCAAAATCCTGCTTCATTCCATTTCCCTGTTCCGTCCATCAGCTCCCTGTGCCTGACATTTGCCTCCCTCAGGTATTTGGGTGATAAATTCTTCACGGTCTGGATATTGGTGCAGAACAAAACCACCAGGATGTTGCCTGAAACCCCAGGTCACGATGGCTCTAGAAACACCTGTGGATGTCAGGAAAGAAGGGCAGAAAGCCATGGGGGAGAAACCTCTGGAATCTTGGTAAAACCAGAGGGAATGAGGCACTGGGATGGAAGAGCTTGAGCCAAGGAATGTGGCTGGGCAGGTGAAGGTGTTGCTGATGCAGTTCCTGCAGCTCTTGAGGCAATGAGAGAGGAGATTTTGGCTTTCAGCACTCAGAGATAACTCCTCGTGTTTCAGGAGGGACACAGCCTGTCAAGTTCAGATATAATGGCTGGATGGTGGCCAGAGAGTGTCTCAGCTCTGCTCTGAGGCTCATCCCATCAGGGAAGGAGCAGTGTCCTGTCCTGTCCCAGCACAGGTGAACCCCAGTGAGACCCAGGCTGGGGACCAGCAGAGCTGTGAGTGCTCGGTGAGGGCCCTTTTTGGGGAACCTGACCCTCTCTTGGGAGCAGCTCCTCTGAGAGCAGCCCAATGCTGCCTCCTCCTGCTCCATGATCCCACTCTTGGGAGGTCTCTTTTAGCCTCAAATACAGACCAGGAGCAACACCCTGCCCCCAGGGCTCCCCTTTCCCAAGATCCAGGTTGTCTACACCTCTTTGAGCAGGAAATACGAGGATAACTCCCCAAATTACCAACTCCTGCTGCTACTGGGTGGAAGGAATTTGCAGATCCAAGGAAGAGCTGGAGGTCAGGGATGCCCAGAGCCATGGCAGGGTAAATCCAGGGCTTCAGCAGCACAGATGTGCTCCAGCCTCTCCCACTTCAACACAGGCTTGCTGGGTCCACTGTTATCTTCCCACAGAATAATTTTTACCAGGTGATAAGGATGGGATCTGGAAGTCTATTGAAGCAGCTAAAGATGGCTTGTTGGAAACCCATGGGAATGAAAAGGAGAATAATCCCAGCTTTCCTTCTCATCTTGGAGGGAATGACTGCTTCTCCCCCTCCTTGAAGGACAGCTGGCTGTGTGGCATTGTGACCACAGAGAGGAAAATCTTTTCTGTCCTGCCCTCAGTGCTGCTCTGGTATTGGATTGTGTGATGGGTCACTCCTATTGATCACAGCAGGCTAAAAAAGACACAGCCCATAAATAACTCCTGACGTCCCCAGCTGGGCCAGAAATCCTGAGCAAAGGGCTCCTGGGAGAGCTGTTGTTGATATTTCTCTGTCCTTCTCCTCTGGGAAATGCTGGGGACACGTTTGGCTTGAGCCAAAATGGGCTCAGAGCAATGTTTGTGCAGGAGTTTTCTTAGCAGGGTGTCTTGGTTTGGAAAGCCAGATGTGTGCCAAGGAAGGCAGGAGCCTCCCCTGAAATGGGAAATGTAAACCCCTTCCCTGCAAATTACTGTGAAATTGAAATTAAGGGGCTCTCAGGCAAAAAATATGGGAGCAGGAATAACAGTTCTTTAGTAGGGAAGAAAATTTAAAAAAATAAACAAGGCTGTGATACAAAACAACACTGACAGAGTCAGAACCCAGCCTGACACCCTGTGGGTCAGGGTGTTGGTAGCAGTCCCATTGGAATTGTGGCTGCAGCCCTCCTGCAGTGTCAGGGGTGGTTCTGCTGGAGCAGGGATCCTGTAGAAGGGTGTAGCCTTCCTCTGGTGAGAAACAACTGCTCATTTTGAAAATTGAAAAAGGTTACTTAAACCTTAACAAAAATACAACAAACGATTACATAAGGAAAAATTCACAGCACTGGGAATTGCTCCTCATGGATATCACACGGTCAGTTCATCTTCAAGGTGGATGCTCAGTGTTTTATACCCCTGGGGGTTGCATCAGCCAGCCCTGGCCCCTCCCAGAGTCTGTCATTCAGCTCTTCTGTGCCATTTATCAGTGCAAACTGCTTTCCTGTGACTGGATTGGGGTCAGGTGTTGCCATGCCTCACCCCCTGAGCACCCCCAAGCTTTTCCATTCCCACTGCCCCATGCCAGGGACACCTGTGCAGCTTCTTTGTACCTGTCCTGGACAGCCCAGGCTGTGTGATGGCAACAATACAGGGGGAAAGGGAGCTGTGGGGAGAGCAGAGGACATCTAAACCACAATAACATAACCATACATCACTAAAGCTTTTCTTAGTGTTCACACAATAGTCATCCCTTGATTGTGAGAGCCAATGATCTCATTATCCATCTGTAACACTTTGAAGATCCAGTGGAAGAAGAGGCAGCTGCTGTTCCTCTGGGAAATCCAGTGGAGAAGCTGTGCTGGTGTCCCAGGATCTCCAGATTATATCCAGGTAGGAATGCTTGGCTCCTCCCCCTGGGCTCACATCTCCCAATAGGATGCTCTAGTTCTTATCAGCCATGCAGTGACATTCAATAGCTGTTATCAGCAGATATCTCCCTGGAGGGAGGATTGGGTGTGGAAGAGACAAGGAAAACTGCCCAATGAACAGAAGACAGCTGCCATCCAGATGGTAGAATACAAATAAAAACAGAACATGAACTAAAATTTGCTAGCCAATCCAGGACACAGAGGCTGGGTTATCTCAGTCCCTGACCCAGCCCTGCCTGGCAGAGCCTCAGCAGCCAGGCTGGGATGGGGCACTGCTGCTGCCAGCCCTGGGTTAAGGCAGGGAGGCAAAGGTGGCTCTGCCCTGCTCTCCCTCCCCAGAGTGAGTCATTGTGAAATAGAGACTTTTGGAGTTCACTGGAGTTAACAATAGGAATTAAGCATTTCAAGCTCAGCTTGTAGAATTACGTGAATTTTAACTTTTTTACCTAAGAAACTTCTGCTATGGTACAAAGGACACAGGAAAATGCAAATTTCTGAAGATTCTTGCATAAAGAAGAATACTAGGAGAAGACTAAAGGATGCAAGGAACTCAGATCAAGGGGCTCTTTTGTTCTCAGCCTGCCCTCTGAACCCATGGAATGCACAATTTTGGCACAAGGAACTGTAAGAAACACACAGCAGAGAGCCCAGAGTGGGGGCTCAGATGGTGCCCCCTCAAGGAAACAGCCCCAGATGGTTCTGGGGTGGAGGAGCACAGCCTGGTCCCTGCAGGGCACCAGGGACCCACCCAAAATCCAGGCCAGGACAGCAGCAACCCCTCCTTAAAGCTCCTCCTGATGCTCCACCAGGTCCCAAGTGCTCTGCGTGGCCTGAGCACGGTGAGGGACACGTGAGGAGGGGAGAGGACACGGCCTGGCACCGTCCCTCTCCCTCCTCCCCCCCCTTCCCTTGTTTTTACACTGCTGAAAAACAAAATAAAGCATTCCCCACGTAATGATGGTTTGGCCAGCAGGTCAAGCCAAGCATGACAGAGCTCATTCTGGAGCTGGGGTCAGGCAGAAAATTCCCTCAGTGCCACTCCAGCGAGGCCCCCCGAGCATCCTCTGGCTGCTCACACCCTCCATGCCCTGGGTTTTGGGGGGCTGTGGGGGGATCCAGCCACTGCAAAAGAGACTTTGGGAGCAGCCCCGTGCTGGTAACTCCCAGCCTTGGGGGCATTTCCCACTTTATCAGAGCCCATGGCAACATTTCTGCCTGATCCAAGAGTTTTCTCAGCTTGCAGCGTTTTGCAGGGCACGCTGTGGCCTGCATTTCCCTGGCAGTGAGGAGGAGGAGGAGGAGGAGGCTGGAAATGACTCTGCTGGAGCAGGAGAGCTCCAGGGGCAGCCAGGAGCTGCAGGTGCCTTGCAGGGGAGCCAGGCTGGGGCTGAGGAAGCTCCAGAGGCCTGATGCAGAGCCCAGGGAATAAAACCCATCCCGTTGCAGGGAGATGGAGAGCCAGGCAGGGAGGGGAAGGTTTATTTAGAGAAAGAGCCGTGGGCTGGCAGCCCACAGCAGGCTTTGAGCTGCTGATCTGCACGTGCCACGCTCGGGGGCGGCTGGGGGAAGGAGTCCACTATTAAAAGCCTGGCAGGAGCTCTGCTGAATCCTGCTGGAGCTCGGGGAGGGCCTGATCCAGCAGGATGCCACCTCCAGAGTCACCTCATCTGACCCTGAGACCAAAGCAGAGACAAACCCAAGATCGTCCTCTTTTCTTCCAGGGGTGCACCTGGCACTGGTGGGGAGCACCAGCAATTCTTGAGTTCTTTAAAGGATTAAAGTGTAAGATTTAAAGATTTAAAATGTGTCCAGAGATCCACATAAGCCCCGAGCATCTCCTGGGAAAGGCTGTGCTGTAGGGAGGGATACTCCAGAGAGGATGGAGCTGTGCAGATTCCCACCCTCCTGAGCTGGGCGCACCTGGCACTTGTGGGGAACACCAGCAATTCCTGAGTTGTTTAAAGGATTATCCAAGATTTAAAATGTGCCCAGAGATCCCCATAAGCTCTGAGCATCTCCTGGGAAAGGCTGTGCTGAAGGGAGGGATGCTCTGGGGAGGATGGAGCTGTGCAGACTCCCACCCTCCTGAGCAGGGCGCAGCCTGAAACACCAACGATCCTCGGCATTAATGGTGATCCGGGCACTGAAGCCATCCCCTTTCCACTCCTCATCCCTCCAGACACCTCCCAGCACAGGATAATCCATCTCCTTCCCTCTCCATTAACCAAGCCCTGCTCGGGGAGGGCTCTGTCCGCAGTCATTAAGGTGGAAATTCCTCCTGCAGCCAAGGGCAATTCCCGGCTCATTAACACCCGGCAGGAGAGAGGGAGGGCACGGGAAAATCATGCTGGGTGTACCAGGGGGTGCCATGGATGGGGACACGGATGGGGGCACAGTGCTCGGAGCTTTTGGGATCTCAGGGTTCGTGTTTTGGGGTGAACCCCATCTGTTTGCTTTGGAACAGGAGGGAATCAGCTCAGAATAATGGATTGGTCACCCTAAAGGACTTCTGGTTCTGCCATGGGAAGGGAACATTCCCTGATGTCTTGTGAAGGCTGACCTAGAGCAGAGACTGGACAGAGCTATTTATTCTTATAAAGCAGAGATTTATTTTTTATTCTTATAAAGCAGAGATTTATTAGGAGGCCTCAATGGCTGCACCTTGGGCAGCACAAGAGCCCAGCCAGGGCTGCACCCAAGATGAACCAAAATGATCACAAAAGGGACCCAAGATGAACCCAAAATGGTCATAAAATGAACCCAAGATGAACCTAAAATGATCACAAAATCAACCCAAGATGAACCAAAATGGTCACAAAAATGGACGCTGGTCATTGGGTCTCAAATTTTCGTAAGTTCTGCTCCATTTGCATATTGGAGTTAATTGTCCCATTCCAGCCCCAGCCCATGAAATCCCATCCTTCTTGTTTTTCTCTCTCCAGCCCATGTTGTTTGTGCTCTTGGGCCTGAGATTTGGATCATTTGTCCTTGGTCCCCAGCTGGAGCAGGGATTGTTTTGTCTCCCTGCTCTGTGCACAGAGCTCACCATCCCCTCATATGAAACCCAGACCCACACACTAAAGCAGCACAGAATCTGAAAAATAGAAAAGCCAAAGGCATCACCCTTATACCAGATATTTGCTCCAAGCCCTGTCCAAGCTGGCCTTGGGAAGCAAGATGAGATGTGAGGAAGGAATTAACACCACCAGGAATGAACAGCAGGGCCAGATGGGCTGCAGCAGGACCAGAGCAGGAGCCCACCTGAGCACATCAACCTCCCCTGGACAAGGAAATTCTGACACAGCTCAGAAGAAAAGTGGCCATTTCTTGCCCCAGGCACTCACCTGGCACCTGCAAAACCCATCCCAGATGTGCAGAAGCAGGGAGTGCTGCTGTCAGAGGGATCAGGCAGCTCCAGGGCTGTGGTTTTGTGTCTCTGGGACCCGCTCCTCCTTTGTCCTCACAGCTCAGGTATTGTATTGGGGGGTGCCCCATGGCAGGAAGGAATGATGAATCTGACTCCATATTCTCACAAGGCTAATTTATTATTTTATGATATAATAATACTATGTTATATTATATTATTAATAATACTATTATATTATAATAATAGTATATAATAACATATAATATATAATATATATAATATATTATAATATATATATAATAATACTATTATATTATTAATAATACTATATTATATTATAATAATACTATATTATATTAAAGGATACTATACTAAACTATACTAAAGAATACAGAAAGGATACTTACAGAAGGCTAAAAAGATAATAATGAAAACTTGTGACATAGCTTGGCCCTGATTGGCCAAAGAGTGAAAACAACTCCCAGCAGAATCCAATGGAACAATCACCTGGGGGTGAACAATCTCCAAACACATTCCACATGAGCACAACACATGAGAAGCAAATGAGATAAGAATTGTTTTCCTTTTCTCTGAGACTTCTCAGCTTCCCAGGAGGAGAATCCTGGGCAAAGGGATTTTTCCAGAAAATGTGAATGTGACACCCAGGAGCTGGAGGGAGGATGCTGAAGGACCTGCCAGCCTCACCCCATGGGGCTCTTTTGAATGCAGCAAAAAATCCTTGGAAATACATTAAAGGAACAGTTTCCCATAACCTTTCCTTCTCAATAAGGGTAGAGGTGCTTTTCCTACTCTGAGTTTATCTGCAGGAGGTGACTAAAAGGAAAAAAAAAAAACCCAAATTTGTGTTGTTTACCCTGAAAACACAAGCCCTGGTGCAAACCCCACATTCTGGATGGTCATTCCTATATCCACTCCACCAAAGAACAAAGCTGCTCCTCCAGCAGGGACTCAACCCCAGAGTCTCAGACTTTTTCTGGCTTGGAAGGGACCTTACAGCCCATGCAGTGCCACAGGCAGGGACCATCCGTCTGCTCCTGCCTCTCTCACAAGGATGTGCTGTGCCATAGCCTCCCAACAGCCACCCGGGATGGAGGAGGGGAATGCAGGGTCATTAGTGCACAGAGGAGTGAGGCCAGGAGCGCTTTCGTGCCTCAGCATCTTGATTGAAATGGGTTTCCCATCCTCCTCCCCCTGCTCCCAAGCCCAGGCTCCTTCAAGGGCATCTCCTGGCTTGGTGCTGTGCACTCTGCATCCCCCATGAACCACTCACATCTCTTTAATTAAATGTCAAGATATTCAGGTTGGTTTTTTTACCTTTTAAGTGGCCTCTGCTCAGAAAGATTCATGGAGAGCTCAGCTGCTGTGTGGGTGGGAAAACTTTGGGGAAACTGTGATCACAGCCAGGCAGGATCCCTGAAATCCTTTGGGGTGGTTATTTGGAAGGCTGGATATCAGGGAAATGTTCTTCCCCCAGGGAATGGGCACAGCCTAAGGCTGCCAGAGCTCCAGGAGGGTTTGGACACCTCTCCCAGAGACAGCGTGGGGTTGTTGGGGTGTCTGTGCAGGGCCAGCAGCTGGCCTGGATGATCCTTCCAGCTCCATGGTTCTGTGATGTGCCAAACAAAGCTGGAGGTGCAGCTCCTCCACCTCCAAAGCCAGGACTGGTCCTGGGGCATCACCCCTGGAGGATGCCAGCACTGTCCTGCACCAGTGTGGGACATCCTGAACGACCCAAACTGCTTCCCTGCAGCAAAGGGACCCTCCAGGGGTCTGGGAACATCATGGATTCCCAGAATTCCAGATTGGTTTGAGGTGGAAACAATCTTGAAGTTCATCCCATTCCACCCCCTGCCATGAGCAGGGACACCCTCCATCATCCCAGGTTGCTCCAAACCCTGTTCAGCCTGGCCTTGGACATTTCCAGGGATGGGAATTGCACAGCTGAGGCACTTCCAGCCGTTTTTGTCCCCACACTGAGTCCCCTGGAGTCTCCTTCTCCCCTGTTGTGTTTCACTGTTCAGATCTCCCTGGGGGAAGCCAGTGCTGTCCTACACCAGTGTGGGACATCCTGAAGGACCAAATCTGCTTTCCTGCAGCCAAGGGCAGCCTGGCATGGCCCTCCAGGGGTCTGGGGACATCACAGATTCCCAGAATCCCCAAATCTCAGAATCCCAGACTGGTTTGGGGTGGAAACAACCTTGAAGCTCATCTCATTCCCCCCCCTGTCATGGGCAGGAACACCTTCCACTGTCCCAGGTTGCTCCAAGCTCTGTCCAGCCTGGCCTTGAACACTTCCAGGGATGGGAATTGCACAGCTGAGGTGTTTCCAGCCTTTTTTGTCTCCACACTGAGTCTCCTGTGTGCTTCCCTGTTCAGGTCTCCCTGGGAAAGGCGCAGTGTCCGACATGGAGAGCTGCCAGATGCTCTTTTTGCAGCTGATGGAGGGCTGCATGCCGAGTGCTGGCACTCCCAGAGGATGTTTCTGTACAGTTTGTCCTCCCAAGGAGAGCTGGAGATGAATCAGGAGAGGAGGGAGCAGGGCAGGAAGCTGCAGGCAGGACACATTCATCACCTCCATCCTCCTTGGCCAAAAACGTAAAAACAGCTCCTGTCCCAGGCCACCCACAGCCTGACCCACCCTGCTCCAGGTCCCTGCCCCAGCCTCAGACCTGGCCAGGGTCAGTGTTTCACCTGGGAAAAGCCTTTTTAAATCTTGATAAAATTTTAAATCTCAGTGTAAATCCTGCAGAGGTGGCAGCAGAGGGGATTTGGGATGAGATGTGGTTTTGTCACCTTCTGGGGAGCCCACAGTTGAGCCAGCTTCAAATCAGACAAATTTAGTGCTCCAAACCAACCATAATTTCTGCTGGAAAGCACTCAGGGAGGTTTCTCTGGTGGTGATTGAGGAAGGCAATGAGGCTGGAGAGGGGCTGGGAACACAAACCCTGTGAGGAACAATGGGGGAGCTGGGGGTGCTCAGCCTGGAGAAAAGGTGCTCTCATCACTCTGCACAGCTGCTGAAAGGTGCCTGTGCTCAGCTGGGGCTGGGCTCTGTCTGCAGCAGCACTGACACACCCAGAGCACACAGCCTCGAGCTGCACCAAGGGAAATACAGGGTGGGTATCAGGAAAAGTTTTTCACAGAAAGGTGATAAAGTTCTGGAATGTTCTGCCTGGGGAGGTGGTGCAGTCCCCATCCCTGGGTGTGTTTAACAAAGCCTGGATGTGGCACTGGGTGCCAGGGTTGAGTTGAGCTGTTGGGGCTGGGTTGGACTGGATGATCTTGAAGGTCTCTTCCAACCTGGTCATTCTGTGAATTCTCTGAATTCAGAGATTATGAGCAGGCAGCTGACTCCAGCCTGGACTCCCATCCATGTCCATGTCCATGTCCATGTCCATGTCCATGTCCATGTCCATGTCCATAGGCTGTAATGGGATCTGACATATTCCATCTGCACAAACACCAGAATTCAGGTGAGGAGAGACCAAAATAAGGAGAAGAAATAGTGCCTGTGTCTGGCTGGGAGGCTCAAGGCCCAGGGAGAAGGAGCCTGGAGGGAAACACCTCCCATCTTTGGTTAAACCCTTCAAAATGTCCAAATGCTTGAAGATAAAAGTTTCAGATTCTAGAAACTCCTTAGGTGGGCTGCCAAAAGGACACGAGCAGTGTCTGGACTCCCAAAACTGGAGTGTTGGTGTCACCCCAGTGGGAACCACGAGCTCCCCTGGGCTGCTCAGCCTTGGTGGGGCTGCTCCTTCTCCCCAGTGCACTTTGGGCACTGGATTGTCTGGGAGGCATCACAGCTCCTCTGGTGGTGGGATCTCATTATGTGATGAGCTGAACATCTGGATTAAAATAGATCAAACAGTCACTAAATCCTAAATAAGCCTGGGAGCTCAGCAGCAGCCATATGCTTCCTACTGACAAGCTCAAAAAAAACCATCTCTCCTTGCCATTACCTCACACTGCAGCAGTGTTTTATCCTCCTCCAAGCCAGCTCAGGGACAACCCTCCCAGCTCTGGCCATCCTCTGGTCCAGCAGCCTGAGGCGCTTTCAGGAAGTGATGCCTGGAAATGGGAGCTTACCCCACTGTGCAAAAGATCTGCTGATGGGAATGAAAGGAGTAATACTCAAAGGAAGATGAAAAGGGAAGAAAACCAGAGCTTTGTTGTTTAGCATTCAAAGGATGCTAAATGCCCCTTAGTTGTTTAGCATTCAAAGGATGCTAAATGTCCCTCAGTGTTTGGGGTTTTAGGAAAATCCGGTAGGAACACAGTGAATTTTGATGTTTTGTTGTCTGCACCCTTCTGGGGCCAAGAGGAAAGCGGAGGTCAAGTGGCTTCCAAGAGCTGGATGGAGAGGATGGAGGGTGGGATGGACCCAGGGGTGCTGCAGGAGGATGCAGGACTCATGGAGTGGTTTGGGTTGGAAGGGGTCTTAAATCCCATCTCATCCCACCCCCTGCCATGTGCAGGGACACCTCCCACTATCCCAGGCTGCTCCAAGCCCCATCCAACCTGGCCTTGGACACTTCCAGGGATCCAGGGTCAGCCACAGCTTCTCTGGGCAGCCCAGGGCCTCCCCACCCTCACAGGGAAGAATTTATTCCGATTGATTCCCATCTAAATCTCCCCTTTTCAGGGAAGACTTGAGGGAGGACTCAGGGATAACAAATCACAGCACAGCCTTCACCCCCTGGGAGCACAAAACCAAGGGGTGGCCACTGCCTTTAGGTCATGTCCTCACTCAGCTAAGCAAGACAAGGGCTAAGGTCCTGGGAGGCCTTGGCAGCCTTGTCCTGGAGCTTTTTTTAGCCCTTTTCAGCTGATTTTAGCTGAAACAGCACATTGCCCAATGGTCAGACGAGCATTGCTGTGGCATTCACATTCCCTGAACGTGATTTCTTCACCCAGGGTTTTCTCCTGGGAAGCTGAAAGGCAGTGAGAGGCCTCAGAGAAAAGGAAAACAATTCTTATCTCATTTGCTTCTCCTGTGTTGTGCTCATGTGGAATGTGTTTGGAGATTGTTCACCCACAGGTGATTGTTCCATTGGATTCTGCTGGGAGTTGTTTTCACTCTTTGGCCAATCAGGGCCAAGCTGAGTCTGGACTGTGGAGAGAATCAGTTTTCATTGTTATCTTCCTAGCATTCTGTCTGTATCCTTTCTGTATTCTTTAGTATAGTTTAGTTTAGTATTATTTAATATAATATAGTATCATAAAGTAATAAATTAGAACATGGAGTCAAATATTTCTCTGTCTGCTCTGGGGTGCCCTGACCCCCAGGGCAGCACTGACTCTGACCCTCATTCATTGAGAAAGTTTCCCAGACTTCAAGATAGACTGGAATCCACAAAAGTGTGAAATAGATTATAGAGAGCAGTGTAGGTGTATCACTGGGTGAGAAATTTGGGTTTTGGGATTTTTAGTGTGTGGTGGATGGAAGCAAGATGGAGGGCACAGGGTGTCATCCTGGGTTTCTCCTTCATGCTGCTTCTTCCTCCTTCTCCATGGGTTTGGGTGGCATTTTGTAATTGGGCAGAAAAGTCTGCATTGCAGCTCTTTGGTGTCAGTTATTGGGTTAAAAGGGAAAATAATCCAGGTGTCATTCTTAATTGGATAGTTTAGTCTTAAAAGCCCTTGTACCAAGAGATTGTTGGCCATTTTGTGCCTTCTAATGAAAAGCTGCAGAACTCATGGTTGTGAGACCATGGGATTTTTTTTTTTTTTGTGGAAGGGGATGGCTGTTTTACTGATAAGAAATAATAAACACCTGAGTCCAAACACAAACTACTGTCTCAAGTACCTTCAATCCAGACCCAGAAAAAACCACAACTGATACCACCACAGCTGGTCATTTGCTGTGCTGACTCCTGAGCACAGGAAATGCTCAGAGGCCTGTGTGCACCCACCATAATTGCATTATTGATGGGAATTAGCAGTAATTGGATAACTGGGGAGCTGAATGTTGGATTTGTTCCAGCAAACGCGGACAGAAGTGTCGCGGCTCGTTGTGGTTTGCTGGTTAATGAGACCAAGCTCAAACTCCCTGCCTTCTGCACCAGGGCTCTGCTGCCTTTTTGCCCTCTAAATTGTAACACTTCAAAGATAATCATCTGGAAATGGCAGGGAAAAATCAGGGCAGGCCGTGACCCGAGTTAGCTGGAAGTTAAAGATTGCAAGGCAAGATGTTTTCTGTTACCATCTGTATGGCAGGTTATCTTTTGTCAAGTGGGCAGTTTGCCTTATCTCTCTCTTTGAGTGACCACATTCACACCTCCCTCGGAGGGGACATTTGTTGATAACAGCTATGGAATGTCACTGCATGGCTGATAAGAACTACAGCATCCCATTGGGAGATGTGAGCCCAGAGGGAGGAGCCAAGCATTCCTACCCAGATATAATCCAGAGGTTTTGAGACACCAGCACGGCTTCTGCACTGGATGAAACAGCAGCTGCTTCTTCTTCCACTGGATCTCCAGAGGAAGAATCCATCCTTCTCTACAGGATCCCTGCTCCAGCAGAACCACCCCTGACACTGCAGGAGGGCTGAGCCACAATTCCAATGGGACTGCTGCCAACACCCTGACCCACAGGGTGTCAGGTTGGGTTCTGACTCTGTCAGTGTTGTTCTGGTGTACTGCATTGTTTATTTTATCCTTTATTTTTTTTCCTTTTCCCTATTAAAGAACAGTTATTTCCTGCTCCCATATTTTTGCCTGAGAGCCCCTTAATTTAAAATTTATAGCAATTCAGAGGGGTGGGGAGGGTTTTCATTCTCCATTTCAGGGGAGGCTCCTGCCATCCTTAGCAGACTCCTGTCTTTCCCAACTGAGACACTGTAGAAATTCTCCTCCTTTCTCTGGTTGGAGGGAGAGGAGGATGCTGGTGGCTGGGCTGGATCAACCTTTGATTATTGATTGATAATGAGATCAAATGGGAGCACAGAGGTGTCCCTGGTGTCCCCTTCTCTCCATCACCCACTGCTGTTCCTGGGTGAATGAGGCAGCCCAGGGGCAATGATTCACAGAGGCCAAATCCTGCTGGGAAAGGTCCAAGGGCTCAGTTTGGGCTCCTTGGTGCCTCCCAGCAGAGAGAAGGACCAGGCTGGCACCTCTGGGATGCACAGCCTGAAGGAACCAGCTCTCCATTTGCAGACACATCTCGCCAGATTCAAGGGTTTTTTGTTTTTATTTTCTGCTTGTTTGGGGTTTTTTAGGGTTTTTTTTGGGTTTTTTTGATTTTTTTTGGTGGATTTTTTGGGGGGTTTCTTTTTGTAGTTTCTTTTGGTTTTGTTCTTATTTTTGGTGGGCTTTTTGTGTTTGGTTGTTTTTTTGTGTTTTTGTTGTTGTTTTTTGTTTGTTTGTTTTGGGGTTTGTTTTTAGGCTCTTTTGTGGAAGGGGCTGTCTGTACCATGGCAATGTGTGATCCACACCCTCCTTCTCCCTGCTCGCCAACACCTCGTGATTTTGCACCTGATATCTCCCACTTCTTCCAGAAGGGAAACGAGTGGGCAGGAGTAGAAATCACAACCCCAGGAGGAAAACCACTCACCAAACAACCCCCTGGCGCTTCACTCCAGCTGTGACACCCCTCCCTCCCCATTCCCCTGCCTCCTTTCCTCCCCGCATCCCGGGAAAAGCGGGAATTTGGGGCTGGGGGCAGGGATGCTCCTCCCGCATCCCTCCCTCCTGCCCATGGCGATCGGAGCCGTGCCGGGTGACGGTGATGAGCAGTGACACTCGGCCGTGTGAGCGGGGACACGGCAGCCCCCGCTGCCCCTCCTGCAGCCACGGCCCCCGGGAGAGGCCCCAGCAGCGCCCGGTGCCCCCATCCAGCCCCCCAGCTTGAGGGAGGGGTAAATGGGCTGGGGAAAAGGCTCCAAGGGCTTGCTGAGGGAGAAATCACCATACCCAGCCTCTATTTCTCCATCTCCATCCTCCCTTTCCCCACTCCCATTCCCTCCCATCTTCTGTTTCTCCATATCCAGCCTCTACTTTTCCATCCCCATCCTTCCTTTCCCCTTTCCCATCTTCCTTTATCCACTCCCATCCTCTTTTTCTCCATATCCAGCCTCTATTTCTCCATCCCCAGCTTCCCTTTCCCCATTCCCATCTTCCTTTATACACTCCCATCCTCTTTTACTCAATCCCCATCCTCTTTTTCTCCATTCCCATCCTCTTTTTCTCCATATCCAGCCTCTATTTCTCCATCCCCAGCCTCTCCTCATCCATCCTCATCCTCCCAGTTCCTTCTGCTCACCCTGAACTTGCCCCTGGCTGCCCTGGGATTGACCAGGTCAGTAATAATAATAATAACAATAACAACAATAATAATAAATATTTAATAATAATAATAACAATAACAATGAATCCCAGCCCTAAAAACCCAACCCTCAGGAGCATCCCTCTGTTTCAAAGCCAGGAGCAGGATGAGGGGAGCCAAGTCCAACCCTCTCCTTCTCCATCCCCAGCCTCTCTTTATCCATCCTCATCCTCCCAGCTCCTTCTGCTCACCCTGAGCTTGCCCCTGGGATTGACCAGGTAAAAAAAAAGGTAATGATAACAATATAATAATAATTACAATAAATACATTAATATATAGGAGGAATAATAATAATAATAATAATAATAATAATAATAATAATAATAATAATAATAATAATAATAATAATAATAATAATAATAATAATAATTATTATTATTATTATTATTATTATTATTATTATTATTATTATTATTATTATTATTATTATTATAGTATCGTCCCAGCCCTAAAACCCCAAGCCTCGGGAGCATCCCTGTGCCCCAAAGCCTGGAGCAGGATGAGGGCAGCCAAGTGCAGGGCCCAGGGAAGCTCAGAGCAGAGTGAGAGCACAGCCCTGATTTCTCACCCCGGCTCAGGCAGACTCAGGGACATGACCCAGTTATTTGATGGCAGCGTTTAACATTTCCCCTGCAAGGCAAAGCCAGCCCGGCTTCCTCTCCCTGCCTCCCTCCCTGTCCGCAGCCAGGCAGCCCGGCCTGGATCGCCGCCTTCCCGGCGCTTAAGAGCTCTGTGGGGCTGGGATGGAGGGGAAAATGTGACGGTGCAGCCTCGGCAGGAGCCCAGATGTGCTGCTGATTCATGCCAGGATTGCGTAACCCGGCAGTGCTGCTCCAGCCGGGAAGCTGTGCCATGGAAAGGGGATGTGCAGGGACACCGCAGAGTGCTCAGGGTGCGGTGCAGCACCCCAAAAACTCCCCAGAGAGGTGAAGGAGCTGGGAGAGGCAGCACTGTCGTGGTGGGAAGGAGGTGAGCAGGTCCAGTGTAGCCATGATATTTTCTGAAAAATCCTTTCCTTAGGATTTTTTTCTCCTGAGAAGCTGAAAAGCCTCAGGAACAAAATGGAAACATTGATTATCTGCTGCTGTGGGATGCAACAGGTGCATCTGTGATTGGTCTCATAGAGTTGTTTCTAATTAATGGCCAATCATAGTCAGCTGGCTTGGACTCTCTGTCCAAGACACAAGCTTTTGTTATCATTCCATTCTTTTTCTACTCTTAGCTAGCCTTCTGATGAAATCCTTTCTTCTATTCTTTTAATATAGTTTTAATCTAATATATATAATAAAATGATAAATCAGCCTTCTGAAACATGGAGTCAGATCCCCATCTCTTCCCTCATCCTAAGACCCCTGTGAACACCGTCACAGTCCAGGAGCGCTCAAAAAAGGCAGCCCAAGGTGGCCAAATCACCTGTCCCATCTCTTTGTTCAATGTCTTGAGGGTGCTTAGCCTCTCTGAGAGATCCAGTGGCTCTCCTGAAGGGACAAAGGACAAATCTCTGGGATGCTCTTCATGTAAAGCAGGTGAACATATACAGGAGTGCTAATAAAAGGTACCCCAAGGTGGCCACATCAGCCCTCCCATCTCCCTGTTCAATATCCTGAGGGTGTTTGGCCTCTCTGAGAGATCCAGCGTCCCTCCTGAAGGGACAAAGGACAAATCTCTTTGGGAGAGAGAGATGCACTCCATACTTTCCATGTAAAGCAGGTGAGCATATTCAGGAATGCTAATAAAAGGTACCCCAAGGTGGCCAAATCAGCCCAAGGTGGCCAAATCAGCCCTCCCATCTCTCTATTCAATGTCTTGAGAGTGTCTGGCCTCTCTGAGATCCAGTGTCCCTCCTGAAGGGACAAAGGACAAATCCCTCTGGGGTGCTCTCCATGTAATCGTGTGGATATAATTTGATTATCCCTTCCTGGATGTTTAGCATCACAAAGGGAAAAGCTGCCTCGGGCTGAGCCCTTGGAGGCACCACTCTGGGGCTGGTCTCAGGGAGGAAGAGTTTGAAACTGGGCTGGAAGAGCTGCAGCATTTGGGAAGGCCCTAAAAATGTCCTGCCCCAGTCCCAGCTCCTGGCTGTGGCTGTGCTCAAGAGGCATTTGGACAATTCTCTCAGGCACAGGGTTTGATTTTTGGGATTGTCCTGTGCAGGGCCAGGAGTTGGAGTGATGATCCTTGTGGGTCCCTTCCAGCTCAGCAGATTCCATGATTCTCCCAGCAGCAAACTGGTCAGGCTCTTCTGGAGAGGATACAAAGCTTTTGTTCCAGGGCCCACAAAAATTCATTTGCTTTCCAAAAAAGACACAGGCATAGATAAAAAGGACCTGGATAGACCAGGGCTTCTACAGAGTCATCCTGCAGAGCAAAGAGGTTTCAGTGAGGCCCCAAAACTCCTGATCTGTCTTAGCAAGGGGGGTTTAGCAGGTGGGATTTCACAGAAAATGTGTGTGTGTGTCCATCTGCTGAGTGTGTTTGCACACAAATAACACAACAGAGGTTTTGGAGGACAATGTTGCACAAAGCAAGAGCGGGACACATTGTGTTTTATGAAAAATCCCCTGGCAAGGTGAAACTAAGTCAGAAAAACATCCAGGACCTTGTACAGGACTTCAGTGCCTCCTGCACACCCATTCCCACACCCATGGGATGCCGTGTACCTCTGCAAGTTTGGGATTCATTTTTGGGGGGAGATTTGGCAGGCTGGTGTTTCTAAGGATGACCAAGACCTTGCCCACCCCTTTGAGGAGGCCACCTGAGCATCTCATGGGCAGCATGTCCCAAATCAGAGTCACCACACAGGGGAGAAATCATGAAAATCCTGAATCTGGTAAAACAAGAGGGGAAAAAACCTTTCAGTGCCAGATGTGGTGGGTGAGCGCATGGAGAAGGGGGTGGTGGTGCCAGTGTCATCCTTTGGGGTGCTGGTAGGAAGGGGGAGGCTTTTTCTTGCAAGGAAAGTGCTCAGTGAGTCAGCAGGAGCAGAGCAGAGCCTGGCTGAGCCGGGGTTTAGCGCTGTCCGAAGAGGCTTCAGGAGCCGCGAGCGCGGGCGGAGCGCGCACAAAATAAATGTGGGGAAAGAAAAACAAACAGAGCCAGTGGTTATATAAGGGATCAGAGGCTGCCAACGAGATCCCTGGGATCCTCCAGACCCCCCCGGAATGCTCTGATGGGTTTGGGTTCCTCTTGATCAGCCCTTGTTAGGAATTTTTGGGGACGGCTTGTGGAGTACTGTATTTGTGGGGACCCTCATGGCAGGGAGGAATGATGAATCTGACTCCATGTTCCCAGAAGGCTAATTCATTATTTTATGATACTATAGTATATTAAAGAATACTGTACTATACTAGAGAATACAGAAAGGATACTTACAGAATGCTAGAAAGATAATAATGAAAACTCCTGACTCTTTCCAGAATCCCAACACAGCTTGGCCCTGATTGGCCAAAGAGTGAAAACAACTCCCAGCAGAATCCAATGGAACAATCACCTGTGGGTGAACAATCTCCAAACACATTCCACATGAGCACAACACAGGAGAAGCAAATGAGATAAGAATTGTTTTCATTTTTCTCTGAGGCTCCTCAGCTTCCCAGGAGAAAAATCCTGGGTGAAGGGATTTTTCAGAGAATGTGAATGCGACAGTGGAGGAGTGAGGGAAGGTGCAGGGATGTGATAGCTGCTGTTGGAGGGGTGACCAAGGAGGATTTGAATGGGATTGAAATTAATTAAAACATTGAGGGTGGCTGGGAAAAGGATGTGGACAATTCCTTGCTGGCTCTTCTGTCAGGACACAGAACTGGGGACAAATGAGCAATCAAGTGACACTTGGGTAGGACAGATCAGACAGAAAGGAGACCTGCTCTCCATCACCTGCACAGCTAAACAAGGAATTACTGCTGTGGGATGCTGCAAAGATAAAATACCTACATGGATCCCAAAAGGCTCTTCTGAAAGATTCAACTTTGGGCTTGTGAGAAAGAAGGAGAACAACCTTTTACATGGGCAAGGACAAGAGGGAATGGGCATAAACTGACGGAGGACAGGGTTAGATGGGACATTGGGAAGGAATTGTTCCCTGTGAGGGTGCTGAGCCCTGGCACAGGGTGCCCAGAGCAGCTGTGGCTGCCCCTGGATCCCTGGCAGTGCCCAAGGCCAGGTTGGATGGGGCTTGGAGCACCCTGGGACAGTGGAAGTGTCCCTGCCCATGGCAGGGGTAGGATTGGATGAGCTTTAAGGTTCTTTCCAACCAAAACCATCCCATGGTTCTGTGGGATTTTTTTCAACAGCATCAACCCCACCCTGAAATTAATCAGTTAACACCCTCTGCAGCTTGATTAAAAACATCCCTGAATATTCTTATATTGGAGATGGATGGGTGGATGGATGGATGGATGGATAAATGGATGGATGGATGGATGGATGGATGATGGATGGATGGATGGATGGATGGATGGATGGATGGATGGATGGATGGATGGATGGATGGATGGATGGATGGATGGATGGATGGATGGATCTTGGTGGTTTTTAGGATGTTTTCCCTGTGAGAGGCTTCCTGGCAATATTTGGCCAGCTCTGCTCACTCATCTCCCCACCAGCACCCAGGACATGCAGATGTGAACAATCCTGGATTTGGGAGAGCCTGGAATCACTGCCTCCAGCTTGGCCAACAGCAGCTGGAGCTGGAAAATACTCCTGGGGTGCAGAGTGACCCCAGGCTGCCCTCACTGCCACCAATTCCAGCATCAGCCCCAGCTGGGAGCCCATTCCCAGCGGCTGCTCCAGTGCCAGGAGAGCAGGGAAAGCTCTGCTCAGGGCACAGATACCCAGGGCTGGAGGGGACACGGGGACACCGCGGGTTCCCATGGCAACCAGGCCAGGTGTCACTGATGCAGGGATGCAGGGGGGGATGCTGCAGTGCCAGGGATCTGCATTCCACAGGGAATGGCAGCTCTGGGGTGGGAATCTCCTCTGGGAAATACCAGCAGAGCTGGGGATGGCCTCGTGTCATGATAGGACACAAAATGAGTGACATTCACACGCTGAGATGTCCAGGGCTGTGGCATTTGCTGGGTCCCCAGGATGAAGGAGGAAATGATGAATCTGACTCCATGTTCTTATAAGGCTGATTTATTATTTTATGTTCTACATTATATTAAAGACTACTATACTACACTAAAGAATACAGAAAGGATTCTTACTAAATGCTAAAAAGATAATAATGAAAACTCCTCACTCTTCCTAGAGGTTGGCCCTGATTGGCCAAAGAGTGAAAACAACTCCCAGCAGAATCCAATGGAACAATCACCTGTGGGTGAACAATCTCCAAACACATTCCACATGAGCACAACACAGGAGAATGATGAATCTGCCTCCATGTTCTCAGAAGGCTAATTTATTATTTTATGTTCTATACTATATAAAGAATACTAAACTAAACTACACCAAAGAATACAGACAGAAGGCTAAAAAGATAATAATGAAAACTCCTGACTCTCTCCAGAGTCCCAACACAGCTTGGCCCCAATTGGCCAAAAAGCAAAAATAACTCACATTAAATCAATCAAACAATCACCAACTACATTCCAAATCAGCAAAACACAGGAGAAGCAGATGAGATAAGAATTGTTTTCCTTTGTCTTGGAGGCTTCTCAGATTCCCAGGAGAACAATCCTATGTGAAGGGATTTTTCCAGAGAGGGTGAATGCCACAGTGAAGCTCCTCAGAGATCAGAAGTGAAGCTCAGGCTGCTTTGGGCAGCAGGCTGGATGATTTTCCTGGCATAATCAACCTTCCAGCAGAGAACCCCAAGGTCCTTTGCAAACATCCCTGGTGCTTTGTGCTGTCTGCACAAGCAGTTTGCTTTGCATTCTGGCTTCATTCTACTCCATTTCAATTTACCCAAAATATCTTGGCATGCTGGTGAGTGGCAGCTCTCTGGGATGAGTGTGCATGTGTATGCTCTTCTGCTAAGTCAGTGTGAATCCTTCCTGCCAGTCAGGCAAATAATGACAGCAGGGAAAATCAGCAAGGGGAAAAAGAAGACAGAGACATGCAGCATCTCTCCAGCAGCCCAGGAGAGCTGACCTGTGCCTTTCCCACTCTCCTTGAGCGGGTTCTGTGGAGCTGGGCAGCTCAGCTGAGCTCCCTGTCCTGGCCCTGTGCCATCCTCCTCCTCTCCTGGCTCCCCAGACCTTGGGGACATGGCCTGGGACAGTGCAGCTCACCCAGAGCTGAGCTGCTGAAAGCTGCAGCCCTTCAGAGCTGCTCAAATTCTGAAATAAGTCAGGATCTGTCCAGGGAAATTTTCACAGACATCTTTTGATGAAAAAGCCTTTCCTTAGGATTTTTCCTCCTGATAAGCTGAAAAGCCTCAGGAACAAAATGTAAACAATGGTTATCTGCTGCTGTGGAATGCAACAGGTGCATCTGTGATTGGTCTCATGTGGTTGTTTCTAATTAATGGCCAATCACAGTCAGCTGGCTTGGGCTCTCTGTCCGAGCCACAAGGCTTTGTTATCATTCTTTTCTATTCTATTCTTAGCCAGCCTTCTGATGAAATCCTTTCTTCTATTCTTTTAGTATAGTTTTAATGTAATATATATAATTAAATAATAAATCAAGCCTTCTGAAACATGGAGTCAGATCCTCACCTCTTCCCTCATCCAAGAACCCCTGTGAACACCGTCACAGGAAATTCCCAAGGAAAACAGGTGGAGTCCTTCTAGAGAAGAAACCTGAAACTGCACAAGAGTGCAGATTGCTCAGGATCCCAAAGGCCTGATGATGATGATGATGATGATGTGTGTTTTTCTGTGTGTATCTGCTGTGTCAGTCCCTCTCTGGTCAGCAGGGCTGGAACAGCAGCAGGGCAGTGTCTGTTTGTGCTGTGTCAGGCCCAGCAGGGTGACACCAGCACTGTCAGCACCTCTGGCTGGAGCTGAATGCCAGAGGGAAAGATGGAGCAGCTGGAAAACAGCCCCGGGACAGGATCTGTGCTGTTCCGGCTCTCTGCTGGGGGATGAACCAGCTCCAGGGCTTGAGACAACAGGAGAACAAATCAGGGGAGCTGGGTGATCCCCCCAGGGCTTGGGTGGGGTTGGAGGGGATCTTAAATCCCATTTCATTCCAGGAACACCTTCCACTGTCCCAGATTGCTCCAACCTGGCCCTGGATGCTTCCAGGGATGAAAGCATCAGATTGACCAGGCAAATGGAATTTATTGACTCAACAGAGCAGCCTTGAGACCTTGAAACAACTGCTTCCAAACACGGCCCTTGCCCTCCTTGAGCAGCACTTGGAGCTGTGTCCTGACTCCAGGGAAGGATGCTGAAAGTGGGAACGGCTCCCCAGTGCCAGAGGGCAGGGATGGATGGGAGATTGGGCAGGAATTCTTCCCTGTGAGGGTGGGGAGCCCTGGCACAGGGTGCCCAGAGCAGCTGTGGCTGCCCCTGGCAGTGTCCAAGGCCAGGTTGGATGGGGCTTGGAGCCACCTGGGATAGTGGAAGGCGTCCCTGCCCATGGCAGGGGGTGGGATAAGATGAACTTTAAGGTTCTTCCCACCCAAATTCTAAAGGAAACCCTTCCCTGGAGCTCTCCAGCACAGCTCAGCTGGATCCCAGAACTCCCCACCTCCCAGGATCCCAGAGCTCATCATCTGCCCTGCTGGGAGTGGCATTGGCCACAGGTGGAGGGACACATCCCCAGGGACAGCTCAGTGTAATGTCACACCTGATTGCCAAAAGCTCTCTGTGCAAACCCGCTGGGTGCTCTCTGCTCTCGAGGCTCATTAACAAACACTAATGAGCTCTCAGCATCACACCCCTGTGCTCAGCAGCTTCCCCAGGCTGGGAGATTGGGAACAGCCCATCCCAAACCCTCTGGAACCTCTGCCCAGCAGCAGCAGCATCTAAACCCATCACTGCCATATTTTCTGGAAAAATCCCTTCACCAGGATTTCTCTCCTGGGAAGCTGAGAGGCCTCAGAGAAAATGAAAACAATTCTTATCTCATTTGCTTCTTCAGTGTTGTGCTCATGTGGAATGTGTTTGGAGATTGTTTACCCACAGGTGATTGTTTGATTGGTTTCATGTGAATTGTTTTTACTTTTTGGCCAATCAGGGCCAAGCTGTGTCAGGACTCTGGAAAGAGTCACGAGTTTTCATTATTATCTTTTTAGACTTCTGTCTGTATCCTCTCTGTATTGTTTAGTATAGTTTAGTACAGTATTCTCTGTATAATATAGTATCTTAAAATAATAAATTAGCCTTCTGAGAACATGGAGTCAGATTCATCATTTCTTCCTTCGTCTGGAAACCCTACAAATACAAGATAAACCCTCAAAGAATTCCATGCTCCTGGCCTGCTCTGATGATGCTGCACAGCTTTTGGGGCAATCCTGCCCTTTTCATTGCATCCAGGAGTGTTGTCATTCTTCCCGTGGCTTTTCCATCCTGCTAAAAGAGGTAAAACTCGGCAATTTTGATTAATTTGACCCCAATATCCCAGCTGTCACCTCAATATCTCAGTGCTGGGGAGGAGCAGAGCTCCCAGCCCTGCTGAGCCCTGGGAAGCTGGAACAGGGGCTGAGATGTGGTGGGAAGGATGAAAGTTTGACAAGAAAGTCTCACAGATGTTTGGCAGAAAGATTTTTGAATGTAGAATTTGATGAAGGAATAGAGATGGAAGCTAGCTTTGATAGAGAAGAAAAGAATTACTGAGCCAGCCTCACTGGATAACCAAGGAGGCAAAGGGTGTGTTAGTTAGAAGGGGTTTTTATGGCTTAGAGCAAAGGATAAACCCACCCCAAACAAGAAGATGTTTTTACCAAGCAGAAAGAGAGCACAGGAAAACAAGTCAGCAAATGTTGCAAGTAGAAAAAAGGTTTCAGAATTTTCCACTGCAAGAAAACTGAAAAACATCTTCTGGCTTAAACTGTAATGCACTGACTTTTAGTGATTGGAGAACAGTGACATGAATATGGTAATTACAGTAGCTATGATAGGCTAGAGATAAAAGTTAAGGTATAGATTGGTTCTACTGTATGAAGATGCTCAGCAAAGAAAAGTATAGAATGCATTGTAACAAAAAAAAAAGTCTATAATGCATTGTAACCTAAACTCAGGGTCTGCAGGGCTGCCTGCAGCTGGAGCTGACAGCTGTGGGCACAGCTCTGTCACCCATGATCCTGGATACAATAAACTGCATTTTGGAGAGCCCCTGGAGTCCCACATCCCTCACTCGGGCCCTCACAGACATGGTGAGATGTCCCCAGCTTTGTGGTCGCCCCTCCGAGCTCTGGGGATGCTCCGGGGGATGCTCGGCTGCCGTTGCCATGGAAACGTGCGCAGGAGGGGGATGCGAGAGCTGCTGCTGCCACCTCCTGGAGCAGCCGGGATGGCGAGGGGGGCAGGAGGAGCAGGGCTGAGTCCCGGAGATGTCCCCGAGATGTCCCGGAGATGTCCCGGGCAGAGCTCAGCGCGAACCCGGGCAGGGACACTGGGACGCAGCGGGGCCACGGGAGGCCGGCAGAATGTCACCCTGAATGTGCGGGGTCCCCCCAAAGCAACATTAGCAATTCCAGTTAACGGCCATGATCCCAAATCATAAAGTCATTGAAGTTGGAAAAGCCCTCTGAGATCATCCAGTGTAATTGTGAACCCAGCACTGCCAAGGTCACCACTGACCGTGTCCCCAAGTGCCACATCCACACAATTTAAAAATCCTTCAAGGGATGGGGACTCCACTATTGCCCTGGGTGGAGTCCCTTCAACCCTTTCCACCAAGAATTTTTCTGAAATATCCAATCTAACCCTCCCCTGGCCCAGCCTGAGGCCGTTCCCTCTCCTCCTGTCCCTGTTCCCCCGGCTGTCCCCTCCTGTCAGGAGCTGTGCAGAGCCACAAGGTCCCCCCTGATCCCCCTTTGCTCCAGGCTGAGCCCCTTCCCAGCTCCCTCAGCCCCTCCTGGAGCTCCAGACCCTTCCCCAGCCCCTAGAACCACCCCAGCACTGGAGGTGCCCCAGCAGTGCCAGCACAGTGCCCTGGTCCTGCTGCCACCCCAATGCTGGGACACACCAGCATCATGCTCATGTTGTATTTTGGGAACTTTGGACACATCCTGTGCTGGACTGGCCTCCCTGGGAGGACCCTGAAGATCTGCTGAGCTCAGCCCCAGGATGGAGAGAGGCTCAGAGGTGGCTGTTCCAGCAAGAGCCCTTCTGTCAGAACCCAGGACATTGCTCTGGCTGCCCTGGAGGACTCCAGACCCTGGCAGGGGCTCAGAGACCTTGGCATGGAGTCGACAACACCTGTGCCTTTGATTTTAGCCCATGGAAACAATTACCAACCTTATATGAGGATTCACAAGCCACAAATAAGTAGAATAATAGTTTATCACAGGGTGAAATGTAGAATTTCGGAGGTTTTAGAATGGGGGTTCAAGAGGCAAGATGGAGGAATCTGGGTGTGTCCTGTCTTTCTTCTTCTTCTTCTTCTTGGCCTCCATCTTCTGCTGTGATGGTGGCACTTTTGGATTGGTTTAGAGTAGAGACAAACTGTCTAACATAGGTGATAGGTATTGGGAAATTATTGTAAATAAAGTACATGTAGTTTTTAATATAAAAGATAACATGGCCCAGAGGGTGTCAGTGTGCCAAACCTGACCTGCTGGACAGATCTCAGCAGGTCAGAAAAATAATGTTACAGATAACAGCAAACAAACAACTTGAAAACCAGAACAGAAGAATCCTGACTCCTTCTCTGGCTGCCAGAAAAAGGAAAAAGGACTCTCTAACACATCTTGGGGTCATCGTGACCACAGAGACCCCTGAGACACTCCCAAGGAGTTAATGCCACCCTTAGTGCCTTGATGGCAGCAGCAGCAGAGACAAAATGTGGCAGCACAGGGTGCAGATGGCAGAGGGTGGCTGGGAGCCTCCTCTGCCTGTGTGGAGGCACCACAGGGAGCGTGGGACGAGCTGGAGCTGCAGCTCAGCCTCGTTTCTCAGGGTTACAAACACGAGCTGCAGCTTTGCAGCCATCCCATCCCATCCCATCCCATCCCATCCCATCCCATCCCATCCCATCCCATCCCATCCCATCCCATCCCATCCCATCCCATCCCATCCCATCCCATCCCATCCCATCCCATCCCATCCCATCCCATCCCATCCCATCCCATGGATCCCAGGTGTGGGGTTTTATCCCAGTTGCCCCAAAACCAGGCCCAGGCAGCAGCTGATGCCACTCTTTGTTCCACCTTGTCCCCAGGGATAGAAAATGTCATGTTTGATGGATGCAGAGAGACCATAAATGTTCTTCATAAAATGTTCTTCTGTCTCCAGGGCAGGAAGGAGACATTTCCCCCCTCCTTTGTTTTACTTTTTCTTTTGTATCAAAGAAGATGAAAAGAATTAAAGTGCCATCCCTGCAGTGCTGCAGGCACAAGACTTCCCTGGGTATCAGGTTTTTTATTTTTCAGGGATCCCTGCAGCCACAGATTGGTGTTAATGATCTGGATTTGCTTTTGGGGTTAAAAAGAAAGAAATCTGTGAATGCAGAACGTGGCTGTTCCTGTGCAGAGGGGAACATTGCAGCTTTGTAATTCACTGCCATCTTGTGATATTTAACATTTTCCTCAGATGATGAACATGAATTAGAACAGAACCCCAAACAAGGGAAAAAAACCCCAAATCTGTTCCTAGTATCCATAGTTACAGAGGAAACTCAGACCCTGAGGGTGATGAGTAGTTCTTTTCTATCACAAAGAAATAAAATGAAAAGTTGTGACATTTTCTTGCTTTTAAGTTTATTTTTTAACCTGTAAACTCTTTGCATAAACTCCATTCTTCCATCAGACAAGAAGCTGGAGTTTTCCTTGATGAGGTCTCACCTTGTGTGCTCTGTAGACAAACGTTTTCTATCTCTTTTTAAATTTTTTTTCCCTTTGCCTTTGGGTGGAATGGCAAAATTAGGTCAAGTTTGCCCCAATGAGCTAATACTAATACTAATACTAATACTAATACTAATAATAATAAAAAAAAGCAATGATAAAATAATTTTTATTGCTATATTTATTAGCCTATATAAAATTATTATATAAATATAATACAATAATAATTTTAGCATTTCATTAATTAGTATGTATAGAATTATGACTGTTATTATTATTATTATTATTACTACTACTAGGAGCTCATTGGAGCAAACTTGTCCTAATTTTGCCATTCCACTAAAAAGCAAAGGGCAGGGAAAAAACCCCCTGGAAATAATAATAATAATAATAATAACAATAACAATAACAATAACAATAATAATAATAATAATAATAATAGTAATAATAATAATAATAATAATAATTTATTCCTCCTTCCATGTACAGCCAGAATACCTGGGAGTCCTGTGCTACTTCCGAGGGAAAACATGCTGCATAAAGCATGGCAAAGTTTAACAGAAAATGGGGAGTTTTTTGAAAGTCAGATAATAGGGGGAAGTTCAGCCTTTTTAAAATTGATGAAATTAGATTGGAGAAAGCAGCAAAAAGCAAAATATCACCCCCGTCCTGTCTCTTGCAGGGAGGGGCAATGGGAGGAGCTGCCCTTGCCCATGGCTGATTTTGATGAGTGATTTCCATATGGATCATCTCAAAGTGGGGAGCCCAAAATCTAGTGCCCAGAATTTTGCTGTATTTACCATTTCCCCAGTGTTTTGCTGCTCTGTATTTGGTGCTGACTGTGCCAGGCTGGCAGGGCTTGGCCCCAGCTGAGTCCCACAGAAGCACAGGCTCATCCCAGGGAATGGGATAAGGAGGGAATTGGGGTAAAAGTGAGAAAATTCATGGCTTGAGACCACAGAATGGTTTGGGAGGAGACCTTAAATCCCATCCAGTGCCACCCCAACCATGGGCAGGGACACCTCCCACTGTCCCAGGTTGCTCCAAGCCACATCCAACCTGGCCTTGGGCACTTCCAGGGATCCAGGGGCAGCCACAGCTGCTCTGGGCACCCTGTGCCAGGGCTCAGCACCCTCACAGGGAAGGATTTCTCCCCAATATCCCAACCTCTGGCAGTTTAGGTCCATTCCCTGTGTCCTGTCCCTCCATCCCTTGTCCCCAGTCCCTCTCCAGCTCTCCTGGAGCCTCAGGCCCTGGAAGGCTGGAGGGAGATGAAGTTTAGCACCCAAACCTGGGGTTTATTAGGAGAGAAGAGCATCCCCAGATTGTTCCACCTCTCCCCCCAGCACCCTCAGCCACCAATCCTCACCAGGGACACTGGGAACAACTCCCAGGTGAGCCTGGACACCCAGGGGTGTCCCTGTTCCTGTGCCAGCAGGGAGGGAACAACTCTCTTCCCATCTGGTGTCTCTTTGGGATATACTGGAGTATTGCATCCAGTTCTGGGCCCCTCACTTTAGGAGGGACGTTGAGGTGCTTGAGCGTGTCCAGAGGAGGGCAACGAGGCTGGTGAGGGGCTTGGAGCACAAGCCATATGAAGAACGACTGAGGGAGCTGGGGTTGTTTAGCCTGGAGAAAAGGAGACTCAGGGGTGACCTCATGACTCTCTACAGCTTCCTGAAGGGTGGCTGTGCTGAGCTGGGGGTCGGGCTCTTTCTCTGGGCGATAACAGACAGAACAAGAGGACACAGTCTCAAGCTGCGTCAAGGGAGATGCAAGTTAGAATTAAGAAGGAAGTATTTTACAGAAAGAGTGGTCAGATACTGGAATCTACCCAGTGAGGTGGTGGAGTCATCATCCCTCAAAGAGTTCAAAAAAAGACTGGATGTGGCACTTGCTGCCATGATCTAGTTGAATTGTTAGAACATGGGTTGGACTTGATGATCTTACAGGAGCCTTCCAGCCTTGAATTTCTGTGATTCTGTGATATTGAACTTGTGTTTTGAGTTCAGCCAGTGAAGTCATTTTGGGGGCACAGCTCTGAATTTCTTCCCCCTCGACTTCCACAGACAGACTGAAAGAGCAGTTTAGATTTGAACTGCCTCATTTATAACCCATCCAAACAAATGGCCTGAAGCAATTGTGGTCCAGACTTTCAGCTGGGACTGCTGGGACTTTGGATATGAATTCCTAGAAAACACCAAAACATTCCTTGAACAGAAAGCAGAGCTGCAGTTTTTAGTGGTGGCTGTTCCCCAGGGACAGAGCACCAACACCCAGCTGTCCTCACCTCCTGCAGCCACTGAGGAATCTCACAGAGGTGCAACAATTCCTTCAAGGTACACCAGAGCTTGTTCCACAGGAGTTTTCAGCAGAGATGGAAGCCCCACTCGTGTTTTTTGTTACCTACATTATTTTCTCCTGGCTCATGTAAATCCTCACAATTCACATGCAGCAGAGCACCCCCAAAATGAGAGAAAAATGAGTTTTCCTGAGTGCTGGGTGAAAAGAACAGGAATGGAAATGGAGGAAGAGGATAAGGAGGGCAGAGCAGCTGCTGGCAGAGCTCACAGTCGTGTCCTGCCCATTTTAACAAACCTTTCAAACCTCTGCAATTCTTTCAATATTGTCAATTTTATTACAAGAATAGTTTAAGACAGAACAAAAAAAAATGGCAAACCCAAATATTTTTTAAAAATTTAATGTGCAATCCTTAAGAAAGAGACTTTACAAACCTCAAATGCTAAATAACCCCTTTTCTGGCTGTGGCTGCAGAGCACTCAGGATGTGCTGATCTTTCACACCAACACGTGGTGCTGGTGGAACTCCACTCTCCTGCACTCTGACACCCAGCAGCAGTGCAGAAATGAAAAGGAAATGTTTCCTTCCATTGTTTTATTGCTGTCTCATCCCACTGATAAGGTGGCTTTTAGTCTGCTCAAGTTACCTCTAAATTTGGCAGGGACAAAACCTCTTGTCCTCCCCAGTTACTGTTCATCCACATAAATTCTGCTGATTTTAGACAGGAGAATAAATGAATGATTGAAAAAATAAATATTCTTATGCAGGAAATACACTGACCCATACAATTAATGCACTAATAGTCATTAACTTGGAACATTAATTGCATGACTCAGAGTGTCTGAAGTTTTTATTTAAAAACCCCCAGACCTGCAGCACACAGAGGCCAAGGGGTGGGGGTGTCTGAGGCCTTCTGAGCTGGCTCTGACTTCAAAGGATGAATCACCAAGATCTGGCTGGTATCAGCAGCACTGGCCTGCACAATAAATAAATAAATAAATGAGCCCACTCAGCCCTTCCCTGGAGGGGTTTCTGTCTCTTGGCCACAGGGAAATGATGCAGCTTGTCTGCAAGCAAACTTCTCATGTTACATAAACCAAGGAAAACATATTTATATAGCAAAGGGTTCCTGAAATAGCCCCTGGAATTTTGAACAGAGCAACCATTCTCTCCAGGGTTTCAGGATATATTTCAGCAAGAACAAAGACACACTTTTAGTATTTTTTTTTTTTTACTCTTTCCTTCCAATCTGGGTACAGCAGCTCATGCTGTGTCCATCACAAAGTTAAACAGCTCCACAGTGCAGAGCAAGCCTGGAGAATCCTGAATGCAAACAAACCTGTGTCCATCACAAAGTTAAACAGCTCCACAGTGCAGAGCAAGCCTGGAGAATCCTAAATGCAAACAATCCCAAATAATTTGATACAGACATCAGAATCTGCAAACAACAATAAATTTGTTTATAGCAACATGAGACTGGCTGCCAGGGGATAAATTACTGATCTTTCTGGCTACAGGTGCACCAGTGTTTGACCTCCTGGCCAGCCTCTTGTACAATCATTTTTTACTATTTAACAGCAGTTCTAACAGAAGGAAAAGCAAAACCTTTGAGTTTGCAGCTGGTGCTTCAGAAGAACATCATCCTACCTTCAGGCACCCCCAACGGCCCTGGGAGCTTCTCATTTGCCTTTAATTATGTGCTTTACTCGTTAAGAGCTTCAACTCCTGCAGTGTGTGTGTGTCTCAGGCCAGGGTGGGAGCCACAGCTCTGCTGTCAGGCTGGAGGTTGATGAGGGAGTTGCTGGCCTGGGCCAGCTCTGCAATGGACACTCGGCCTCGCTGCTTGATGTACTGCGCCACGGCTGCCATCTCCTCTGCTGTGATGTAGATGAACTTTCCCCTGTCATCAATCACACCTGCAGGGCAAACACAGCACTGAGAGGCTCCCCTCACCTCCCCAGGCACCACTCACTGCTTTGGAAAGGGATGTTCCTGCTGCCTCAGGCCATCCAGCCGCCTAGGCCAGGCAGGATTTTATTTTCTGGCCACTGCTGGGAGCTGGAGCAGCAGCCCAGAGCCCTGGGAATGCTCCTTTTGCTCAAAGGAAAAGTTCTGGCACTGAGAACAGCTGGCTGGGAGCTCCACAGCAGCTGCTGCAGGGATCCCAGAGTGTCCTGAGCTGGATGGGACCCACCAGGATCCCCGATCCAGCTCCTGGTCCTGCACAGACACCCAACAATCCCACCCTGGGCATCCCTGGGAGTGGTGTCCAGACTCTCCTGGAGCTTTGGCCGATTTGAGGCAGTGCCCAGCACCCTCTAGGGGGAAGAACGTTTCCTGATCTCCAACATAAATCCCCCTGACCCAGCTCCAGCCATTCCCTGGGTCCTGTCCCTGTCACACAGAGCAGAGATCAGAGCTGCCCCCGGGTTGGAAGCTGCAGAATTTGATGAATCCCCCCTCAAGCCAAGTGCCCTGAGCTGCTCCTCACATGGATTCCTCTCCAGACCCTTCCCCATCCTAACCCTGTTTTTCTGGTGCTCGTGTTCCCAGCTGAGGCAGCTGGTGGAGAAAAGCAGAGCAGGAAGGTCCTTGTGGGGCCCAGCTCAGCCTTTCCAGCTTCCCCTCTGAAGGGAATGCAGCTCAGCTCCCACATTCCTGTGGCTCCAGCCAGGCTGAGAACAGAACTCTGGTTTTGTGTATTCCACTGAGGAAGAGCCTCCCTGCCTTTGGACAGCACACATCCTCCTCACTGCATTCCAAGCACCTTCAGGGCATTTGAAAGGGTTTCCACATTGCTGAGAAACTTTTAGGGCATTTGAAAGGGTCTCCACAGCTTGGAAACCACCCCAAAGCATCCCAGTTTGAGATCCTCTCAAATTCAGATTTCAGAAGGCCCCATTTGCAGCTGGCTGCTCAGCAAGCCCAAAAGGCCTTCAGCAGATGGGTAAATAAATAAAATATAAAATATAAATCTAGCTAGCTGGTCCTACTAGATCCTTAGAACTAGATCTTTATAAATAGATTAAACAAGATGGATTAAAATAGATTAAATTTATAAACTAGATCCTACTAGATCCTTATAAATAAAATATAAAATATAAAAACCCATCTGCAGCTGGCTGCTCAGCAAGCCCAAAAGGCCTTCAGCAGATGGGTTAAAAAAAAAAAAAAAAAAAAAATCAAGCTAGCAAATCCTACTAGATTCCTTAGAACTAGATTCTTATAAATAGATTAAATTAGATAGATTAAACTTATAGATTAAACTATAAATAGATGAAATATATATTAAAATTATTAAATTAAAATAATTAAAATTTAAAATATATAGATTAAAATTATAAATAGATTAAACTAGTTGGATTAAAATAGATTAAATTTATAAAGGTAGATTCTACTAGATCCTTATAAATAAAATATAAAATATAAAATATAAAAACCCATTTGCATGCAGCTGGCTGCTCAGCAACACCAAAAGACCTTCAGCAGATGGGTAAATAAATAAAATATAAAATAAAAATCTAGCTAGCAGGTCCTACTAGATCTTAGAACTAGATCTTTATAAATAGATTAAACTAGATAGATTAAAATTATTAAATTTAAATAATTAAAATTAAAAATATATAGATTTAAATTATAAATAGATTAAAATAGATTAAACTTACAAAACTAGATCCTAGTAGATCCTTATAAATAAAATAAATATAAAATATAAAAACCCATTTGCATGCAGCTATCTGCTCAGCAACACCAAAAGACCTTCAGCAGATGGGTAAATAAATAAAATATAAATATCTAGCTATCAGGTCCTACTAGATCCTTAGAACTAGACTCTTATATATAGATTAAACTTATAGATTACATTTATAGATCAAAGTATAAATAGATTAAATATATAGATTAAATTATTCATTTTAATTATTAAAATTAAAATATGTAGATTAAAATTATAAATAGATTAAACTAGATTAAACTTATAAAACTAGATCCTACTAGATCCTTATAAATAAAATAAATATAAAATATAAAAACCCATCTGCAGCTGGCTGCTCAGCACGGCCAAAAGGCCTTCAGCAGATGGGTAAATAAATAAAATATAAATATCTAGCTATCAAGTCCTACTAGATCCTCAGAACAGGAATGGCACTGGAATTCTGTCTCTGCCACAGGGAAGCATTTTCTGCACCAGCAGCTACAGGAAGATCCCCTTTGTGCTTTGGCTGTCACCTGTCAGGGTGCCATCTGCCATCAGGTCCTGGATTCTGTTAATTGCATCCTGTGCAGAAGGGAAAAAGGAGTAACAGACTGATCAAAAGGGAAGCAAAAAACATTTCACATTCAGATCAACTCCAGAGGTTTACCTTGGAACCCCTCAGGGTTAAGGAATTCAGAACTCCCACAAAGAGAGATGGAATCAGCCCTCTGGTCTTAAAGAGGTGATTTGTTTTTTTTTTTTTTTTTTGTATTTT
Source organism: Melospiza melodia melodia (assembly GCF_035770615.1). Lineage (NCBI taxonomy): Eukaryota > Metazoa > Chordata > Aves > Passeriformes > Passerellidae > Melospiza > Melospiza melodia. The sequence continues at coordinate 92,016,356 of NC_086198.1, read as the reverse complement.
GGGATGTCCAAATTAAATTCCCTACCCCTTAAAAGAGACTTTTATTGCCATTACTTGGCTGTTTCAAGGAGCAGGGGTTACAGGAATCTTCCCTGGAAAGGCTGTGCAGAGCCATGTAGTTCCATGAAGCACTGAGGTCCTTCTCCAAGGTCCTTGCTCAAAAATTCCATATTTTTTTTGTATCTTTTCCTGCTCCTTTTAGGAGCAAACCTCTCCTAGCAACCCAAAGCAACAACCTGTTGAATTTATGGCTGGGTTTACTCAACAGTTACTCCAAGCATGCAGTTCCACTGCACCTTAAGTGTTGGTTTCTACATGTCTACCTCTCTTTCTTGTTGTTGCATGACTGCAGAAGGCAATTATAATTTAGATTTTAACTAGATAAATTCCTGTAAGTAACCCACTGCACACTCAAATGGAGTTTTGGTTTAAGAGGGAGGCAGGGACCCAGCAAAAATTAGCACTTCCACCCCAAAAGTAATTTTTTTATCTTTTTTTTACCTGTGTCCTTAAACCCAGATGTGAAGCCATGTCCTCCAGCTGGATAACTTTTGTTTTCTGTGGAGACAAACAAGAGTTAAGCTGATGAATGAGCAAGCTGGGATTTTTTATTTTTTTTCCATTCCAATAAAAAAAATGCATTAACCAGACGAAGCAGAACCTGTTCCTTTTAGTAACTTTTCCTAGTAAGCACTTTCCTGTGATGAAAAACTCTGAGGTTACCTAAAGCAGGGAGCTCTGGAAAAACTGAGTGCTCTGACCCACTCAGGGCAAGGCTAAACCCATCTGCCAGCCTTGATTGATCCTGGACTTTTCCTCACACTGGGATGAGCACAAGGACTCTGCTCCTCCACCCCCTGAGTTTCTCAGCTGCTGCCTTTAATTTCCAGAGTGTTTTATCAACATCCCTTTCTTCTTTCAGGGATGTTTCAAAGCAGCTTTTAAAACCATCACTGGTGTGTATCAGCACTTACATAAAACCCAGGCAAGACTGGCAGCATGAAGTGCTTTAGTTCTGTTTTACTGATGCTATGTGTATTAATGCCATAATAATCTTCCTAAGCAAGCCAACACCTTATTAAAATTGTCAGTGCTGGAACTGCACATTGTCATTTTGCTTTCTGACAGAATCTTCCTGCAGCTTTTCTCAGTCAAGGCACAGCCACCACTGCTCCCATCTGGTTTTGTGCTTCTCTGTAGCTCCAGAGAAAACACCTGCAGGGCTTGTCTGGAGCTACCTGGTTCCTGTTTTCTTCTCTGCCAAAGTTTTAGGAACTCATCTGTTTAGCTGCAAAAGGATGCAGTGTTTGTAAGGAGGTTGGGAAAGACAAAAGTGTTGGAAAGCTCAGTTAATATTCAGGTTTACATTCCTAAAACCCATTTATGTACAGCCACAGGAGCTGCATCTCCAGTAACAAATTAAAATACTTCAAACAATAAAATCCTTTGTTTCTGGTCTTGAGAGCATACTGGGAGGCCACTGAAGAAATCAAGAGAGGCTGAAATAGATGAATCTTTTTCATTAATGAAACCAGACCCAAAAGGAAGGCACACACAGATTTAGCAGCTGTGAAGTCTGATGCAGCCAAGCTAGAGAACTGAATACCATGGACTGAACACATGGAACTGGAACCAGTCCATGGAATTCAGTTCTCAGAGCTGGGAACTGCCAACATTCGTCACATCTTCTTTTAAAGGGACTGGGGGGGTTGGTGCAAAGCCACATCAACAGGAGAAACAGGACTTAAACCTTCCCTTAAAGATATTTCCCCTCAATGACCAAGTTTATGGAAGCTTTCCAAGACACATCCTGCTGGGAATGAGAGCCCAAGGGGGTGGGATGAGGTGCACCCCCACACTCTGGAATACGACAACATGAGGTCCCAAGGGAATAAAACACTTCTCCACATGCATCATGTTCTAGAGACAGGCTTAGCTTCCCTTCAGCAACAAAAAAAAAAAACATATTTTCCTGAATTAATTTCATTTTAGGGGTGATGCTGCTGCTGTACTCAGCAAGAGGCTGCATTTTGCTCCCAACACCCTTAAGAATGAAGCACAGGGTAAGCTATCTCCAGTCAATGATACCAGCATAAGAAATTATTCAGCAGAAGAGCTAAATTAATTTTACTTAAATAAAAAAAAAGCCAATTCCTCTTAATTTATACATTTTTTTCCTGACAGCTACGAGCAGCTCAGCACTGCTTCCTGTCAATGGTTTCTGTGAACAGAACAGAAGATGAGGGCAATACATAATCTATACACTAAGCACAATCTCAAGATTAAAGAAAAATACTTAAAACTTGAGAAAGAAAGCAATGCCCCATTTCTGCAGCTCAGCTCTGCAGAGGAAATCAGGTGTCAAATATTCAGACTTGGGCTTCCAGCCCAAGTTTAATTTCTCTGACGTCAAGATGAAGTGACTGATAGAGAATTTTGTGCTGAAACACTCAGCTGGGAGTTTGTGACTAATCTGGTCCATCCACCACAACCCCAGGGGCAATGGGCAGAGTCTGTGTCGTGCCATGGAAAGCTCCCAGTGCTTGTGGAAGATCCCAAGGGACACTGGAATTTCCTTTTTTTTACCTACAGAAGTGAAGGAGAAGCAGAGAGCAGCAAAGCAGAGTTTTGCAGGGCTCTGCTCTGAGCTCCTGTCCAGAACTTCCAAAGGACTCCCCAAGGAGAATTATCCATGAGGCAAATCTCTAACTCCAGGAGATAAACCTGCTGTAAATTCAGGGTTTTGCTGGGATAATGGACGTGCAAAATGTGAGATTTTGGAATAGAAAATGATTAGCAGCTCAAGTGATCCTAGCAGCAAGTGATTTGTTTGCTGGAGAAGCCTTTCACACAGGTCACACATCCTGATAGTTCAGATTCCAGTAAAAGAAGAAAGGGATTCATTAGGAAAAAAGATTTGCATGCCAGTGTTGGAGTGAGAGGAGAAAAATGCATCTGACCTTTGATACAGCAATTTGCCCTCACAGATCAAAAGCACAAATGAGCACAGCCCAGGTTTTAAACACCCAGCCACACAATGGGAGGGAAGGGAGACTGACACACCCTGGTTAAAACAAGGCAGCTGCTTCTTAAATTGCTCTCCTGAACATAAAAAACCACTGGAAGCTGCATGGATAGAAAAAAAAAGTGAAGGAATCACAAGAAAAGTTGGGATTGAGCTTTCCAGTTCCAGTGTTGGAGGCTCCAAACCACCCTCCAGGTACAGCAGCTCTCCTTCCTCTTTTTAAACTGTTTTTAAATCAGTGGCTGATGCTCACAAACAAAAAAGCCTGAATGCCCCAAAAAAATCCCAATCCACAGCAAATATTGCTTCTATAAACTCTGAGGGAGATCCACCAGGCCACATCCTGCCCCAAAAGCCAGGACCCAGCTGGAATTAAATTATTTTAGATAATTGTGTTTGTGCTGGTTCAGTAAATAACACTTACTGAAGGGATCGCTTTTGTTACTTGTTGAATATTTAAATAAATGAAAGAGGAAGTAAAGATTGTGACAGAAGGTATTTCACACCATCTAAGGAAAAAAACCAAAGGCACCTTACCTTAACATATTCCAGGAATTCCATGAGAAAGCTGCGAGACTGGAGACAGCAAGGAAAACAATTTTAATTTTGGATTTATAAGCATTAAATGCATCAAAAACTTGCTAAGTATAAATACTATAAAAGTTTTTAAATTGCATAATTCTTTCGTTTTAACTACACACACTGAGATGTTGAACTGGGGAGAAAAATAATCTAGATTGAATCTTCACAAGGGATTTCTGACAGGTATTTTTTGAGAAAGAATGTGGCTCAGGTACAATTTAAGTACTTCATGAGCATTAACTGCATCAGAAACGTGCTGAGGATAAATACTATAAAAGTGTTCAGATTGCATAATTCCTAAATTTTAACTACACACACTGATATACTGAACTGAGAAGAAAAATAATCTAGATTTAATCTTTACAAGGGTCTCAGGTACAATTTAAGTATTTCATGAGCATTAAATGCATCAAAAACTTGCTGAGTATAAATACTATAGAAGTATTCAGATTGCATAATTCCTAAGTTTTAGCTACATACACCGAGATATTGAACTGGGAAGAAAAATAATCTAGATTTAATTTCACAAGCAATTTCTGACGGTTATTTTTTGAGAAAGAATATGGCTCAGGTACAATTTAAGTATTTAATGAGCATTAAATGCATCAAAAACATGCTGAAGATAAATACTATAAAAGTGTTTAAATTGCATAATTCACAAGTTTTAACTACACACACTGAGATGTCGAACAGGGAAGAAAAATAATCTAGATTTAATCTTTACAAGGGATTTCTGACGGGTATTTTTTGAGACAGAATGTGGCTCAGGTTAAATTTAAATATTTCCCAAAAGGTTATAATCCAATTTTTTATTCTTTACATCATAAATACCCTGAAATAACCACATCTGGGTGAGTTAAAGCATCATTAAATCACACACCCAGGACATTCTGTGCAGAGGAAAACCCAGAGTGACTCAGGAGCTGCAGCTGGCCAAGGGCAGCACAGCTGCACAGCACCTGGGGAGGCTCAAGCATTTCAGAGCCATGCACCTGAAATGCAGTGAGCAGAGGCAATGCAAACATTGTGCACAGCAGCTAAAAGGAGATCAGATTACTCTGGAACCCCAGGAATCAATCAGCCTTCATTAACTGGTGAGCTCTGGAGGCAGGAGGTGATTTTCAGCAGAGTCAGCTTTGCCAACAGGACACTGAAATGTTTCAGAACCTCAGCCACCACGAGGGCAGGCTGCCTGCTTCATTTCCTTCTCATTTCTGCTGCCTCCAAATAACTCTGCACTCTGTTATTATTTCTGAATGTGACTTTTAAATCACCTGCAATTCACGTTCTAGCTCCCCTAACACCCCTACTAAAATTATCTCAGGTTAAGATGCAGGCATCTCCAACTCTTTGAGGTGAGGAACCTAAAACCTTCTCTGTTCTGACATCAGGCATCTCCAACTCTTTGAGGTGAGGAACCTAAAACCTTCTCTGTTCTGACATCAGGCATCTCAAACTCTTTGAGGTGAGGAACCTAAAACCTTCTCTGTTCTGACATCAGGCATCTCAAACTCTTTGAGGTGAGGAACCTAAAACCTTCTCTGTTCTGACCTGGAGGGAGATGAATTTCTCCTTGACAGGCAGCTGTAGGAACATGGACAATCACCACATTCCAGTTTGAAAGGTGTTTAAAGTGGAACACAGCAATATTTAGGGATAATCTCATCTCCTAACAGGACAGGGAAGATTTTTGAAGGAATTGTCAATGAAAGTGTGTACTTTTTGCTGTTCACTGCAATTCCCCATCAGCAGACAGAACTTTTGCTGTTAATCCTGGTGTGATGGAGGAATTTTTCTTGATGGGAAGGGATCCATCAAGGGAACCAGCAATGAGTCAGTGGTGCTTGACACTGGGCACAATCTGCTGTGCTCAAAGCCACTCTCAGTCACACTAAAGCAAATCCATTTAATGCCAGAGTCTCTTCAGCAGAGCAGCAAATGCACACATGGCCCTGAAATAAATCCTTCCCCAGAAATGCACTGGACAGCTCAAATTGGCAGCTGCAACCCAAGAGCAACTGCAGGATGTGATAGCAAATAAATTGTGTCCAACAGGTTTTCAGCAGACAAAACAAGAATTCTGCCTCTCACAACAGCAAAAGTTTTTCAGGTTTGCTGTGATTTTATATCAAATATAACATTTTAGCCACCATCCTCAGCAGCTCTGCAGGCAGCCACAGGAGCAGCAGTGTGGGTTTGTCCTGAATATTCCCTTATCAGAAGCCTTTAGAGACAAGAGCTTGGTTTTTAATTTGATTTCACAGCAGCTCTCTTGGTGTAGAAAATAAAGCCAAACCCAAATAATTGCCCCCAAGGTCTGTGGGCACTTTCAAATTCCAAATTCAGCTTCACTGGCTTAGTCTCTGTGGGTAAGGCAGAGCTGCTGACAGTGAGAGATAATCTGAATTCCAGGATGAGTTTTATTTCAGTTCTTAGACACAGGGAGGACAGAACTCATTTCCTGCAAGTTCTCTCAGAACTCAAATACCCTGTAGGGGCCTGCTATGAGGAACAGCAGCCTTCCCCAGGAAATATTCCAGGGTTAACCTGTGCCACAGACACAATTTAGCTGTCACAAGCAAAAACCTTTGGCTGACTCCTACTTTTAAATTCATTTTAAACAAGACAGAATGCAGCAAGTCTAACAGGAGAGTGGGAACTGCAGAACCAGCCTCACATACCTGCTCCTCTGTCATTGACTCTTCAACCCCTTCCTCTTCAACCACAAAACTCTCCTTCAGCTTCAGGTACTCTTCATATTCTCTCTTCTCCTCCTCTTCCTTTGCCTTCCTTTTTTCCTCTTCCTGGACAGAAAAGATGACAAGTGGTCAAGTTTGCTCTTTCCCCAACCAGGTTTGAAGTGAAGCAGCATCTCCTTCCTCTGCAGCCAGCACATAAAAAGTTTTAAAAATGAGTTTAAGCTGTCCCTTGACGGCACAACCAATTTCAGAAGCCGCTCTTGAGGCAGTGACCACCTCACAGCCAGGGCTGGTTCTTAGCAGAGCTGACAGAAAACCTCTTAAATAGCAACCTGCCTGCTTCATTTGCATTGATCTGCCCTGCTCACAGGAAGTCCCTGCCCCTCCCTGCACTCTGATGCAATATTCACATTTTTGGTTGAAGCAGAACCGGCCCCAGGTCTGCTCTGCCACTGCAGGACACTGGGAGAGCTCACAAGGATTACACTGGTGGAGAGTTTCAGGTAAAATCAAGTTTTCAAGGAAAATCTTGAGAAAACTTCCTTCCCACATGGATAATATAGAAAATGAAGTAATATATAAATTATTACACAAAGTATTTTAGGCACAGGAGGTGATTGTATTAACAATCTGTATTAAAGCTTTAAAGTCCACTGGGAGTGCTCACAAGGAGCACTGGATTACACTGGTGGAGAGAAGCTCTAAAAGTCTCAAGTAAAATCAAGTTTTCAGGGAAAACCTCCTTCTTATAAAAACTCTCTTCCTACATGGATAATATATAAAATTAAATAATATCTAAATTATTATATAAAGTGGTTTAGGCACAGGAGGTGATTGTATTAACAAAAGGAGTTTTTTACTTTTACCTTTCGTTTGTTGAACAAAAGCCTTGGGCTTTTAGTTATCTGCAATAAAAAAACTTCATGGCCTGCCCTGAAATAAATAATAAAGCCTTAAAGGCCCAAGAAAGCTGCTCCTCCCTGCACTTTGATGCAACTTTCACATTTTTGGTTCCTGGCCCCAGGTCTGCTCTGCCACTGCAGGACACTGGGAGAGCTCACAAGGATTACACTGGTGGAGAGAAGCTGTGAAAGTTTCAGGTAAAATCAAGTTTTCAAGGAAAATCTTGTGAAAACTTTCTTCCTACATGGAAAATATATAAAATTAAATAATATATAAAGTATTATATAAAGTATTTCAGGCACAGGAGGCAAGGCATGATTGTATTAACAAAAGGGGTTTTTTACATGTTGTTTGTTAAACAAAAGCTCCAGGCTTTTAGGCAATAAAAAAACTTCATGGCCTGCCCTGAAATAAATATTAAAGCTTTAAAGCCCACAATAAAGCTGCCCCTCCCTGCACTTTGATGCCACATTCACATTTTTGGTTCCTGGCCCCAGGTCTGCTCTGCCACTGCAGGACATTGGGAGTAAAAGTCTCATGAAAATCAAGTTTTCAGGGAAAATCTCTTTCTTAAGAAAACCTTTCTTCCAGCAAACAGTGCCCTCATGGATAATATATAAAATTAAATAATACCTAAATTATTTAATATAAAGTATTTCAGGCACAGGAGGCAAGGCATGATCGTATTAATAAAAGGAATTTTTTACATGTTGTTTGTTAAACAAAAGCTTCAGGCTTTAAAGAAAAACTTCATGGCCTGTCCTGAAATAAATATTAAAACCTTCAAGGCCACAATAAAAGTTTTTTGGACTTTTCTGGCCCAGAAAACTCCAAGCCCAGATTCAGTGACATGGGGATGCCTGGTTCTGTGGAATTCACATCTTCACAAATCAAAATTGTGATTAATTGGGAATGTGACAGATTGCTTAGAAAATGTTTTAAATAAGAACAGGTTTTTACTGGGAGCTCCTAAATTTGCAGTTTCCCATTATTTTCAGTATATAGAATATTTATCCATATTAAAAAAAATGTATTTTGGTAAAAAAAAAAAGTATTTGTTCCTGTTTTTATTTAAATATAAAAAAATTATTATATTATATAAATAGAATATATAAAACATAAAAGAGTTTTGTTTTTATAAAAATATAAAAATAGATATAGATATAGATATAGAAATACATATAAATATAAATAAATACATTTTCTAAATGCTTGCCATACTATATCTTGGACATTGATGTGGGAATTGCTTCCTTAAGGAGCTGGAATGTAAATATTTGTTCCATTAAAGAAAAAACAGGAACACGTCATTCAGTTTATAGCAAATTTATCCATATTAAAAAAAGATGTCTTGATAAAAAACAAAGAGTGTTTGGTCCTGCTTTTATTTAAATATATTAAAAATTATTATATTATATACATAGAATTACTATATAAAACATATAGTTTTATTTTTATATAAATACAAAAATATATAGATATAAAATACATATAAATATAAATAAATAAATTTTCTAAATGCTTGCCATACTATATCTTGGACATTGATGTGGGAATTGCTTCCTTAAGGAGCTGGAATGTAAATATTTGTTCCATAAAAAAAAACAACAGAGAGAGACAGGAACAGGTCATTAGGTCATTCAGTATATAGAAAATTTATCCATATTAAAAAAATGTATTTTGGTAAAAAAGAAAGGATTTGGTCCTCTTTTAATTTAAATATATCTAAAAATTATTATATTATATAAATAGAATAAATATATAAAACATATAAAATAGTTTTTAATAGAAATATATAAAATATATAAAAATAGAATATATAAAACATAGAAATAGTTTTATTTCTATATAAATATAAAAATATATAGATATAAAATTTTATATAAATAGAATTACTATATAAAACGTAGTTTCATTTTTATCTAAATATATATAAATATAAAATATATATAAAATATATAAAATATAATATATAAAACATATAAAATAGTTTTATATTTATATAAATATATAAAATATATAAATATAGAATTAATATATAAAACATAGAAATAGTTTTATTTCTATATAAATATAAAAATATATAGATATAAAAATTTATATAGAATTACTATATAAAACATATAAAATAGTTTCATTTTTATCTAAATATATATAAATATAAAAATATATAAAATATATAAAATAGAATATATAAAACATATAAAATAGTTTTATATTTATATAAATATATAAAATATATAAAAAATTATAGCTATAAAATATATAAATATATAAAATATAATTAATATATAAAAATACATAGTTTAATTTTTATATAAATATATAAATATATAAAAGCATACAAATATATATAAAAATAGAAATAGCTGCAAAAATAAATATATATATAAATAAATGTAAAAAAAAAAAAATCAAATTCCCAGGAAGTCAGCAGAAAGAATCCTGCCAACATCCAAGAACGCGAAAAACAGGACTGAAAGGATCTTGGTGTAACTGCAAAGCCAAATCCATTTTTTAAAACTGCTATCTCATGAAAAATCTACAGATCTGAGGAAGCTCTTGAGACACAACCAGATCATTTTTGGGTCATTCATCACCACAACAATTAATCCAACAGCAGATTTTTTCCCTTACATGCACTCCAGATGCCAAGAACAACAAAACCATATTTCATCTGGAAGCAACAGCAATTGTTCTTTTCTTGTAAGTGCATTAAATTTAATCTTGATCCTGGAAAGGCAAGAATAACGTTCTTCCCCTGGTCTATTAGAGAGGTTGTAATTCAGCAAGATTTGAAATGAGGATAAAGGAAAAAAAAACCAATCACAAAGCCTCAAAATTGCTTTGGTAAATAATTTCTAGCTGGTTCTGCAAAAAAAAAAAAAAAAAAAAGGATAATATCAGAAGACACTGAGAGCAACAACAACTAAAAAACTAAAACACATTTTCCTGCTTCTGGAAGGTCTAAAAAATGAACAAAGCTCCTTCCTGTGCTCCTTCCCCACCTGAAAAACAGCACCTTGCAGTTTCTGGAAATACCCCAGCAGGTTCCTATCAGCACTTCCATTCCAAACCAGGCAGAAGAGCAGAACACTCAGCCTCCAGCCCCTCTTTTGCCAACAGGATTTTATTTTCCAGATGCTGAATTTTGCTCAGCAGAGCATTTCCAGGTGCTCTCAGCCACTGCTTTGGCAGCCCTCAAAGCTTCCTGGTGCTTGTAGCTTTCTCCAGAACATTAAAATATTTCCAGCTGCCTTTTTTTCCCATCTAAAACTTAAAAATTCATGAAGATCCTCAAAGGCTTTACAACCTAAATTCACCTATGATTCAATCTGTAGGAAAAAAAAAAAGGATTTTATTTAAAAGGTTGGTTCAGAGCAAGAGGAGAGATGAGTTTGCACAAGTGCCCAGGGAGAAGCAAGGTGGAGACTGAGCAGGGGAACCCTAGCACTGTCAGGATGGCTGGGAGTATTTATTTATATTTATTTAGAATATTTCTATTTATTTTAGAAGATTTATTTATATTTATTTAGAATATTTCTATTTATTTAGGAGATTTATATGTATTTATTTAGAATATTCATATCTATTGAGAATATTTATATTTATTTAGAATATTTATATTTATTTAGAATATTTTTTGTTTCACCATCTCTCTAACCCTCTCCTCTCTCACGTGCTCATGGAGCAGCTGTGTGGGAGCTGCAGGGTCAAATTTAGGCAGCAGAATTCCCACAAAACTCAAGTGTGTCCATACAAATAACCCAGGAACACCTCCAGACCCTCAGGGTCTCCTCACAAACTGAGGCCAGGATTTTGTGCCAGGCACAGAGAGGGCACTGGGCTCAAAATTCACCTTTCAGACCCCACATTTTGGCACTCAGGTTCCTCCTGAGCCCAAACCCCACATTTTGGGCACTCAGGTTCCTCCTGAGCCCAAACCCCACATTTGGGCACTCAGGTTCCTCCTGAGCCCAAACCCCACATTTTTGGTACTAAGGCTCCTTCTGACCTCAAACCCCACATTTTGTCACTCAGGTTCCTCCTGAGCTCAAACCCACTTTTCAAATCCCACATTTTTGGCACTCATGTCCCTTCTGAGCTCAAACACCACATTTGGGCACTCAGGTTCCTCTTCAGCTCAAACCCCTCTTCAAACCCCACATTTGGGCACTTGGGTTCCTTTTGAGCTCAAACCCACTTTTCAAACCCCATATTTTGGGCACTCAGGTCCCTTCTGAGCTCAAAACCCCACATTTTTGCACTCATGTTCCTCTGCAGCTCAAACCCCCCTTTCAAACCCCACATTTGAGCACTCAGGTTCCTTTTGACCTCAAACCCCACATTTGGGCACTCGGGTTCCTTTTGAGCTCAAACTCACTTTTCAAACCCCACATTTGGGCACTCAGGTTCCTCCTGAGCCCAAACCCCACATTTTTGGTACTCAGGTCCCTTTTGACCTCAAACCCCACATTTTGGGCACTCAGGTCCCTTCTGAGCTCAAACCCCACATTTTTGCACTCAGGTTCCTCCTGAGCTCAAACCCCCCTTTCAAACCCCCCACTTTTGGCACTCAGGTCCCTTTTGAGCTCAAACCCCACATTTGGGCACTCGGGTTCCTTTTGAGCTCAAGCTCACTTTTCAAACCCCACATTTGAGCACTCGGGTTCCTTTTGACCTCAAACCCCACATTTTGGGCACTCGGGTCCCTCCTGAGCTCAAACCCCCTTTCAAACCCCACATTTTGGGCACTCAGGTTCCTCCTGAGCTCAAACCCCCCTTGCAAACCCCACATTTTGGGCACTCAGGTCCCTTCTGAGCTCAAACCCCCCACTTTTGGCCCTCAGGTTCCTCCTGAGCTCGTGGCTCAGAGCAGAGAGTGGCTGGGCCACCCCCCAGCCATGGGTGGGGTGCTGGGGAAATCCCAGCAGATGGAAATGTGGTAACTGCAGATGCTCATCTTCAGCTGCTTTTATTTTTTTTTGGGTTTTTTTTTTTTTTTTGGTCTCTCTCCTCACCCATCTAAATGTTACCCAGACTGAGGGCTTGAACAGTGTAAAGATTTCTTTTTGATCAATTTAATCCACTGCATGTGAAGAACAAACTAATCCCACTTTGACCACATTTTTATTGAACAAATAAATAAATAAATGAGTCACTCAAACCTTTGTTTTCTGTTCTTTTTCCCACCCAACCCACCAAGGACCTGGATGTGCTGTGAGGCTCCTTTCACCCTCTGTTTGCCTCTTAATAATCCCAGGGATTATTTCCAAAAAGTGAAACCCACAGCATCCCAAAATCTCTCTGAGGCTCCCAGCTGGAAGCACACATGGATTTTTGGGATCACAGATTGCTCAGGATGCTGCTTGGGTGGAGAAAACCTCACTGGTATTGAGGAAAACAGAGCAAACACTCTTCAGGCACCACCTGCTCCTTGTCATTCCTTTATTTTTGGCTGTTTCCTGAAGTTTTAGGATGAGGAAAAGCATCCTGAGTGTTTAGAGGGCCATGGATCAAAGAATCCCTTCTTGCACAGAATTCAGTTTTTGTATTGTCAGGGCAGGTTCTGCAGAAATAATCCCAGGGATTATTTCCAAAATTTGGAATATTATTATCCCAAAATCTCTCTGAGGCTCCCAGCTGGAAGCACACATTGATTTATTTTTGGGATCACAGATTGCTCAGGATGCTGCTTGGGTGGACAAAACCTCACTGGTATTGAGGAAAGCAGAGCAAACACTCTTCAGGCACCACCTGCTCCCTGTCTGTGCTTTATTTATGGCTGTTTTCTCAATTTTTAGGATGAAGAAAAGCATCCCGAGTGTTTAAAAGGCCATGGATCAAAGAATCCCTCCTTGCACAGAATTCAGTTTTTGTATTGTCAGGGCAGGTTCTACAGGAAGCCCAAAGTGACTTTTGAGAATAATTTGGCACAGAGCAGAGGGATCTGTAGGATTCCTGCCCCCCTCACTGCTTAGACAGAAAGTGTCCTTAACCTCTCACAATCTGAGGAAAAATGAGGCTTTTTTTCAAGGTTTTCAACTTGTCCTCACTTATGAGAAATTAATTTTGAGGGAAGAATGCACACTTGAAAACTGATGCTTAAATTGCAGTTATGGAGTGGTTCTCCATCAGCCTCCAGAAATGCACTGCTAATGTAGAAAAATGGATATAAATATCAAACAGACAATGAATGAAGAGTTCTGCTGAGACACACACAAATCTTGATGTTCATATAATAAAATAATTAAAATTTGGTGCCTCTTCTTCCATGATCAAAAAGTCAAAACTTTAGGGTCAAACCTTCCAGAGGATCCTTGTGATTTTGGCTGACCCTCATTTCTACAGCTCTGAAGATCCAAACCATTGTTATTCAGGCACTTAAATGCAAATTTTATCAAAATCTAAGTGCATCTAGGCACTTAAATACACATTTACCAAAATCTAAGTGCATTTAGGCACTTAAATGCAAATTTACCAAAATCTAAGAGCATTTAGGCACTTAAATGCAAATTTACCAAAATCTAAGTGCATTTGGGCACTTAAATGCAGATTTACCAAAATCTAAGTGCATTTAGGCACTTAAATGCAAATTTACCAAAATCTAAGAGCATTTAGGCACTTAAATGCAAATTTACCAAAATCTAAGTGCATTTGGGCACTTAAATACAGATTTACCAAAATCTAAGTGCATTTAGGCACTTAAATGCAGATTTACCAAAATCTAAGTGCATTTAGGCACTTAAATGCAAATTTTACCAAAATCTAAGTGCATCTAGGCACTTAAATGCAGATTTACCAAAATCTAAGTGCATCTAGGCACTTAAATACACATTTACCAAAATCTAAGTGCATTTAGGCACTTAATTTCAAATGTACCAAAATTTCTGTGCACAGGCAAAGGAAAAAGAGCTTTTTTTTTGTGTGAGCAATCTGCCAGTTTTTGTCTGAAGACTCTGTTTTGCAA